>NC_045436.1:116697808-116858234 GCF_002776525.5 Piliocolobus tephrosceles
TTTATTTATTTATTTATTTATTTATTTATTTATTTATTTATTTATTTATTTATTTATTTTTGAGACGGAGTCTCGCTCTGTCACCCAGGCTGGAGTGCAGTGGCTGGATCTCAGCTCACTGCAAGCTCCGCCTCCCGGGTTCCCGCCATTCTCCTGCCTCAGCCTCCTGAGGAGCTGGGACTACAGGCGCCCGCCACCTCGCCCGGCTAGTTTTTTGTATTTTTAGTAGAGACGGGGTTTCACCGTGTTAGCCAGGATGGTCTCGATCTGCTGACCTCGTGATCCGCCCGTCTCGGCCTCCCAAAGTGCTAGGATTACAGGCTTGAGCCACCGCGCCCGGCCTGCCTATTCCTGTTTTAATTAGTGTAGTTCTTTTATCTGTTTTATACAGTGGGCTTCTGTATCATTTTTCATTTCAAAAAATAGCTGCATAGCTTTTACAAAATAAACAACAAGGGATTAGATGATTTCTAAGATTTATCCTGGATCAAATATAGGTTCCCTTCACTACTTGTATTCTCCTTTCTGAATTTATTAACTGAATACATTCAGATAACAAGAAGTATATATAAATATATATAATTATATATTTACCCCTTGTTATCTGAATTATATATAATTTGTTATTAATGAACTATAAACTAGTTTTTACATTGGTATTAAATTTAAATTATGAGTATTATTTATATATTACATACAATGTTATTAATATATTATAATATTTATATATTACATACAAGTTATTACTAATATATTATATTATTTATATATTTTATAGTATATTATCCTAATATATATTAGGATTCTCCAGAGAATCTTGGAAGGCTTGGTAAATCCAGAATCTACCAGTGAAGGCTTGGTAAATCCAGAATCTACAGGGTGAGCTGGCAGGCTGGAGATCCAGGAAAGGCTTGAAGTTCAAATCAAAATACAGTCTGCTGCAGATTCCTTCTTGCTCAGGGAAGGTATGCCTTTGTTCTGTTAAGAGCTTCAACTGACTGGGTAAGACCTACCCACATTTTGGAGGGTAATTTGCTTTACTAAAAATCTTCTGATTTAAATGTTAATTTTATCCAAAAAATACCTTCACAGAAACATCAAGAATAGTGTTTGACCAAACATATGGGCACCATGGCAAACTTGACACATAAAATTAGCCATCATATACTCTGAAGAAAAAAATAGAACATTGTACTTAGATGGTCACTCTTTTGCCAATAGACAATGCATAGGGACTATAAGATAAAATGTTGAGTGGATTTTATTTTATACAAGATAACAGAATTAGAAAATGAAAGTTTTGTTTGGTTAAGAAGTAAAACATGCTATTTTTGGAGGTTAAAGCTATTTTGGAGGTTAAAATGGCTTCTGATTTTCAAGTTAAATTGGTTGAAAAAAGTTTCTCCCTTTTGAAGAAATGCTGGGTATACTGTTTCCCTCTGTTATTCCTTCCATCTTGTTCATTTGTTGTTATTGTCTTTAGCAACTTTTTTTTATATTGTGGTATTTTATAAGCAATAAATTAACATACTTCTAGTAGATTGTTCTTATGTAACTTTTATACATTTGTTCATTTGGTAATTGTCCTTAATGTAAAAGGAAAGGGCAAGATAAATTCATTTTATAGAACAATAGAAAAATTAAGCAGATGTTCAATTTTACTGATAAGTATAATGAGTAATAAAGATTCCCTTTTCTCTGATGTCCAAATGAAATTTACATAATTTAGTAATATATGTCATGGAATAGAGATAGTATGTGTAATGCTGTAGTTTCTCTTATAGTAGGTTCCTCCCCCACAAGATGACATCTTGTAGCTTATTTAATTATTCTGCTTTCTGTACCTTAAGAAGTTTAGAGATATCCAGATGCTACTGTGCCTTTTACAAAAACGGTTTCACTATGGAATGACATGGGTAACATATTTGCTTATAATGACACTGTACTGCCAAATGCCCCGAGCAGCAACAACAGTTTCTTAAGTCCTCCTAACAGCTCATTTGTATTCTTTCAACCTGATACCTTGCCTAAGAACAGCTTCTTATGCTGGGCCAAGGTTATAACTGATTTATCTACTTTGCAGCCTCAGGAAGAGACTGATACTTTATCTCCTGGAAAAGAGATGATGGATGAGACTTTCAGTAATATTTTTTAAGACTGAAAAGGTGTGATATAAAGTTCTGGACAAGAGAGTAAAAAAGTAATTAAGAACCAGGAGAAAGCAGTTAGGGTGAGCAGTGAAGATGACAATCTGATGAGCAATAGTGCTGCCGTCATCTTTCAGAAGGTGGTCAGGAGCCAGCTCAAACCATCACCAGCTTTTGAGAAAGATGCCACAGCCTGCAAACCAACCTGATTTAGGTTACTTTAGAAATGAGAAGGATATGCTCAAAATAATCTTTGAGATTGTTCTAGTTGACTTTGAGATAGGTGAAAAAAAATTTACCCATTTCCAGAGGATGAAGGAGAAAGGAACCGATTTTGAAAATGTGAATACAGTAATCTCCCCCTAGCTATAGCCCTCAGTGAATGCCTGAAACCTCAACTAGTACCGAATTCTCTCTACATTATGTTTTTCCTATACATACATACTTTCGATAAAGCTTAATTTATAAATTAGGCACAGTGAGAGATTATCAGCAGTAACTAACAATACAATAAAACAATCATAATGATAGCAACAGGAGACAGACAAATTCCTAGGTAGGCAGGGATGGGTCCCTGGGTGAAACCCAATCTTCAAACCAGGGACAGTTTAAAGCCTGAAAACTCAGCTGCCAGTTCAGGATAGAGTCCACAACCAGATTGAGATCTTCTGTGCCCATCTTATCCACTCTCTCTCAATTGGTTCTTTCTGGATAATGCCTTTTAACCAGTTGAATGGTGCTTTTTCCAAGACTACTCATGGACCAATCCGCATGCACTTCCCCATTCTAAGCCCATAAAAACTCCAGATTCAGACTCACAGATGGCTATCCACTTTCAGGGTCCCCTCAGGCAGCTGTGAGCTTTCCTTCTGTCACTTAATAAAATTCTTCTCTGCCTTACTCACTCTCCAGTGCCTGCATACTTTATTCCTCTTGGTCACAGGAGAAGATCCTGGAACTCACTGAGCTACAGGTGGTGGGAACAAAAGAGCTGTAATGCTTGCAGAGCTGCTGGTGGCAGGAATGAAAGAGCTGTAACCCTCCCTCCTGATTGCTGAACTGTGAGAGTGATAGAGCTGTGATGATCCTGGCCAGCTCACCAAGCTGCAAGCAGTGGGAATAAAAGAGCTGTAACCCTCTCGCTTGCTCACTGAAGTACAGGAACGAAGAAGCTGCTGGGCACCACTACTTCCCTCTTACCAAGCAATGGGAGAGAAAAAGCCACTGGATGCCATTCCCTCCCGCTTATCCAGCGACAAAAGCCACAACAATAACAATAAGCCAGCATCACTACTTTTGCACTTTGGGGTCACTGCTAAATAAAATAATGGTTACTTGAACACAAGCACTGTGATACTGCAGCAGTCGATCTGACTGATCATCAAAATGGTTACTGTGAGTAACCAGTGGGTAGAGTAGACAGTATACTGGACAAATGGGTGATTCATGTCCCAGGCAGGTTGGAGAGGGATAGCATGGGATTTTATCATGATACTCAGGATGGCATGCAATTTGAAACTTATGAATTGTTTGTTTTCGGAAATTTCCATTTAATGTTTTCAGACTACAGTTGGCCACAAGCAACTGAAGCCATGGAATTCAAACCTGCGAATAAGGGGAGGACTACTCTACAGTGTTCTATAGTTGAACTAGCATTGCTTTCTCTATGGAATATTTTCTTCCCTCCTGATTCTCCAAGTTTTGTTATGACAAAGACTGTATCTTATTTATTTATGTCTCTCTGGAACCCCACACAGGTCTTGGAATAACACTAAATACTCAAGAAACATTTGTTAAATTGAGCTAACTAAATTGATTTCTCACTATTTTTATATTGTTATTTCCAGTTTTTGCTTAAGTTGCTATTGTGAAATCTTAGGACTACTATTATTCACATCTTTTTTAAGGCCCAGAAAGAAGTAACTAAGCAGCAGTGACATAAACAGTAACATCATATATTTTTATGAATCAACACACAAAAGAAGAATTAGAGGCAAATTTTAGAATTAAATATCGAACTTTGATCTCTATATTAAATTTAAGGCTACAAAAACCCTGATATCCTTTCAATGTCTACCTGAAGAAGACAAATACTAATGTCCGGTGAGTTCAACCCAGTTTAAATTCCCCAGAATTTTTTCCCTAAAATTTCCCCTAAAATCAATAAAAAACTCCCCTGTGCCTATTCTGCGTCAGTGTTCTGCTTCACTATTGGCATTCGCTTATTTCTAACATTGACCTCAGCATGGGAGCTAGAATTAGAGATCGGAAGTTCCAAACTGATGATCTGCACCCAAATATGCCCCATGTAGTTGGTTCTATATGGTATCTTAAACATTAGTGTTTATATTTGGGGTTCCCTACGAGCACACTTAGGTTTAATGATTATGTAGGAGGACTCACAGAAGAGAGAAAAGCTGTTTTATTCATGATTACAGCTTATTACAGCAAAAGGATACAGATTAGAATCAACAGTGGAAAAAGGTGCATAGGGTAAAGTTCAGGGTACATCAGGCACAAGCTTCTTCAACTTGTCCTCTGCCAACAGCAAGGTATGATAACATACATGGAATATTGCTAGCCAGGGCAGCTCACCTGATTTTTGATGTCCAGTGTTTTTGTTGGTTGATCACAAGACTATGGGTGACTGCCTGTGTGCCTGACATTTGTTTCCAGCTCTTCCAGAGGTCAAGCTGATACCACGTGGCCCAAAGCAGCAACCACTAATTACATTTTAATATAGACTGTCTGGTGTGGTCCAAGACCCTTATGTAAACAAAATACACTTGTGGAACAAAATATTCCAAGGCTTTAGAGATTACATTCCAGGAACCAGGTAACCTTTCATTGGAATGGGTAGGGTGTGGACAACCCAGAACTGCTGAGTTAATCCTTTACTGCAGCAGTATTAATAGTAAACCTGCAAGGTTTAGGGGATGTCCTATTTAATACGTATTTTGGAATTCTCTTGAAAAACTGAAAGATCTGACCCATGCTTCAACCTGGCCACCATCGACAGGAATTGGGCAGCTTTTCTTACTTGAGATAAGGTATGTGCTTTCCAATCCACCACAGTCATTCAGGATTACATACAGTTCATTTCACTCAATTACATGACTTTCCCGTTTCTTATAAGCATTCAAGTATAGATGATTTGGAAACTAAGAGATGCTGAAAATTCAGGCTCAAATTTAAAAAATCATCCTTCTCCTGATGAATTTGTCATCTGTCTCCTCAAGTTGTTTTTCTGTTCTTCTCTGTTCACCATTCTTTTGCCTTATCCGTGGAATAAATTATTATCCTGGGAATATTGTCATCCAAAGGAGGCAGAAGAACCAGAAAATTCCTCTGGAGCAGTCGTTTTCAATATTTTTTAGTCCAAGAACTACTGCAGCAGTTAACTATACGCCATCTATTTTTTCCAAACTCACTCATCCCTTACTCCTTCTAAGCTGCCCTCAGCAGAATTAAAAGGATAAATATAATTTATCTTTTAATAATATATTATTCAGTATCATATAGGAACTTAGCTTGGGACTAGGACATAAACTTTGAGATTACGTATGACCAGTCTTAGATCACCTATAGCACTTTTTGTTGGAACTTTTTGTTCTAAGTTACTCTCCTACAATCTGGCTACTTGGTCATCATGAAAGTAGTTCTTAAACCAAAAATGCCATACATTCAGATATTTTGTCAAATACACACACAGCTGTTCATATACTTTGTTAGGTGAGCTTGATGAAGTCCCAGTCTTCTGTCTTTTTAGATGCTTTGACCACTTCATTACAAGAATGATTTCTTTTGAGGAACCACATGTATCAATACAGAGGTAAGAATAAGGCAACTGAGATTCCTCCTAATCCAAGAGCTCGAAGGAGGACCGTTAAGGATCAAGCCTGATCATTACCTATAAGGGTGCAGGACAGAAGCTTCCAAGATTCTTACACTCTGTTCAAGTATGTTTAGGAAGAATCATGAAACTATTTTAGCTAATTCATGTCCTGAATACCTCAAGCCTATTTCTGAAATCTAGCTTGCTAAATAACAAACCAGTGAAGTTTCTAATAAAAGCCATTTCTGATACTTACTGTGCTGGTTAGTGAAGTCTGGGCTGTTGACAGAGGAGATAAGGCTAACCAAAATGCCTGCAGGAGTATATTTACTCCTTTATAGAGTAATTTCTTACATTAGAGTGGAAACTTAAACTCATTGGCATATTAATGTAAATACTACATTGCCTTTGCTGAACTGTTTTAAAGCAAATTACATGTATCATAATACTTTTCAGATGTCTACTGATAATGATTTATAGATCACCCCATGATGAAGAGAGTAGATATCATATGCTCTGTTCCCAGTCCCAAGCAGGAGCAGCACTTAAAATGTCGTTGTGTATAGGTAACTTTCATATTCTTAAATCTTGTGGAGGAAGGAGAGACCTTATCATGGAGTTTTTCATGGTTTTTACATTTTAACTCTTTTGCTAATACTCATTTTGAGGAAAAAAAAATGCCACTTTTCCTTACTTAAAAACTAATGACTAATAAAAGAATATGATTTATATTACATAGAACACATGACTATAATGCAAGAAATCATAATGAAAAACTGGCACCCAGAATGTAGGGGTAAAATAATTCTTGGCTTGCAGTAGCTTATCTGTTGTTGATGTTTGTTCTACATAACAATGGATAAAAAACATTATAAAACTAAGAAATAATATGTTTATTATTAAGTTACTAAGTCTTAGTTATTGTACTAAGTTAGTCTTAGTACAATAATATGAAAGCAAGATCTTTTTCTTCAGTCATCTATAAGTTTCATTTATAGCTGTGTACTTAAACTCATTAAGAAGTCAATTTTGTTACTGAAAGTCTTGCAGAAAAACTAAATTTATTATTGAGTTTGAAACTCTCTTGCCCCCAATCTCTTTTTCCTCCACTGAAACAATTGTTTTTACTGCATTAATTTGGATAACTAAATTTTAGGAACACAGTATCACATTACAGCACAATAGATTTTAATGTAACACTAATACTAATACTAATGTACACAAAACTAGAAGATACAGATGAGAGGGCTTGTGAATATCTGTATACTCAGTCATATAGAATACATATAGGGTCGTACACTCATGTATACCAGTTATGAATGTTCTTTTCTTCTCCCAAGAGTTCTCCCTTCACACATTCCAATTATATTCATCTTAGAGTTCCTTTTCTTTGCTTCCTCAGACAGCAGCATTCACATTGAAAGTTAAATGTGATCGGGAACATGTATAAAAATACAGTTGGCAAAGGAGCAAAGAAAAAAAGGGTGAAAGAAATTCTGCATCAGGGAAAGGAATATTTTATGTGCAGAAACTACAGAAGGCAATATGATGTTGAGTAGTATTTCTCCGTCATTTGAAGGACTGTCATAAAATGTGTTAATCATTAAAGGAGACAAACTCTTTTTGGATACTTCATTCATATGTTACCTTTAAGTAAATCTGAAGCCACTACTTGTTACGCTAGTGATTTCCTGTCTACAATGGAGAAAAAAAGAATTACTATTTTAAATTATATTATAGTGAAATCCTTGTCGGTGGGGCACGTTGCCTTCACTTGAGAACTGTTTTACTGTCTTTATTTCATGAATGTTAACAGCATACTTTATCAGTTTTGAAAGGTTTCCAGTTAAAGGTTTAAAGTATGGAGGGACTGAGGCTGAAGAGTACAAAGGAAAAAATAGACAAGGTCTCAAAATTCTCTTTCCAGTGTTAGCCAGAAAATTCTCTCTATTTTGAATTCTTCCTCTAGACAAAGAATTGAAGGAATTGTGATATGTATTTTTTAAAATATTACTTAACTAAATAGGTCTTATTTTTTTTTGTCTAGGCTGGAGTGCAGTGGTGGGATCACAGCTTCTCACATCCTTGAACTCCTGGACTCCAAGCATTCCTCCCTCCTCAGCCTACCAAGCTAGGACTACAGTTATGTGCCACCATGCCCTGCTAATTTAATTTTTTTTTTAACAGATGGGGTCTCCCTGTGTTGCCCATGCTGGTGTTGAACTCTTAGGCTCGAACAATCTTCCCACCTCAGCCTCTAAAAATGCTAGGATTAGAGGCATGAACCCCCAAGCACAATCCCATTTTTATTTTTAAATATAAAGATGATGTTCCAACATTTAGAAAAAAACTCTTAGTTCATCTTTATATTAAGCCCAATCGGTATATATCTATTATTTGTATTTCAAATTTTGTTACTTTTCAAAATACATCCCTTTACAGAATGACAAATTTGTTCATATATATCCTGAAAACTTCTGGCACATAAATGCAATTGGCAGAGTCATTTATGAGGACAAAACTGTGAGCTCTAAAAGACCACCATCCATGCTAGCACAGACTAAAAAAGAAAAAAGAGATCACCATCTGTATCATCTTCATCTTTCTTCTTAAAACATTCTTAGCCTTACAACATTCCTGTATCATCTTCATCTTACAATATTCCTAGCCCCTGATACGTAGTAGGAGTTCAATACATGTTTTAGTTTAAAGATGCACATAATACTGTCATTGAATACACAATGCATTATCTTATATGATCTTCAAATCCCTGAGGTAGGTACCATTTCAATCTCTGTTTTGTTAGTGAAGAAATCTTGATGGTGAGTTCATGTAGCTTGCCCAAGGTTACACAATCTAAGTATATGCTACATTAACTTGTTTTTGCTACAATGTTCTGAATACTCTTTTAGAAGAAAGGGAGAAATTGAAAGTCTGCACTGAGAGGGCTTTTTGAGATCTAGTAGTTTCTGATTTGTTTTTCTAAGACCAGCGGAGCTGGCACAAAAGAACCAGCGGGTAGGCAAGTGTAGGAGCAAAACTGCAAGTTTATTTTAGTAACCTAAGGTGTGGAGAAGAAGTCTGTCCGCCTCTGGCAAAGAAGGCCGGCAGAGTTCCCCCGCCAAGCTCTCGGAGGGAGTTCCCACAGTCCCGACATCCCCACAGGAGTGGGTCTGTGAGAAGGCCGCGTGGCTCACTGGCCAAGAGTGGCTTTTCTAGGAGTGGGAGGGCAATAGGCGGGGCACGGGCGTGTGGGGGGCGTTCAGCAGGTGCGACCAGGTAAATCTTGGTCTCTTAGGATTGACGTCACCTGGCGCATGCCCAGTTGGTCTGCACCTTCCTGGTGGCCGGCTGCATTTTTGCGCTCCCGGGAAGAGTTGGTGGTGAAGAAGAACCCGGAAGTGCACCATCTTGCCTCCGTTCCTCCAAACAGTTTCCTTGTTGCAGCCTAGCGATTGGTATGTAATAGGTATTCAACAGATTTGAAATGGATGTATGAATACTCTGAGTTTCTGCTTTGGGCAGCAGACTTCCTTCCTTTCTTCTTTCTTTCCTTCCTTCCCTCCTTCTCATCCTTCCTTTCTTCTTTCTTCTTTTTTTCTTTCTTCTTTCTTTCTTTCATTCTTTCATTTTTTTTTTGAAGCAAATATTTCCAAATGAGAAAAGGAGAAAAAAGAAATCTTGGAAATCTTTATTTTCTTTTGAGAAGCCTTTGGAATACATAGGAGAAGAAATTCTCAGCAATTTTAGGCGGGGGCTCAGGCGCGCATGCTGGTGACTGTTGATAGGTCCAATTATACCATTTCTTTTAACAATGACACCAACTTATTTTCTTTTAATTTTCTACTCAGTGTTCTGTTCTAAGTTTAGATTTTTTTGTGACATTAAACTGTTTTTGAAGCAGTTTCTAAGGAAACCTCTTATGCAAGGCACTTAAGTCAACAATTAGAAAGTCGTTATGTGTAAATTAAGTGAAATAGGCTGTGTGCCTAGAGGCACAGATGGGAAGGGGCAGTTTCAGAGATTTCAGCTAGCCTGGCCTATATGTTTTTGTTTTTGTTTTTGTTTTCCAACAGCCATCTGCAAAACAAGCTTTTCAAGGTCCCCAAGGATGTTCAAGGTCAAATTGTACGAACAGTTTTTAATTATCAAAATTCATGTATACGTAGTCATTTAATATCTTCTTCCCCAGATAATACAAACCCTATGATAGCTCATGTGCCTGTCTTGTTTCTAACAACCAAATGAACAGAATGTAGCATTTTACCTATGTAAATAAATGTTTAATAAATATATAAGATAATACTATAAAAACACTTCATAGAATTTCTGGCTTATAGCTATTACTCAAAATGTTAGTTATTACAATTTTAGCCACCAATCTTTAACTTCTCTCCTCCTATATAGCCCTTTACATATTTGTGTTTTCTAGAGCTTCCCTCTTTTTTATATTATACTTTACAATATTCTCTAGGCAATATCATTTACTCCATGGTTTTTGTTTTGTTTTGTTTTTTGTTTTTTTTTCTGGAGACAGGGTCCCCAGAAAAAAAGTTAATAGTGCTCTCTTTCACTCTCAAGAATGTCTTGGTTTATATGATCACCTCCTTAAAGTTCACCCAATTTAGAGTGATAGGGTGATTGGGAATGGGGATGCTAATTCCAGTCCCTGATATGCTGACACCTAACCTCTTTCGTTACAACTGAGGTCCTTGCATTGAGCCAAGGCCACCAGTTCATGATCAACTTTTCTGTCAACTTGAATAACTTCTTCAGAGCCCTTAGTGTACTTTACAGATAGCTGGCCTTAGGTGGGATCTCTTCAGCACTGCAGAGATATTTTATTTGCATTGAATCCAAAAAGATGAGGGATAAGGAGGTCTCTCAATCTCTTTCATCCAGGAAAGCTCTCACTCTCCTAATGTGAATTTTAGCACCTTTTCTCTGTTATACATGAATTATGCATACCAGAGAGCATTACTTTGCCAAGTCTAGAAACTTTCTACTTTTACTTTCTATCATATTTCACATGACTACAATGTGATATGATTCTGTATGGATGATTCTGTATGGATGAAGATCTGTCCAAGGTTACAGATCATGTCACTGAAAGATTTAGAAGTAGCTCACAATTTTTACGTGACAGCTTCTCTTGCTTTTATTTATGCATGCCTATTTATATTATACATATACATTCATATTTATAAGCACGGAAAGAGTTTGGAAGGCTGTTGTTCAAATGATATTTATAAAAGCTATTTTTCCCCCTAGTCAGGCTAAGGAATAAAGGAACACCTGAAAATCATCCCAGGTACATTTTTACCAGCAAATATTTTTTGAGTACCAGCAATATGCTAGGCACTGTGTGTATAAAGTAACATAAGCAATAAAATAATTGAAATTTGAAAAAAAAACTTTTTTGTAGTTTGTGGCTCTCCAAATTAATTGCACATTCATCCTTTTCCCATAGAATATCATTTATTTCCAGTATAGCATATGTTATCCTATCTTATAGTCATTTGCTTCATTTTTATTGCCACTGTTAGGTTATAATTTCCTTGAAAGGAAACTCTGCCTCTTTATTTTTATAATGCCCAGTGCTTGCCCTATCATAGGTGCTAATTGTTTTATTTCCTTGGTGCTGATTTCTTAACTTTCCCTCATGTAAATCAATTTAGAGCTAAAATAACTTAGTGGAGTTGAAATCTCTGAGAAATGGCTTCAGCAGCAGGCTAAAAAGAAAAAGACAATTACAGAAATGATTGCCTAAGCAAAAGTGCCCAGAACAGAATTGAAAATAAAATTCCAGACCTTGATGTAAAATTAACTTAAAGCTCAGAGGACAATGTGTAAGTTTCAGAATGATTATAGCTTCCAGGAAACTTATCAGAGTTGACAGATGATGACCTTTGAGTAAGTTTACTTCGAGTAAGAACCATGCCTTATCATGTCCATCTATTCTATCTAGATAGTACCTTAAAGTGGATGCTAAATAAATGCTGTAGAAAGAATGGGTCTGTATGTATTACGTAATTTGCATTAAGTGTTCTACTAGGAGTAGTATTTATTTTAATGTTTAATGCTTACTTAATAATAAGAAAGCTATTGCTAATTATAAATAAAGTATATGCTTAGGAGTTAATGTTTCTTTATGAACAGAACAATTATTAGGCACTCAACACAGGCAAAAGAAACAGGAAAACGATAATTTCATCCTCTATGATTGGTCTGGCAAAATTAGGCATTTTCCCTCCTATCATTTGTTAGTTTCTCTGTAATGCAGCTCCTATTTCTATGCTGATGTTACTTATAGTTACTTACATATTTGTCAATTTTACTCACTGTAGGCCCCTCAAGGTACCCTTATGTGGCAGCTGAGGTCCTGACATTGAGCCAATGTCACCAATCCTTGACCAGGTCTTTCAATACTATTTCTTCTGATATTTACTCAAACTTTGTGAGTCTCAGTTTCCTTGTGTATAAAGTGAGAAAAGTAATACCTTCCTTCATAAGAGTGTTGTGAAGATAAAATGAGATAATGTGCAAATAAACTACTTAGTGTCACCTAATTTTCTGCATATTTGTAGTCATTCCTTCCATAACAATGAAATAAGCCTGCATACTCCTATCCGATAAAGTAGGAAACCCAATGCCTTTCCAATATTTAATGTGCATTCCCAAGAAAGGTTCTAGTTTCCCCCACATCTTGCACTTGGTATCCCTACTCCAAGGTTTTAGTACACCTTGCTCCCAATCTTTTTTTATTATTATTATTATTATTTTTTTTATTATACTTTAAGTTCTAGGGTACATATGCATAACGTGCAGGTTTGTTACATATGTATACCTGTGCCATGTTGGTGTGCTGCACCCATCAACTCATCAGCACCCATCAATTCATCATTTATATCAGGTATAACTCCCCAATGCAATCCCTCCCCCCTCCCCCCTCCCCATGATAGGCCCCAGTGTGTGATGTTCCCCTTCCTGAGTCCAAGTGAACTCATTGTTCAGTTCCCACCTATGAGTGAGAACATGCGGTGTTTGGTTTTCTCTTCTTGTGATAGTTTGCTAAGAATGATGGTTTCCAGCTGCATCCATGTCCCTACAAAGGACATGAACTCATCCTTTTTTGTGGCTGCATAGTATTCCATGGTGTATATGTGCCACATTTTCTTAATCCAGTCTGTCACTGATGGACATTTGGGTTGATTCCAAGTCTTTGCTATTGTGAATAGTGCCACAATAAACATACGTGTGCATGTGTCTTTGTAGTAGAATAATTTATAATCCTTTGGGTATATACCCAGTAGTGGGATGGCTGGGTCATATGGTACATCTAGTTCTAGATCCTTGAGGAATTGCCATACTGTTTTCCATAATGGTTGAACTAGTTTACAATCCCACCAACAGTGTAAAAGTGTTCCTATTTCTCCACATCCTCTCCAACACCTGTTGTTTCCTGATTTTTTAATGATTGCCATTCTAACTGGTGTGAGATGGTATCTTATTGTGGTTTTGATTTGCATTTCTCTGATGGCGAGTGATGATGAGCATTTTTTCATGTGTCTGTTGGCTGTATGAATGTCTTCTTTTGAGAAATGTCTGTTCATATCCTTTGCCCACTTTTTGATGGGGTTGTTTGTTTTTTTCTTGTATATTTGTTTGAGTTCTTTGTAGATTCTGGATATTAGCCCTTTGTCAGATGAGTAGATTGCAAAAATTTTCTCCCATTCTGTAGGTTGCCTGTTCACTCTGATGGTAGTTTCTTTTGCTGTGCAGAAGCTCTTTAGTTTAATTAGATCCCATTTGTCAATTTTGGCTTTTGCTGCCGTTGCTTTTGGTGTTTTAGACATGAAGTCCTTGCCCATGCCTATGTCCTGAATGGTACTACCTAGATTTTCTTCTAGGGTTTTTATGGTAATAGGTCTAACATTTAAGTCTCTAATCCGTCTTGAATTAATCTTCGTATAAGGAGTAAGGAAAGGATCCAGTTTCAGCTTTCTACTTATGGCTAGCCAATTTTCCCAGCACCATTTATTAAATAGGGAATCCTTTCCCCATTTCTTGTTTCTCTCAGGTTTGTCAAAGATCAGATGGCTGTAGATGTGTGGTATTATTTCTGAGGACTCTGTTCTGTTCCATTGGTCTATATCTCTGTTTTGGTACCAGTACCATGCTGTTTTGGTTACTGTAGCCTTGTAGTATAGTTTGAAGTCAGGTAGCGTGACGCCTCCAGCTTTGTCCTTTTGACTTAGGATTGTCTTGGCAATGCGGGCTCTTTTTTGGTTCCATATGAACTTTAAAGCAGTTTTTTCCAATTCTGTGAAGAAACTCATTGGTAGCTTGATGGGGATGGCATTGAATCTATAAATAACCTTGGGCAGTATGGCCATTTTCACGATATTGATTCTTCCTATCCATGAGCATGGTATGTTCTTCCATTTGTTTGTGTCCTCTTTGATTTCACTGAGCAGTGGTTTGTAGTTCTCCTTGAAGAGGTCCTTTACATCCCTTGTAAGTTGGATTCCTAGGTATTTTATTCTCTTTGAAGCAATTGTGAATGGAAATTCATTCCTGATTTGGCTCTCTGCTTGTCTGTTACTGGTGTATAAGAATGCTTATGATTTTTGCACATTAATTTTGTATCCTGAGACTTTGCTGAAGTTGCTTATCAGCTTAAGAAGGTTTTGGGCTGAGACGATGGGTTTTCTAAGTATACAATCATGTCATCTGCAAACAGGGACAATTTGACTTCTTCTTTTCCTAACTGAATACCCTTGCTTTCTTTCTCTTGCCTGATTGCCCTAGCCAGAACTTCCAACACTATGTTGAATAGGAGTGGTGAGAGAGGGCATCCCTGTCTTGTGCCAGTTTTCAAAGGGAATTTTTCCAGTTTTTGCCCATTCAGTATGATATTAGCTGTGGGTTTGTCATAAATAGCTCTTATTATTTTGAGGTACGTTCCATCAATATCGAATTTATTGAGCGTTTTTAGCATGAAGGGCTGTTGAATTTTGTCAAAAGCCTTTTCTGCATCTATTGAGATAATCCTTTGGTTCTGTTTATATGCTGGATTACGTTTATTGATTTGTGAATGTTGAACCAGCCTTGCATCCCAGGGATGAAGCCCACTTGATCATGGTGGATAAGCTTTTTGATGTGCTGCTGAATCCGGTTTGCTTGCTCCCAATCTTAACTATAGCTACTGTTTCTTCTTTACCCCTGCTGTTCTCTCTACCCTGGTATATTAGTCAGGGTTCTCCAGAGAACTATAACTAGTAGGTTTTGATATTATGAGATTTATTATAAGGAATTGACTCATGATTATGGAGATAATCTAGCCATCTACAAGCTAGAGGCCCAAGAAAGCCAATGGTACAAATTCTGGTCCAAATCTGAAGGGCTAAGAATCAGTTCTGATGGTGTAATTCCCAGTCCAAGAAAAAGACTGATGTCTCAGCCCAAGCAGTCAGGCAGAAAGAGAATTCACCCTTCTTTTACAGTTTTTGTTCTATTTGGACCCCTAGTGGATTAGATTATGCCCATGCATGTTGGGAAAGACCTTCTCTTTTACTCAGTTGACTAACTCATATTCTAATCTCTTCCAGAAACACTCTCACAGACATACCAGTAATAATATCTAACCACATATCTGGACATTTTATTGCTCAGTCAAATTGACACACAAAATTAACCATCACACTTGGTGTGAACATTGCTCCTTCTCCCTCATTCCTTCAAAACACATTTCACACATCAGTGACATGCTTCATAGATTTTCACTGATTCCTTAGTAATTTTGGGATTATGAGGCTGAGGTGCTAATTGCCATGGAGAGAGGGAAACAGCAACCTCAGTATTTATCCTAACTTCCCAGAAATGCATCACTTTTGTCACTTTTGGGGATTTTTGATTGCCTAGGTGTGCCTCTTTTTACCCACCAGGGAGCTGAGTCCACAGTCAGGCCTGTTGTGTGTGTATGTGTGTGTTCGGAGGTGATGGAAAGGAAGGATGACTTGTATTTAGTGGCCTCAGACTTAGAATTTAGCTCTGTTTGTTAATGCCGCTTTCAAATGCAAATCCTTGTTCTTAAATGTGTAGTGTCATGAACTGTTTCTCTAATCCTCCTAAATATTCTGTAAGTTCCTACTATCTGTGTACAAAAATACTTTATTGAGTAAATTTATATTCAACACAATTTACACATTTTAAATTTACAGTTGATGAATTTTGATAAATATATACCTATATGAAGAGAGAAGACAAAGATGGCAGAATGAAGGTCTCTACCAATTGTACCCCCTCCAGAGAAACACCAGATTTAACAACTATCTACACAAAAAAGCACCTTCATAGGAACCAAATACCAGGTGAGCAATCACAGTACCTTTTTTTAATTTCATATTGCTGAAAGAGGCACCGAAGAGGTTAGAGAAGATAGTCAGGATTGCTGATGCCACCCCTCCCCCATCCTCTGGCAGTGGTTGCATGGAACAGAGAGAGAATCTGTGTATTTAGGGGAAGGAGAGCACAGCAATTGTGGAACTTTACTTTGAACTCAGTGCTGTCCTATCACAGTGGAAAGCAAAACAAGGCTGAACTCAGCCAATGCCCATGGAGACAGCATTTAGACGAGCCCTAGACAGAAGGGAATTACTGATCCCGACAGTTGGAATTTGAGTTGCAGCAAGCGTTGCTACAGTGTGCTAAAGTGCTCTGGGGTTCTAAATGAACGTGAAAGGCAGCCTAAGCCACAAGGAGTGCAATTTCTATGCAAGTTCTAGTGCTGTACTGGGCTCAGACTTGGGAAGCATGCAACCTAGGGAGACACCAAGCGGGGTGGCTTAAGGGAGTGATTGTGCCACCCCTCCTGCAACCCCAGACAGCACAGCTCACAACGACAAAAGTGACTCCTTCCTTGTGGTTGAGGAAAGAAGAGGGAAGAGTAAAGAGGGCTTTTTATTGCATCTTGGATATGAGCACAGACACAGTAAGATAGGACACTAGACAGAGTTGTGAGGCCTCCATTCCAGGCCCTTGCTCCTGGATAACATTTTTAGATATGCCCTGGGCCAGAAGGGAAACTGCTACCTTCAAGGGAAGGACCTAGTCCTGGCAGGATCCATTACCTGCTGACTAAAGAAGCCTTAAGCACTGAATAACCGGCAGCGATATCCAGGTACTATGCTATGGGCCTTCAGTGAGTCTCTGAGACATACTGACTTCTGGTGAGACTCAGCACATTCCCAGCTGTGGTGGCTATGGTGAGAAACCCCTTAAGCTTGATAAAAGTGGAGGGAAAAGTTAAGGGGACTTTGTCTTGCAACTTACATACCAACTCAGCCACAGTGGGGTAGAGCACCAAGTGGGCTCTTGGGATCCCCAATTCCAGGCTTTGGCTCTTGGATGGCATTTCTAGACCTGCCCTCGGCCAGAGGGGTACCCACTGCCCTGAAGGTGAGTCACAGGCTTGGCAGCCTTTATCATGTGCTGACTGAAGAGCCCGTGGGCCTTTGAACATTGACAGTAGCTTAGCAGTATTCCCCATGGGCCTTAACAGGTGGTGGCCATGGGGAGAGGTGCCTATAGAAAGCGGAGGGAAGAGTGGTTTGAGTGCCAGGTTAGCTGCAGTGAATAGGACACCAAGTAGATTTCTAAGGTTTTTGACTTCAGTCTCTGGCTCCTAGATGGCATCTCTGGACCTACCTGAATGGAATGAACCATCCCAAAGGGAAGGACACAAGTCTGGCTGGCTTTGCCACCTGCTGATTGTAAAGCCCTAGGACCTCAAGCAAACATAGGCCAAGTAATGGTTACAGGAGGCTTTGGGCAAGACCCAGTGCTATGTTGACTTTAGATCTGATCCAGCACAGTCCCAGGGGTGGTAGTCACGGGAATGCTTGTGTCACCCCAATCCCAGCTCCAGGTGGCTCGTAACAGAGAGATAGTCCATTTGTTTGGAAAAAGTAAGGGAAGAGAGCAAGGGTCTTTGCTTGGTAATCCAGAGAAATCTTCCGGGTTTTATCTAAGACCATCAAGTCAGTACCTCCTAGAGTCTGCCAGAACCACATTGTTGCTGGGATTGGGGTCCCCACTAATGTAGATACAGATTAGGTCATAATACTCAAGTCCCTTCAAATACATAGACATTTTCCCCAAGAAGGATGGGTACAAATAAACCCAGACAGTGAAGACCACTGTCCATACCTAACTCTTTTTTTTGAGACGGAGTTTTGCTGTTGTTGCCCAGGCTGGAGTACAATGGTGTGACCTCAGCTCAATGCAACCGCCAACTCCCGGGTTCAAGCGATTCTCCTGCCTCAGCCTCCCAAGTAGCTGGGATTACAGGCATGTTCCACCACATCCGGCTAATTTTGTATTTTTAGTAGAGACGGAGTTTCACCACATTGGTCAGGCTGGTCTCAAACTTCTGACCTCAGGTGATCCGCCAGCTTCGGCCTCTCAAAGTGCTGGGATTACAGGCATGAGCCACTGTGCCCGGCCCATACCTAACTCTTAAGTGTCCAGACACTAACAAGCATCCACAAGCATCAAGACCTCCCAGGAAAATATGAGCTGAACAAATGAACTAAATAAGGCACTAGGGACTAATCCTGGAGAAACAGAGATATATGACCTTTCGGACAGAGAATTCAGAATAGTTGTTTTGGGTAAACTTAAGGAAATTCAAGACAACCCAGGGGAGAAATTCAGAATTCTATCATACAAATTTAACAAAAAGATTAAAATAATTAAAAATAATAAACAATCATCTCTACAAGGAGTGACAATTCATATGGTGAAAAATGCATCAGAGTCTCTTAATAGCAGAATTGATTAAGCAGAAGAAAGAATTTATGAACTTGAAGAAAGGCTATTTGAAAAATAAACAGTCAGATGAGACAAAAGAAAAAAAATAAAAAATAATGAAGCACAACTACAAGATCTAGAAATTGGCCTCAAAAGGGCAAATATAAGACTTACTGGCCTTAAAGACAAGTTAGATAAAGACATAGGGGTAGAAAGTTCGCTTAAAGGGATAATAACAAAGAACTTCCCAAACCTAGAGAAAAATATCAATATCTAAGTACAAGAAGGTTATATAACACTAAGCAGATTTAACCCAAAGAAGATCACTTCAAGGCATTTATTGGTAAAACTCCCAAAGATCATGGCTAAAGAAAGGATCCTAAAAGAAACAAGAGAAAAGAAATAAATAACATACCATGGAGATCCAATATGTCTGGTAGCAGACTTTTCCGTGGAAATTTTACAGGCCAGATGAAAGTGGCATGTAAGACAGTGGCATATTTAAAGTGTTGCAGGAAAAACCTTTTACCCTTTCTGGTCAAAATATCCTTCAAACATGAAGGATAAATAAAGACTTTCCCAGACAAACAGAAGCTGAGGGATTTCATCAATACTAGATCTATCCAACAAGAAATGATAAAGGGAGCACTTCAATCAGAAAGAAAAGGATGTTAATGTGCAATAAGTAATCACCCAAAGGTAAAAAACTTACTGTTAGTAAATACAAAGAAAAACACAGAATACTACAACACTGCCACTGTGATGTTGTAAACTACTCATGTCCTAACTAGAAAGGCTAAATGATGAACGAATCAAAAATAATAACTACAACTTTTCAAGAAATAGTACAATAAGATATAAAGAAAAACAAAAAAAGTTAAAAAGCAGGGGGATGAAGTTAAAGTATAGAGTTTTTATTAGTTGTCTTTTTGCTTGTTTGTTTATGCAAACAGTATTAAATTTTTATTATCTTAAAATAGTGGGTTATAATATACTATTTTCAAGCCTCATGGTAACCTCAAATTAAAAAAATCGTACAATAGATGCACAAAAATAAAAAGTGAGAAATTCAACCATACTACTAAAGAAAATCATCTTCACTAAAATAAAGACGGAAAGGAAGGAAAGAAGGAGGAGAAGACCACAAAACAACCAGAAAACAAATAACAAAATGGCAGGAGTAAGTCCTTACTTATCAATAATAACATTGTATATAAATGGAATAAACTCTCAAATTAAAAGACATAAAGTGGCTGAATGGATTTAAAAAAAAACAAGACCCAGTGAACTGTTGCCTACAAGAAATACACTTCACCTATAAAGACACACAAAGACTGAAAATAAAGGGATGGAAAAAGATATCCCATGCCAATGGAAACCAAAATAGAGCAGGAGTAGCTATACTTATATCTGACAAAATAAATTTCAAGACAAAACTATAAGAAGAGACAGGTTATTATATATAATGAAGTGGTCAATTCATCAAGAAGATATAACAATTTAAAATATATATGTGCCAAATATTGAGGCACTGAGACATATAAATCCAATAATATTAGAACTAAAGAGATAGAAGCCAATACAATAATAGCTGGAGACTTCACTCCTCTACTTTCAGAACTGGACAGATCTTCCAGACAGAAAATCAACAAAGAAACATCAGACATAATCTGCGCTATAGACCAGATGGACCAAATAGATGTTTGGAGAATATTTCATCCAAAGGCTGCAGAATATACATTCTTCTCATCAGCACATAAATCATTCTCAAAGATAGATCATATGTTAAGTCACGAAACAAGTCTCGGACATTTTAAAACATTGAAATAATATCTAGCATCTTTTCTGAGAACAGTGGAATAAAACTGGAAATCAATAAGAAGAGATATTTTGGAAGCTATACAAACATATGGAAATTAAACAATATGCTCCTGAATGACCAGTGTGTCAGTGAAGAAATTAAGAAGAAAACTGAAAAAGTTTTTGGAACAAACAATAATGGAAACACAACATACCCAAACCCATGGGAAACAGTGAAAGCAATACTAAGAGGTAAGTTTATAGCTCTAAACACCTACATTAAAAAAGGGAAAACTTCAAATAAATGACCTAATAATGCATCTTAACTAGAAAAGCAGGAGCAAACCCAACTCAAAATTACTAGAAGAAAAGAAATAATAAAAATAAGAGCAGAAATAAATGAAATTGAAATAAAAACACAAAAGATCAACAAAATGTAAAGTTTGTTTTTTTAAAGAAAAAATTTGACAAACCTTTAGACAGGCTAAGAATAAAAGAGAGAATACTCAAATAAAAGCGGAATGAAAAAGGAGACATTGCAAAGTTTTATCACAGAAATGGAAAAGATTGTTAGTGTCTACTATGAGCAACTATATGCCAGTAAATTGGAAAACCTAGAAGAAATGGATAAATTCCTAGACATGTAACCTACTAAGATTGAACCATTAAGAAATCCAAAACCTAAACAGAGAAATAACAAGTAATGAGATCAAAGCTATAATGAAAGTCTCCTGGCAAAGAAAAGCCCAGGTCCTAATAGCTTCATTGCTGGATTCTACCAAACATTTAAGGAACATATACCTATTCTACTCAAATGGTTCTGAAAAAGTAAGAAAGAGGGAATAATTCCAAACTAATTTTGAGTGGCTAGTATTACCCTGATACCTAAACCAGACAAAGACTATCAAAAACAAAGCACAGTCCAATATCTCTGATAAATATTGAAGTGAAACTCCTCAACAAAATACTAGCAAACTGAATTCAACAATACATTGAAAGGAGCACTCACCATGACCAAGTAGGATTTATTCCAGGGATGCAAGAATGGTTTGATATACACAAATCAATCAATGTTATACTTCATATCAACAGGATGTAGTGCAAAAACCATATGATCATTTCAATTAATTCTGAAGAAGCATTTGATAAAATTTAACATTTTATATGATCAAAATCCTCACAAAACTGGGTATAGAAGGAACATACCTCAACATAATAAAAGCCATATATGACAGACCCACAGCCAGTATTATAGTGATTGGGGAAAAACTGTAAGCCTTTCCACTAAGATTTGAAACATGACAAGGATGCCCACTGTTACCACTGTTATTCAACATAGTACTAGACACTCTAGCTAGAGGAGTCAGATAAGAGAAGGAAATAAAAGGCATCCAAACAAAAAAGGAAGCAATAAAATTATCCTCACTTGCACATGACATAATCTTATATTTGGAGAAAAACCTAAAGACTCCACCAAAAAACTATTAAAACTGATAAATAATTCAGTAAAATTGATGAATACAAAATCAACATACAAAAATCAGTAGCATTTCTATATGCCAATGGCAAACAATCTGAAAAAGAAATCAAGAGAGTAAACCCATTTACAGTAGCTGCAAATAAAACAAAATATCTAGGAATTAGTTTAACCAAAGTAGTGAAAGATCTCTGTAATGAAAAATATAAAATATTGATGCACAAAATTGAAGAGGACACAAAAAAGGAAAGATATTACATGTATATGAATTGAAAGAATAAATATTGTCAAAAGGTGCATACTATCCAAAGTGATCTATGAATTCATTGCAATCCCTATCAAAATACCAATGACATTCTTTGCATAAATAAATAAAGTCCTAAAGTTAATATGGAACCACAAAAGACCCCCAAAAAGAGTAGAATGATGGTTACCAAAGGCTGAAAAGGGTAGTGAAAGGGTGGAAGTATTGGGGAGAGTTAATGGGTACAAGAAAATAGTTAGACAGAATGAATAAGACCTGGTGTTTGATAGAACAACAGGGTGACTATAGTCAGTAATAATTTAACTGTACATTGTAAAAACTAAAACAGTATAATTGTACATTGTAAAATAACTAAAAAAGGGTTACACAAAGGATAAATCCTTGAGGTAATACATATCCTATTTACTCTGATGTGATTATTATGCAATGCATGCTTGTATCAAAATATCTCATGTATTCCATAAATATATATACCTATTATGTACCCACAAAAATTAATATATATATATAAATATATATATAATATATATATATATCTGTGTGTAACCACTGCTACAATGAAACTATAGGATAGTTCTGTCATTCCTAAAAGGCCCCACAAGATAATTTTGAAGATAGCCCCCCACCACCAGCCCCCTCAACTCTGGCAAACACTAATCTGTTTTATTTATTTTTTATTTTTCCATAAGTTACTGAGGTACAGGTGGTATTTGGTTACCTGAGTAACTTCTTTATTGGTGATTGGTGAGATTTTGGTGCACCCATCATCCAAAAAGTATACACTGCACCCTATTTGTAGTCTTTTATTCCTCACCCTCTCTCATCCTTTCCCACAAGTCCCCAAAGTTCATTGTATCATTCTTATGCCTTTGCATCCTCATAGCTTAGCTCCTACATATCAGTGAGAATATAAGATACTTGGTTTTCACTTCCTGAGTTACTTCACTTAGAAAAACAGTCTCCAATCTCATTCAGGTCACTGCAAATGCCGTTAATTTATTCCTTTTTATGGCTGAGTAGTATTCCATCATATATGCATATACCACAGTTTTTTAAATCCATTTATTGATTGATGGACATTTGGGCTGGTTCCATGATTTTGCAATTGTGAATTGTACTGCTATTAACATGCATGTGCAAGTATCTTTTTCATATAATGACTTCTTTTTCTCTGGGTAGATACCCAGTAATGGGATTGCTGGATCAAATGGTAGTTCTACTGTTAGTCGTTTAAGGAATCTCCACACTGTTTTCCATAGTGGTTGTACTAGTTTACATTCCCACCAGCAGTGTAGTAGTGTTCCCTGATCACTGCATCCACGCCAACATCTACTGCTTTTTGATTTTTTGATTGTGGCTCTTCTTGCAGGAGTAATGTGGCATCGCATTGTGGTTTTAATTTGCCTTTCCCTGATCATTAGTGATGATGAGCGTTTGTTCATGTTTGTTGGCCATTTGTCTATCTTCTTTTGAGAATTGCCTATTCATGTCCTTAGCCCACTTTTTGATGGGATTGCTTGTTTTTTTCTTATTGATTTGTTTGAGTTCATTATAGATTCTGGATATTAGTCCATTGTCAGAGGTATAGCTTGTGAAGATTTTCTCCCACTCTGTGGGTTGTCTGTTTACTCTGCTGAGCGCTCCTTTTGCTGTGCAAAAGCTCTTTAGTTTAATTAGGTCCCAGCTATTTATCTTTGTTTTTATTGCATTTGCTTTTTGGTTCCTAGTCGTGAAATCCTTGCCTAAGTGAATGTCTAGAAAAGTTTTTTCCAGTGTTATCTTTTAGAATTTTTATAGTTTCAGGTCTTAGATTTAAGTCCTTAATCCATTTTGAGTTGACATTTGTATAAGGTGAGAGATGACGATCCAGTTTCATTCTCCTACATGTGGCTAGCCAATTATACCAGCACCATTTGTTGAAAAGGATGCGCTTTCCCCACTTTATGTTTTTGTTTGCTTTGTCAGAGATCAGTTGGCTATAAGTATTTCGGGTTTATTTCTGGGTTCTCTATTCTGTTCCACTGTTCTTTATGCCTATTTTTATACCAGTACCATGCTGTTTTGTTGCCTATGGCCTTATAGCACAGTTTGAAGTTGGGTAATGTGATGCTTCTGAATTTGTTCTTTTGCTTAGTGTTGCTTTGGCTATGTGGGCTCTTTTTTGTTTCCATATGAATTTTAGAATTGTTTTTTATAATGCTGTGAAGAATGATGGTGGCATTTTTATGGGGATTATATTGAATTTGTAGATTGCTTTTGGCAGTATGGTAATTTTCACAATATTGATTCTACCTATCTATGAGCATGGGATGTGTTTCCATTTGTTTGTGTCATCCATGATTTCTTTCAGCAGTGTTTTGTAGTTTTCCTCATAGAGGTCTTTTACCTCCTTGGTTAGGTACATTCCTAAGTATTTTATTTTATTTTATTTTATTTTTTGCAGCTATTGCAAAAGGGGTTGGGTTCTTCATTTGATTCTCTGATTGGATGCTGTTAGTGTATAGAAGAGCTACTGATTTGTGTACATTAATCTTGAATCCAGAAACTTTGCTGGATTCTTTTATGACTTCTAGGAGCTTTCTGGAGGAATCTTTGGGGTTTTCAATGTAAACAATCATATCATCAGCAAACAGTGACAGCTTAACTTCCTTTTTACAGATTTGGTTGCCCATTATTTCTTTCTCTTCTCTGATTGCTCTGGCTAGGACTTCCAGT
This sequence comes from Piliocolobus tephrosceles, assembly GCF_002776525.5. Taxonomy (NCBI): domain Eukaryota; kingdom Metazoa; phylum Chordata; class Mammalia; order Primates; family Cercopithecidae; genus Piliocolobus; species Piliocolobus tephrosceles. The sequence goes on from NC_045436.1 coordinate 116,722,861, forward strand.
ACTATGTTGAAGAGGAGTGGTGAGAGTGGCCATCCTTGTCTTGTTCCAGTTCTCAGAAGGAATGCTGTCAACTTTTTTCCATTCAGTATTGTGTTGGCTGTGGGTCTGTCATAGATGGATTTTATTACATTGAGGTATGTCCCTTGTGTGAGGATTTTGCTGAGAGTTTTAATCATAAAGAGATGCTGGATTTTGTCAAATGCCTTTTCTGCATCTATTGAGATGATTATGTGATTTTTGTTTTTAATTCTGTTTATGTGGTGTATCACATTTATTGACTTGCATATGTTAAACCATCCCTGCATCTCTGGTATGAAACCCACTTGATCATGGTGGATTATCTTTTTGATATGTTGTTGGATTTGGTTAGCTAGTATTTTGTTAAGAATTTTAGCATCTGTGTTCATCAAGGATATTGGTCTGTAGTTTTCTTTTTTTGGTTATACCCTTTCCTGGTTTTGGTATTAGGGTGATGCTGTCTTCATGGAATGAATTAGGGAGGGTTCCTTCTTTCGCTATCTTGTGGAATAGTGTCAAAAGGATTGGTACCAATTCTCCTTTGAATGTCTGGTAGAATTCTGCTGTGACTCAATCTGGTCCTGGACTTTTTTTGTTGGTAATTTTTAAGTTACCATTTTAATCTCACTGCTTGCTATTGGTCTGTTCAGGTTATCTAATTCTTCCTGATTTAAGCTAGGAGGGTTGTATTTTTCCAGGAATTTATCCATCTCTTCTAGGTTTTCTAGTTTATGTGCATAAAGGTATTCATAGTAGCCCTGAGTGATCTTTTGTATTTCAGTGGTGTTGGTTGTAATATCTCCTGTTTCATTTCTTGGTAAGGTTGTTTGAATTCTTTTTCTTCTATTCTTTGTTAATCTTGCTAACAGTCTTCTATCAATTTTATCTTTTCAAAGAACCAGCTGTTATTTTCATTTATCTTTTATATTTTTTTGTTTGTTTCAATTTGTTTAGTTCTGCTCTGCTCTTGGTTATTTCCTTTCTTCTGCTGGGTTTGGGTTTGGTTTGTTCTTGTTTCTCTAGTTCCTTGAGGTGTGACCTTAGACAGTCTGTTTGTGCTCTTTCAGACTTTTTGATGTACGTGTTTAGGGCTATGAGCTTTCCTCTTAGCATTGCCTTATCTGTATCCCAGAGCTTTGGATAGATTGTGTCATTATTGTCATTCAGTTTGAAGAATTTTTTAATTTTCGTCTTGATTTTTTTTGACCCAATGCTCATTCAGGAGCAGGTTATTTAATTTATTTGTGTGGTTTTGAGGGTTCCTTTTGGAGTTGATTTCCAGTTTTGTTCCACTGTAGTCTGAGAGAGTGCTTGATATAGTTTCAATTTCTTTAAATTTGTTGAGGCTTGTCTTATGGCCTATAATGTGGTCTATCTTAGAGAAAGTTTCATGTGCTGTTGAATAGCATGTGTATTCTGCAGTTCTTGGATGAAATGTTCTATATATAATTGTTAAGTCCATTTGTTCCAATGTATAATTTAAATCCATTGTTTCTTTGTTGATTTTCTGTCTTGATGACCTATCTAGTGCTGTCAGTGGAGTATTGAAGTCCCCCACTATTATTGTGTTGCTGTCTATCTCATTCCTTAAGTCTATTAGTAATTGTTTTATAAATTTGGGAGCTCCAGTGTTAGGTGCACAAATATTTAGGATTGTGATATTTTCCTGTTGGACAAAGTCTTTTACCATTATATTATGTCCCTCTTTGTCTCTCTTAACTGCTGTTGCTTTAAAGTTTGTTTTGTCTGATATAAGAATAGCTACCCCCTGTTTGCTTTTGGTGTCTATTTGCATGAAATACATTTTTTCACCCCTTTGAGTTTTTGTGAGTCCTTATGTGTTAGCTGAATCTCCTGAAGGCAGCAGATAGTTGGTTGGTGAGTTCTTATCCATTCTGCAGTTCTGTATGCTTTAAGTGGAGCATTTAGACCATTTACATTCAATGTTAGTATTGAGATGTGAGGTATTATTGCATTCATCATACTATTTGTTGCCTGTGTACCTTGGTTTTTTTTTGTTTTTCATTTTTGCTTTTTAACTTGTATTCTTGTTTTATAGGTCCTATGTTATTTATGCTTTAAAGAGGTTCTGTTTTGATATGTTTCCAGGATTTGTTTCAAGATTTAGGGCTCCTTTTAGCAGCTCTTATAGTGGTGGCTTGGTAGAGGCAAATTCTCTCAGCATTTGTTTGTCAGAAAAAGACTGTACCTTTCCTTCATATATGATGCTTAGTTTTGCTGGATACAAAATTCTTGGCTGATAATTGTTTTGGTTGAGGAGGCTGAAGATAGGGCCCCAATCCCTTCTAACTTGTAGCGTTTCTGCTGTTAATCTGATAGGTTTTCCTTTACAGGTTACCTGGTACTTTTGTCTCAGAGCTCTTAAAATTCTTTCCTTCATCTTAACTTTAGATAATCTGATGACAATGTGCTGATGTGATGATCTTTTTGTAATGAATTTCCCAGGTGTTATTTGTGCTTCTTGTATTTGGGTGTCTAGATCTCTATCAAGGCCAGGAAAGTTTTCCTCTAGTATTCCCCCAAATATGTTTTCCAAACTTTTAAATTTCTTTTCTTCCTCAGGAACACTGATTATTCTTAGGTTTTGTCATTTAACATAATCCCAGACTTCTTGGAGGCTTTGTTCATGTTTTTTTTTATTCTTTTTTCTTTGTCTTTTTTGGATTGGGTTAATTTTGAAGACCTTGTCTTCAGGCTCTAAATTTATTTCTTCTACTTGTTCAACTCTATTTCTGAGACTTTCCAGAGCATTTTGCATGTCTGTAATTGTGTCCAATGTTTCTTTAAGTTTTGATTGCTTTTTCTTTATGCTATCTATTTCCTTGAATATTTCTCCCTTCACTTCTTGTATTGTTTTTTGGACTTGCATTGGGCTTTGCCTTTCTCTGGTGCCTCCTTGACTAGCTTAATAATTAATCTCCTGAATTCTATTTCAGGTAAGTCAGGGATTTCTTCTTGGTTTGAATCCATTGCTGGTGAACTAGTGTAATTTTGGGGGGATGTTAAAGAGACTTGTTTTGTCATATTACCAGAGCTGGTTTTCTGGTTCCTTCTCATTTGGGTAGGCTCTATCAGAGGGAAGGTCTAGGGCTAAAGACTATCGTTCAGATTGTTTTGTCCCATGTGGTACCCTTGATGTAGTACTGTCCCCCTTTTCCTATGGATGTGGCTTCCTGTGAACTGAACTGCAGTGATTGTTGTCTCTCTTCTGGATCTAGCTATCTAACAAGTCCACCTGGATCTGGACTGGTACTGTCTGCACAGAGTTCTGTGATGTGAACTCTCTATGGGTCTCTAAGCTATGGATACCAGCACAGTATTTGGGGGTGTCTTCCAGGTCCTGCAGGAGCAATCTGCTTCCTTCAGAGGGTCTGTGTGTCCTCTTGCGATTGCTGGTTTGTTCTTGTAGTCAATCTGGTGCTAAAACTCATGATGTGAGCCTCCACATGCTGCTCTGTCTGTCCGAGTTGGAACTACAATCTAGTCCTGCCTCCTGTCTGCCATGATGATCTTTTGTCATTAATCTGCTTTCAGTCATTACAGATTAGATTTCCCTTTTTGAGAAACTTATGTGAATGAATTATTCTGACATCTTTCATCATATTGTTTTTGAAATTAATTCATCATGTTGGATGTATCACTGTTCTTTTTTTATTGCTACAGCATGGCATCACATTGTACAGTTATACCAACTGTAGTCTATTCATTCACTTGCTGATAGACATTTGAGTTGTTTTCAGTTTTGGACTCTTATGAACCAAGCTGTTACGAACATAAATGAGTACAGTTGTACACATTTTATGTACAGTTGTACACTTTATTTAGAGATATGCCTTTATTTCTTTTTATTTCATATCAAGGAGTATAATTACTGAGCTATATGGTAAGTATATATTTAACTTTATGAGAAACTGGCAGACTGTTTTTCACAATGCTGATACCATTTTAAATCTCAGCGAGTAATAAATGTGAGTACTAGTGTAACTGTAATAGGTTCATTGCCTGATGCACACAGCAAGTCAATATGCTGAGACACAGGGTTGCATCAAAGAAAGAGGTTTAATTGAAGTGTCACTGAATGAGGAGATGGGAGGTAACCTCAAATTCATCTCCCTGGGAAGTTTGGGAGTACAGCTGTCAAGGGTTTTGGAGTTGTCCAAAGTGTGGAGATTGTTGATTAGTCCAAGAGTATAGAGTGAAGTCATGGGACAGAGAGATGAAGAGACTGTATTCTCATGCTGATAATGTTCTTATGTAGGGGTCTTCAAACTGGTTGCTGGAATTCAGGGTCTGAGAAACATCTTAAGCAATCCTTAAACAAAAGCCTTATATTTCTAATGTCAGAGGTCCTGTCTTAGGAACAATGGGAATGCAGATGTTCAATGTCCACTGCTATATAACTGTTAGCAACAAAGAAGAGGACTTAAATGTAATCTAATTAATTTCATCTGAGTTATTAAATATTTATTCCCTTATCTCTTTAATGTATGTTGCATCTGTACTGATGTCTTCGTTTTCACTCTTTAAGGGTAGTTTTTGTCTTCTCTCTCCCACTCTCTTTTTCTTTATTAGTTTTGCTATAGGTTTATCATTTTTTAATAGACTTTTTGATAGAACTAGTTTTGATGCTTCTTTCCACAGCTTTTGCTGATTTTTTTCATTGTTAACTTTTTATTTTTTTCTCTTCTCAGTTTGTAACACAAAGTATCACTTTGTAATATTTTTTACTATCTAAAAGAGGAAAAAAACTGAAAAAAATTAAACTGAGCCTAAGAGATCTGTGGGAAAATAAAAAGCAGTCTCACGTATGTGTAATTGGAGTTCCAGAATTAAAGTGGTATGGTAGAAAATTATTGTGAGGAATAGCGGCTGAAGAAATTTAAATTGGGTGAAAATTATAAATGGACAGATATAAAATTCTCAACAAATTCCAAGAAGGATGGACATACAAGCCCACAGAAAATCATACAAATCCATATTATAATTGTAGTCTGAAAAACAATGTGTGCTGAGCTAAATACTGTCCCCCTAAAATTCATGTCCACCCAGAACCTCAGAATGTGACCTTATTTGGAAATAGGGTTTTTGCAAATGTAATTAGTAAGGTGAGTTCATACAATATTTGGGTGGGCTCCAGTCCAATGACTGTTGTTTTTATAATAAGAGAAAGCAAAGACACAGAGAGGCACAGACACAAAAAGAAAATGCTATATGATGATGGAGGCAGAGATTGGAGTAGCTGTAAGCCACATCATACCAAGGATTGCTGGCAACCAGCAGAAGCCGGAAGAGACAAAAAAGAATTCTTCCCTAGAGTCTGCAGAGAAAGCATGCCCCTGCTGACTCTTGAATTTAGACTTCTAGCTTCCAGAACTGTGAGATAATAAATTTCTGTTGTTTTAAGCCACGCAGTTGTGATACTTTGTTATGGCAGTTGTAGGAAACCAATACACAGTGATAAAAAAAAAATTTCCTAAAGCATCCATAGGAAATTGACACACTACATACAGAGGAATAAATATAAGAACGATTTCTGACCTCTTGTAGCAACTATACAAGCCTGAAGACAATAGAACAAGTTTTCAATGTGCTCAAAGAAAAAAATAAAGTTAACCTGTAATTCTATCTTCAGTCAAAGTATCTTTCAGAGGAGAAAAAAATAAGTATTTTTCAGACAAACAAAAGCTGAGAAAATTTTTCTTCAAAAGATCTCCACCTCAAGAAATATTAAAGAAGTTCTTCAAAGGGAAATGATACCAGATAGAAAGTTGAGTTTACACAAAGGGATAAAAATGGTAAGTTTGTAAGTAAATAAAAATTTTTTTTCTTAAAGTACTTGAAAAGATTACAAACTGCCAAAAACAAAAATTGTAACAATGTATGTGAGATATGACATGTATAGAAATAAAATCTATGATGTCCTTATCTTTGCTCTTGTTTAAGTAATATATATATGTTCTCTGGCTGCTTTTAAGATTTTTTTCTTTATCTCTGCTTTCAGAAATTGGATTATGATGTGCTTTGTGTGATTTTCCTTATTCTGCTTGCAATTTATTAAATGTGTAGGTTTATAGTTTTAAACAAAATCGGATAATTTTTGGCTATTGCTTTTCCAAATTTTTTTCCTTTCCTCTTTCTCTCTTCTCTCTTTGTGGGACCCCAATTTCAAATATTGTTCCACAAGTCACTGATTCTCTGTTTTTAAAAAACTCAGGCTTTTATATCTCTATGCCTCATTTAAGTTACTACTTGTGTGTCTTCAAGTTTACAGATCTTTTCTTCTGCAGTATTTAATCTACTTTTAGTCCTATCCCTCATCCAGTGTCTTTTATATGTAAGTATTACATTTTTTATCTCTGTAAATACCAGTTGGATACTTTTTTCTATTTCTTACATCATTATGTTTGTCTTTTCCTCTATCTTAAGCATATGGAGCATATTTAAAATTAGCTGTTTTCATGTCCTTGTTTGCTAATTCCATAAACTCTGTTATTTCTGGATTTGTTTCTATTTATTAATATTTTTCCTTATGGGAAAATAAAAAATAATTCTTCTTTCCTGCTTCTTTTCACACCTGGTAATTTTTATTTGGATACCAGACAATGTGAATTTTATGGTTTTGGTTGCTGAATTTATATTTTATTCTTTTGAATATTTTTGAGCTTTGTTCTGGCAGGCAATTAAGTTGCTTGAAGTTAGTTTGATCCAGTTGAGGCTTGCTTGTAAGCTTTGTTTGAGCAGCACAGAGCAGTCTTTAGATTATGGCTTTAAAAGTATACTCTTCTGAAGATTCTGCCTGTTGCCCCTAGTATTGCGAGATCTTTTCACTGACTTGTGGGACACAAGCTATCCCAGTGCTGGATGAGTTTTGTAAATGGTTTGATCATTTCCCACACTGCTTTTTGGTGGTTCTAAACTCCACCTTATGGAGCGTGACCCTGGCAAGCACAGATCAGTATTCAGAAAAAGACTCAAAAGGACTGCCTGAAGGTCTCTGGAATTCCCTCTTCTTAGGTATTCTGCCTTACAAACTCTAGATGTTTTTCACCTTACCATGTTTTGATCTCTGTTTTCTCAACTGAGTGATATGACCAGGCTCTGTTTGTGCTTTTCTGTCTATGCTGAGGCATGGAAAATTTTCTGGACAGCAAATTAGGGCTTATCTATTTATTTTCAATGTATCAGAGATGACAGTCTTGTGCTGTCTGTCATCGAATGTCTGAAAACAATTAATGATATATTTTGTCTGGTTTTCTAGCATTTTAATGTGGTAGAATGATTCCATCTCCTGTTGTTTATGGGTAGAAGCAAAGGTCCAAATAATAATATCATTTAAAAAATCAAGAGTTATAAGAGGATTAAGAACTTTTGGTTTGCTAATTAGGAAACCCAAAAGAAATTATATATTTACTATAACCCACATTTTATAAAAGAAAGGATATTTTAACAACAAAAATTTAAGATAAGCATATTAATTAGGTAGGATAATCCTTTCTATTGAATAAATTAGATTGTATGAGGGTTTAAATTATTCATTTTTCTCTTATTTAGTCATATATGAGTAGAGTTTACTTATGATGGCTCTAATCTGTTGGTTTGTGGTCAGAAGCCACTGATCCAGGCCTTCTTTTTCCTATGTCAATTTTATGGAAAAAGCACTAAGGTTCAGATAAATTAATTTAAAAAGCAATATATATTTGGCAATATAGCCAAGGTTAAAACTCAGGTCTCTGGACTCCTAGTGTCATGCTCCTTTTCCTACATTGCCATGAAGTTTTCCATGTGTATCAACATATTCAAATTGAACTATTAGACACCCTCGATATTATCTTCCTATTGAGGTATTACAATTATTATTAACATTATTTTGCTTTTATTTCTATTTAGGTATTATATCTAGTGAAGTTATCTTGATTATTTTCCTTAATCCACATTAGTTTCTAATCTGGGTTAAGTGAAACTACTATCAAGATAAAATGCTATCTAATCTTGGTATGGTATTTTGTACTGACCAAACTGAGTTCATATTATTTTTAGCTTCCAGAAATTAAGAAGTATGCACAATAAGGCAGTCAGAATAAGAACCCCAAAATGTCATAAAACATTTAAACATAATCATACAGTATTTATTGAATTAAATTCCATTTGAAAACTACTGAGTTGATGACCATCAACCTGAAAGAAAACAATTTACAAAACACATATTCTAATTCTTAAATCAATGAGAAGTTACTTACAAAGATGACTTTATTTTATAAAGAACTTGAAATTACTTAGTTGTCTTCAGGCAACTAAGATTTGTATTTTCTGAAACTAAATTTAAAATCTCTTTCCTACCACTTCTCCTCTCATTTACTTGCTTATTCCAAGAATGAGAAGAAGTCATATTTTATTCTTCCTTCTCACATTCAACAATCTCCAAGTTTTGTTAACTCTACATCCATATATGTACCAAATCTTGTATTCTTTGTCATCTCCATTGCAAACTACTATCGTCTCTCACTTTTAGTTGAATTTAACCTATTGTCTGTCTTCCTCACATTTATGTCTGCTCCTATTCTTTGCCCATCAGACAAGGAGATATTTAAAAAATTCAAATCTGTTCATGTGACTTGTGGGAGAGATAATGATGCACACCACACCTTTGATGCACTCCCAACCAGCCTCCTCGAGTTAGGTGGGCCACATGACTAGCCCACTGACTGTAGGCAGAAGTGGTATATGTTAGTTTTATGAAGAAATACAGAAAAACTGGAGTCTAACTCACTGTCATAGTCTGTGTTGTGCTGCTACAACAGAATGCCACACACTGGGTAATTTCAGAAGAACATAAATTTATTTCTTATGTATCTGGAGCCTGGGAAATCCAAAATTAAGGAGCCAGCATCTTGCAAGGGCCTTCTTGTTATGTCATCTCATGGCAGAAGACAGAACGGCAAGAGAGAGAACCCACTCCCTGGAACCCTTTTATTAAAGCATTAAATCCATCCATAAAAGTAAAGCTGTCATGGCCTAATCACCTCTCAGAGGTCTCACCTTTTAGTTCTGTTACAATGGCAACTAAATTTCAACATGAGTTTTGAAGGGAACGAACATTTAAACCACAGTATTGATCAATAGCCTTTCCTGTGCAGTGGGGACTTTAGAGTTTGCATGTTCCAGGTGGTGAAACTATGACAGTGGAGTTTCCGTTAACCTCGGTTTTTGAATGACTCTGTATAGAACAGTCCTTATCAATTCCTTACCAATTCACAATAGACATAGAGCATGAATGAGAAATAATTTTTTCTCTCCTTAAGTCACTAGGATTTGAGGGCTGCTAAACATAACTCAGTCTATGCTGGATTCTCATTGATTATGGCATTAATATATAGTCCTGAGTTGCTAAGAAAAGCCTTAAATTATTCTGACTCTGTATCTGGCATTTTCCATCTTCATCCCTACATTCAGCCACGATAATTTTTCTCTTACTTAAATATTCTTTCCTCCTTGAGCTGCTGCGTATCCTGGCAACTTTGGGGGCAACTGAGTGTCATCTTCTGTATACTGACAGTAACTGTGATTGTGCTAATGGATCGAGGTAATTATAACATGTCAGCACATATTGGGTAGAATTTTTACTGAATAGTGTATTTTTCTCAGCTGGTACAGAAACAGTTTTGATGGGCCCTGAATTGATGTAAATAGACCCTGGAGGGTAGATGGGAAACAGTATAACATTTGTTTTTAATAAACAAGAAAACTAATTTGAGATAGTTTTTTGTTGTTGTTGCTGTATTTTGTTTTTTGCTTTTTGTTTTGAGACAGAGTCTCCCTCTGTTGCCCAGGCTGGAGTGCAATGGCGCAATCTCGGATCACTCGGCTCACTCGGCTCACTGCAACCTCCACCTCCCTGATTCAAGTGATTCTTCTGCCTCAGCCTCCTGAGTAGCTGGGATTACAGGCACCCACCACACCACGCCCAGTGAAGTTTTGTATTTTTAGTAGCAATGGGGTTTCATCATGTTGGCCAGGATGATCTTGAACTCTTGACTTCATGTGATCCACTCTCCTTGGCCCCTCAAAATTCTGGGATTACAGGCGTGAGCCACTGCACCCAGCCAAGGTAGTTTTAAAAATCAAAATCGTAATGAAAAACAATTTATTGGAAAGCTATTTGGGTAACTCATAGAACCCAAGACCATCTGGACCTTGGCCTATTAGAAAAGGAATTTATGAAATTAATCTCTGCCCCAGGCAATGATCTTTCTCTGGTCTTTGGTTTTCTCACCCTTTCTGCTTTTCTATCCACGGGAATTATCCGCTTCTTTGTGCACATGGAGGTAGAAGGCTACCCACTGTATAATTCTGCTTGAGCTCTCATGACAGAATGCCACAGACTACGTGGTATAAACAACAAAAAATTTTTTCTCACAGTTCCTGAGGTTGAAAAGCCTAAGATCAAGGTGCCATCAGGGTTGGTTTCTGGTGAGGTCTCTCTTCCTGGCTTGTAGAAGGCTGCCTTTTCATTGTGTCCTCATGTGGCCTCTTCTCTGTGTGCATGTGGAGAGAGAAAAAGAGAAGTCTCTTCCACTCCTTAAAAGAACACCAGCCCTGAGATTAGATTGTCACTCTAACAACTTTGCTTAGCCTTAATTACTGCCCAAAGGAACCCATTTCCAAAGACAGTCACGTTAGGAAGTTAGAGTTTCAACATAAAAATTTTGAGGGGACATAGTTCAGTCTATAACACCTTTACTTCTCAAGCCGGCATAATCTTGGTCTTGGTTATATGGCAGAAGCTAATCAGCTAGCTCTGAGTCTGTATTCCAAATTCCTAAGTGCTTTGGTTTGAATGTTTGTGTGTACCCAAAATTCGTAAGTTGAACTTCTAACCTCCAGGGTGATGGCGTTAAGAAGGGGTTCTTTGGGGACGAGATTAGGACATGAAGGCAGAGCCCTCATAAATGAGATTAGTGCCCTTACAAAAAGAGGCCCAAGGGAGGTTATTTGGCTTTTCTACCATGAGAACACAATGAGAAGGTGCCATCTATGAAAAAGTGGGTTCTAACAAGACATTGAATCTGCCAGTGCCTTGATATTGGGCTTCGCTATTTTCTGAACTGTGAGAAATACATTTTTGTTGTTTATAAACCACCCAATTTATGGTATTTATGACATTCCAAACAGACTAAGACACTAAGGAAAATATGATTGGCTTGAATAGGACCAGATGTTTGCCCTTGAATCAAGCACCTGTGGACATCAGTGCAAGATCCTAAGTACAGACATAGTTTCGGGGTGCCCAATCCAGGGTGTGTGTGTGTTGGGGGATGTGGCATGGTAGGCAAGTCTTAAAGAAGTGGGATCATTGTGAGGTGAGCAGAGATTCTGAAGTTATTTCTATCCATTTGAGGTCTGAGAAGCAGTGTTGAGGGCAAACCAAGGAGTTAGTAGGTGAAATTCACTAAGAGTTTATCTAGAGAAGAATGCATAATCTTAAAACCAGGAACAAAGTACAGTTAAGGAATTACTGATTATTGAAAATATGAGCAGGAGATCAGATACATGATATATTTTGTCTAGTTTATAGAGGACTTTTTTATTGAACAAATGCTTATTAATTTCATGATCTAGAATATACAAAATGTGTGGTATACAGGAAGCATTGGTTAGTTTCACCTCCCCTCTCATACCCCTCCAACTTGGATGACCTTAGAGGAAATGTAAACTTGCTGGAAGGTCTATATGGATAGTAAAAATCAAGGAGCGAATTGAAAGGCTTCAGATTTCCATAAAGGAAGTTCAAGACATCTGAAAGGCAGTGAGAGTGTTGTAGAGGTGAAGATGAGCCTGATATCTTAGCCAAAGGGCTCTAAAAAGGGTGTAGATGTGCAAGAAGAAACACTTCTGCATTGAGGTACAGAAAGAAAATATTGAATTTCAATTTATAATTATTCTTCATCTAAAAATTAAGAAAGAAATAAAATTTTGCTGTTACTTAATATACAGATCGACACTGTCAGCCTAACTTTGGATTACATGTTAGACTTCAGGTACCATGTTGGACACATGAGTTAGAAAGGTAATATACACCATGATTAAGATCAAGGCTCTGTAAACATACTCACTGGGTTTAAGTCCCATCTCTTATATCAATCACCTCTGTGACTTTATATGAACTGCTTAACCTCCTGTGTCTCTTTTGCCTCACCTGTAAAATAGAAGTGAAAATACTAGTGTTTATTTTATAAGATTGTTCTGAAGATCAATGAGCTGATACAGGTAAGGTGCTTGTGAGACTTTCTGATGCATAGAAGCATAGTGAGTGTTAGGAATAACTATGAGCCTGAGAAAAGCATGGGATTCTACAGAGTAGAGGAGCTGACAGTGGTGCCTTCCCTCATTTGTTCAATTTCAGTATTATGTGATATATTACCATTAGGATGCTTTTTATTAGATGGAATTCCTACAGATTATATAATTTAGTTTTAGTGAGGAAATAAAAGAGTTTTGGTATTGTTAATAAGCAGACATAAGCAATGATTATTATTCTCATGTAAAATTAGAGTAAGAACTCTTGATTATGGCTCCTGGTGGCTCTTTCTAAATTCTTTTCTCTCTCAAAATGATGGCTTCCAGGCTATTGTTTGTTATTCATATCTTTTTTTTTTGAGACAGAGTCTTACTCTGTCATCCAGACTGGAGTGCGGTGGCACAATATTGGCTTACTGCAAACTCCATCCCCTGGGTTCAAGTGATTCTCTTGCTGCAACCACCCGAGTAGCTGGGATTACAGTTGTGTGCCACCACTGTTGGCTAATTATTGTATTTTTAGAAGAAATGGGGTTTTGCCATGTTGGCCAGGCTTGTCTCAAACTCCTGGCCTTCAGTGATCCGTCGGCCTCAGTGTCCCAAAGTGTTGGGGTTATGGGATTATGTGCATGAGCCACCACTCCTGGCCTCATATCCTCTTTATTTGAGAGATATTTTGAAAGCATTTCATTTAACATAAGAAAACTGACTAGAAAATAATACAATCACATTAATCACTCAATCAGATTCATTTTATCAGGCATTAGCACCATGATGGAATCTCTAACTTGGGGGTCAAATTAAAAAGAGACAATATGTTTGCCTTGAAAAAATAAAAACAGAATGTGTGCATATAAATGGAATTATTGGGAGGATCTGAAGAGGTTGGATTATTTCTTGATTGTAAAGCTTGGTTGGGAATAGGAGCAGGTAATTGAGAGAATCTTCTCAGAGGATGGACAAGATCAGTGCAAGGAACAATTATGTAGGGGAAACCTGTGCATGTTAAACCTTCTTGGTGCCATTGTGGCACAGACAGGTAGAGAGGAAACATTTTACGTTTTGTAGAAAGGGCAAAAATTCAGCAGATCCTCTGGAAGGTTCAGAAGGAAAAAAAATATCTCAGCAGAAATGACAGTGAGAATTCTGCAAAATGGTAGAAAGTGTTTTTACATGATTTCCTAAGATTAACAAACAGGAAGGTCTTCCCTGGCCAGTGTCTTTCTGAGGTCCCTTCTGTTTTCCTTCACTGTGAGTGTAGGTGCCTAGAAAGCCAGAATTTTGTCCTTAGAGAAAAAAAAAAAATGCTAAATTGAGGGAACAGTTTAAATGTCAATAGTATTAGGAATGAGTACTGTCATTCTAACACATTCCAAAAGTAGTAACGTAAAGAAAAGCATCTCACACGGTATCCCAGGAAAGACACATTAAAGGTGAATTAAGTGTGGAGATATGGAAAAATAAAAAGTAAACTAAAGTATGAATCAAGAATGCAAGGCCCTCCAAAATAACCTACTTTTTATGCTAATATACTTTTTGGAGAATTAAAAGGAGTATATGGTTGCTGAAATTATTATAAATTATATTGATTAATAGAAGAAATAAATGTAAGTCAAGCTTAAGTGGATTCTACATTGTATGTAAAAAGTGAAAAACTGCATTTTTGATAAAGACAGCCTACTCCTGAGAATCATTGTTTATATTTTTGATGTATTTTCTGGAGCTGAACATTAACAATAATATTCAGGATTTTGTCTTTGTCTTTTAATCATTAGTTAACACAGGTTTGACCATTCACCTAACAATACAGCCCTGTGAAAATAAACATCTGTAGTACAGACTTTATTATTCCCTTGGCAGCCATAAAACCAAATTAAGCAAAATGTGAGACCCAAGAGATGAGTACTTCCAACTCATTTTCTCTTGCTGCTACATGTAAAAAGTGCCTTTTGCTTCCTGCCATGATTCTGAGGCCTCCCCAGCCACGTGTAACTTTAAGTCCAATTGAATCTCTTTTTCTTCCCAGTCTTGGGTATTTCTTTATCAGCAGTGTGAACACAGACTAATCCGGGTGGAAAAGCCCAGGTGTGTACAGGCTGGTAGATACATGCCTGGGCTTTTCCACCTGGATTAGTCTGTGTTCACACTGCTGATAAAGAAATACCCAAGAGAAAATGAGGAAGAAGCAAAAGCGGAAACCCCCGATAAACCCATCAGATCTCATCAGACTTATTCACTATCATGAGAATAGCACAGGAAAGACTGGCCCCATGATTCAATTACCTCCCCCTGGGGGCTTCCTACAACACATGGGAATTCTGTGAAATACAATTCAAGTTGAGATTTGGGTGAAGACACAGCCAAACCATATCATTCCACCCTGGCCCCTACCAAATCTCATGTCCTCACATTTCAAAACCAATCATGCCTTCCCAACAGTCCCCCAAAGTCTTAACTCATTTGAGCATTAACCCAAAAGTCCACAGTCCAAAGTCTCATGTGAACCAAGGCAAGTTACCTCTGCCTATGAGCCTATAAAATCAAAAGCAAGCTAGTTACTCCCTAGATACAATGAGGGTACAGGTATTGGGTAAATGTAGCAATTCCAAATGGGAGAAATTGGCCAAAACAAAGGGGTTACAGGCCCACGCAAGTCTGAAATCCAGCGGGGTGGTAAAATTTTAAAGCTCCAAAATGATCTCCTTTGACTCTGGATCTCATATCCAGGTCACGCTGATGTAAGAGGTGGGTTCCCATGGTCTTGGTCAGCCCCGCCCCTGTCACTTTGCAGGGTACAGCCTCCCTCGTGGCTGCTTTCATGGGCTGGTATTGAGTGTCTGGCATTTCCAGGCACACTACAAGCTGTAGGTAGATCTACCATTCTGGGGTCTGAAGGACGGTAGCCCTCTTCTCACAGTTCCCCCAGGCAGTGCTCCACTAGGGACTCTGGGGGCTATAACCCCACATTTCCTCTCAGCATTGCCCTAGCAGAGGTTCCCCAGACCCCCACTGCAGCAAACATTTGCCTGGGCATCCCCGCATTTCCATACCTCTTCTGAAATCAGGTGGAGGTTCCTAAACCTTACTTCTTGACTTCTGTGCACCCACAGACTCAACACCACGGGGAAACCGCCACGGCTTGGAGCTTCCACCCTCTGAAGCCACAGCCCAAGCTGTACATTGGCTCCTTTCAGCCATGGGTGGAGTGGCTGGGACACAGGGCACCAAGTCCCTAGATTGCACACAGCACAGGGACCATGGGCCCGGCCCAGGAAACCATGTTTTCTTCCTGGTCATCCAGGCTTATGAGGGGATGGGCCCTGAAAGTCTCTGACATGGCCTGGAGACATTTTCCCCATGGTCTTGGAGATTAACATTAGGTTCCCTGCTACTTATGCAAATTTCTGCAGCCAACTTGAATTCTTCTCCCTAGAAAATGGGTTTTTCTTTTCTATTGTATAGTCAGGCTGCAAATTTTCCAAACATTTATGCTCTGCTTCCTTTATAAAACTGAATGCCTTTAGCAGCACCCAAATCACCTCTTGAATGCTTTGCTCCTTAGAGATTTCTTCCGCCACCAGATACCCTAATTTATCTTTCTCAAGTTCAAAAGTTCCACAAATCTCTAGGGCAGGAGCAAAATGCCACTAGTCTCTTTGCTAAAACATAACAAGGGTCACCTTTACTCCAGTTCCCCACACGTTCCATATGGCTATCAGCATTTTGGGCAAAGTCATTCAACAAATCTCTAGGAAGTTCCAAACTTGCCCACATTTTCCTGTCTTCTTCTGAGCCCTCCAAACTGCTCCAGCCTCTGCCTGTTACCCCATTCCAAAGTTGCTTCCACATTTTCAGGTATCTTTTCAGCAATGCCCTACTCTACTGGTACTAATTTACTGTATTAGTCTGTTTTCACACTGCTGATAAAGACATACCCGAGACTGGGAAGAAAAAGGTCTCATTGGACTTACAGTTCCACATGGCTGAGGAGGCCTCAGAATCATAGTAGGAGATGAAAGGCACTTCTTACATGGCAGCAGCAAGACAAAATGAGGAAGAAGCAAAAGCAGAAGCCCATCAGATCTGATAAACCCATCAGATCTCGTGAGACTTATTCACTAACATGAGAATAGCACAAGAAAGACAGGGCCCCATGATTCAGTTATCTCCCCTTGGGTTCCTCCCACAACACGTGGGAATTCTGGGAGATACAATTCAAGTTGAGATTTGGGTGGGGACACAGCCAAACCATATTACCACCCATCTCAGGTGTGCTTGTAAAATTTTGAAATTCTGGGATTGAATTTCTATGCTTCTCATAGTCAAAAGCCAAATAGCATTCATATTTCATTGCCAGTTTCACCAGAAGTCCAAACTTTTACCAAAGATTCCAGTACCTGAATCCAGAATTTATTCCTTACAGATTTTCTTCCTCATAAGGTATTATTTATGTGAAGCTCTTGAAATTGGATAGCATCACTTTTAATTTAACCAAAGACAATAGCAATGCATCAGATGCTACTTGTGGGGAAGTATCTGTATAAAAATAGTGATTTTTTCAGGAAAAATTAAAAGGGCATGCTTGGGGATGGGCTGACAATTCCTAACAATAATATCAGACCTCAGGGAAAACTAGTTCTGTGTAATATGTAGTTTACAATGCCCTTTTATTTACAGATTGAAGGGTTCCAGTTGATCTGCTTATTGTTGTATTATGTTCCTCCTGAACAATAAGGAAAATCAATCCACAAAGGTGAAGTGTAGGGGAGATTATTATTTTCTCCAAATTGGCAACTACAAGATGCCAATTGCCAGTGGAATACACATCTCTTAGATTACTTTGGATTCTCAGTGGGGCGAAGAAGGAAGGTCAGGTAAGATACTTTACGTCAAAGACTGACAGTTAATGGAGTTAGATTAACCTTATGGGGAAGGGGAAGGCAGGGCTTGCGACAATTTTATTTCTAAAATAATTTCTGTCTTGTTTTTAGCCATGATGTTAATTATATGGAGCAAGAAATAATAAAGTCAATGACTAAAATAATGAATTGGTCATTTTCATAGGTTTCTATTGTCTTCTTTTGTCAAGCTTCTCTCTTCATTCTCCATTACGCAATGGCTTTATCCTTCATTATAATGACTTTTCCTGTGTCATTTTCCCCTGAAGCTCTTTCAAACACTAAAAATGAAACTAAAAATTTTATTTTGGTGGTAGTGTCAGTGACTCATTATTGTTCAATGTATCACTCCTAGGTAATATTTATAATTTAAACGATAGTTTTCTGCACCTCTATCCCAACAGTGACCAATAAAAAGCAGTTTAGGCTCTTATTGGTGTTACCCTAATTGCCACCTCAACTCTGATAAGAAGATAGATTAAAACAGTTTTTTTAATCTTAGAATTAGTTCAACAGATATTTCTTTATTTATTTTTGTATTAGAGACAAAGTTTGCTTTGTCATTCAGGCTGGAGTGCAGGGATATGATCATAGCTCACTACTCTTTCAAACTCCTAGGATCAAGGGACCCTCCTGCCTCAGTCTCCTGAGTAGTTGGGACGACAGGTGTATGCCACCACAACAGACTAATTTTTTAAAAAAGTTTGTAGAGATGGGGTCTCATCGTCCTGCCCAACATGGTCTCTAACTCCTGGGCTCAAGTGTTCCTCCAGCCTCAGTTTCTCAAAGTGCTGGGATTACCAGCATAAGCCACTATCCCCAGCCTCATCAGATATCTAATGAAAACCTACTATTTGCCAGGGGCTATTCTAGCTGCATGAATACAAAGATGAAGAAAATACAACTTTGCCCTCAGTGAGCCACTAAAGATGTTGCTCATATGAAAGTATTATAGTTTTCTGAGCATGTAGGGCTCTTGGTATAGTTTCCTTAATGAAGCTGGCCCAAAGATTTTATAATGCCTAACATATAAGAAGCTTTCTAGAAATACTCTCTACAGTACTTTTAATCATTTGTTCTATCATCTTCCCAAATTTCACTGTATTCAAGGTAGCTGCTGAAAACCTCTCTCATTTTTTCAGCTACATTTATCTTCTCGTTAACTTACCTATTCTGCCTTCTCCAAATGGCTCTACCACTATTCTTGCTCACACTTCCAGAGATCAGGAGTGCCCACTTCCCTTCTACTCCCCTAATGTGTGACTGTCCTCATTATGCACAGCTCTGGAGAAATCTAGGTCTTCTCCCATTCAGATTTATGTCCTCATAAGCATTTCTTCTCTTGAAATCATTATTGACTAAATGCTATATCTTATTGCATACTACTAATAATATTAAATGAATAATCAATGCATGACTATCATCATATCATGACAGGAACTATAGACAATGTGTAAATGAATGGGTGTGGCTGTGTTCCAAATAAAACTTTTCTTTCCTCAGAAAAACAGGTTATAGTGTACTGACCACTGATGTAAAGGCTTGTAGGCCATTGTAAGGACTAAAATGGCTTTTGGTTTTTTTTCTCTGAGGACACAGAGTGCTTTTAGAGAGTGCAAGGCAGAAGAGTCACATCATCTGCCATTTAAAAAGAACCACTCTAGTTCCGGGTTGAGAATTGAATAAACGGAAGTGAGGGTCCAAGGAAGAGAACAGGTAGGAGGGATTATTGCAGAAGAGGCTGGTGGCATGAAAGCGGGAAGTCATGGGATTCTGGAGACATTTACAGGATTTCCCGATGGATTGCATCTGGGGTTAGTAAGGCTGTGGGAGGGGAATGGCCAGTTGGAAAGCATTAGGTATTAGTGATGAGGGGTGGTGCTAGCCTGAACTAACATGACAGCCTATTAGTTTTATGCCAAAAAGCTGACTTTGTGCAGTTATGAAGCAGGGAAAGGGTGAAAATGGAGAGTTGTTTCCTGATACTCTTTTTAAATGGGAAAACTGTTGATCTGCCTCATTTCCTATCTGTCAGTTTCTTCTGGGTTGCTAAAGCAAACTGAGGAAACTGAATGGAGAATGTGAGGAGTTGTTAATAACATCCCTTCCAGCTCTGCACCTGCAAATTCTAGCCAGAGTGGTGATAATCCTCCTGCCTGTAGGGGGTGACGGTTGCATGCCTAATAAAACAGAGAGTAGGCCAAAGTCAAGTTGATTCTTTCATTGCAGTTTTGTATTTGGAGAGCAGAACCTTAGTTATATTCCTAATGAGTTATCAACATAGTTAATGAAATTTAAGATGTATCTGATTTTTGATACATCATTATTTTTTACCCGTTAAAAGAAAATCACAACCAATTAAAGTAATTCACAATGCTTCTTATCACCTCAATTGTGAGACAATTTCTGATTTTAGAGTTGTCAAAAATGTTAAAAACATGTATCTTAAAGGAAACAGCATGCTAAAAAAGAAAACATAATAACAATGAAAGCTGAAAATCAAATGAAAACAGGGGCTTTTGTACTGAGTGTCTTCATTACATCTTAGTGCTTTTTGGAGATTGACTCTAGTATTCACCATATATGAATTTTTACAACTAATATAACTGATAAAATATATTTTAATAAATATCCTGTTAAAATATATTATATATTTTACTTAACCTATTATCAGAACTTCAAAAGAGCACATTGAATAATATTCCACCTTTTTGTCAATGACTCAGTCTTGATAAATATTATTTGACTTCCAAAACACTACTGTCTTTGTTTTACTCCTACAGAGAAGGCTGGCCTTCACATTTCTACAAGTTTTAAACTCAAATCCAGTCTTTTCTTTCCACATGTGGTTCTCAGGTGATCTCATCTAGTTTTACAGTTTATTTTATCACCAGCCAGAACCTTCTAATTTCTCTTTCATATCTAATTATACACTTGTCTCTTCCACCTGAATGCCTAATGAGCATCTAGAGCTTGATATCTATGAACGGACATCTAATTTCTCTCCTCAATTCTCTTCCTCCTACAGTTATTTTTATCTCAGTAAATGACATTCCCATTCTTCAAGTTGCTCAGGAGTCATCTTTGGAGTAGTCTTTGACTCCTCTCTTCTACCCCACATATACAAGTCATTCATAAATTCTTTTCATTCTACTTCGAGCTATATTAAGAGTCGATCACTTCTCACCACCTCCACCAGTACCACCATTATTTCTCACTTGAAGTTCAATAGCTTTTCCTTGCCTCCCTAGAATCCATTCTCTACATGGTGGTTATAAGAATCTTTTTAAAATGTGACCAGATTAGGTCACCTCTCTTGTCAAAATTCTCCAACGGCTTCACAACTCCTTCAGAGTAAAATCTGAAGTTTTTACCATAGTCTGCCAAGTCTCACATGAGGCTGGCCTCCACTTCCCCTCTGAGTCCATCTTCAATATTTCTTCCACTGTCTAATTCTGTTTCATCACTTGCTTCTTCTGTGTGCCTCTAACACAGTCTTTCTTAATCCGTGGCACTACTGGCATATGCTTTGTTGTGGAGGGGTTGTCCTGTGCATTTTAGAATGTTTGGTAGCATCCTTGACCTCTCAGTGTATCCCTGAGTTGTGACAATCAAAAATGTCTCCAGATATTGCTCAATGTCCTCCACGGGGCAAAACTGTCCAGTTGAGAACCATGGCTCTAACATAACAAGTACGGATATTCTTTAGGACTTTTGCATCATCTGTTCTCTCTGCCTAGAACCCTCTTCTCTCAGATACTGCAAGACTTGCTCCCTCACTTAGGTGTC
This sequence comes from Piliocolobus tephrosceles, assembly GCF_002776525.5. Lineage (NCBI taxonomy): Eukaryota > Metazoa > Chordata > Mammalia > Primates > Cercopithecidae > Piliocolobus > Piliocolobus tephrosceles. Next base: position 116,743,881 of record NC_045436.1, read on the forward strand.
TGTTTCAAGTATCACCTTGAAACATGCCCATTCCCTAACAACCTTACATGGTTTTATTTTTCTCTGTTCCATTTACCATTACCTTATTATAGCTATTTTCTGTATCTAGGTGTTTCCTTTAATGTGGAGGGAATGCAATTAGGATAAATTCTTGGCTTTGTTTACTCTACCCCAGGGGATGGGGATGACTTACCATGTTGGTAAATTTGATAAGAACATGCTGGCTATTTCTGGTTCAGTCCTCATTTTTTTCTCTGGAGGTGTTTTTTAGTGGAGGCTGCTCTGGTTTTAGTAGTGTCTCTACTGGATGCATAAATTTGCCTAAATCTGAGGTTCAATGAGATTTTGGCCTTTGTAGCCAGACTCTTATTTAGACTTTATCGATAATACAAGTGATATTTTGGGCTCTCTATGTGTTGCCACTCTTATATTTCAGTTTGTTCAGGACTTCATTTGGAAGAAATGGAAAATCAGTGATATTTATAAGACCCCCCTGACACCCTAATGCTTGATTCTTTGAGAAATAAAGAAGGGACTGGAAGTTGGGGGAAGTACAATAATAATGGCGGATTCTGCTGTGTTTAGGGCACAGTTTTTGGTTTGGGATTTTCTTATGTGGGGAGGGTATACTGATCTTAGCTGTTTTTAGAGGATTATACTTGAACAGTTTTTAACTTCTGCAGCCTGGGGAACAGCCTTAGGCCATGCCATATTTTGTCCTTGGGGAATGACTGCATCACTGACAGATGTTTCCATAGTCTACTTCTTTCTACAGAGTCCAGGTGGCAGACTCTGGGCCTAGCAAGGGCACACATAAGTCTTGGCACATGCTGGCTGCATGGGTGGCCCTGGCAAAAGCAGCAGGCAAAGGTGCAGGAAGCATGGGACTTCTGAAAGTACAGGCCTTGGCAAACCTGAGGAACTCAGCAGATCCACGGGGCCTCAGGTGAAGCTGCTGTCACCACACAGGTACAGCTTTGCCGCAGATGCTACTGAGGTGAAGATCTGGGGAAAGGGTTAGGTGTCCTTCCAAATACAGTCATTCTGGACATTTGGGAAGGGAACATACTCACTGCCTTTAAGCCGCAAGGCAACTCAGTCCATTGTGTGCTACTGAACACTACAGGGGGCTTAGTATTTCCTTTCTTTTTGTTAGTGCTGGGCTTGGTAGGCAGTACTACATTCATGATCCCAAATTCTGCTCAGGATTCTCAAGGAAGATACTGTGAAAGGTTAAGTTTGGATTTATGTGTTCTTTCCATAAGTTATTCCATAGGATTCAGAGTTCTCTCTCACCTGGTGGTCTCAATTTGGTTCTTGATCAGTTATTTTATATGAGGGACTTTTTAGGTGTAAGCAATTTTTTTTTTAATACTTTAAGTCCTAGGGTACATATGCACAATGTGCAGGTTTGTTACATATGTATCTATATGCCATGTTGCTGTGCTGCACCCATTAACTCATAATTTACATTAGGTATATCTCCTAATGTTATCCCTCCCACCTCTCACCACGCCACAACAGGCCCCAGTGTGTGATGTGCCCCTTCCTTTGTCCAAGTGTTCTCATTGTTCAATTCCCACCTGAGTCAGAACATGCGGTGTTTGGTTTTCTGTTCTTGTGATAGTTTGCTCAGAATGATGGTTTCCAGCTTCATCTATGTTCCTACAAAGGACATGAACTCATCCTTTTTTTATGGCTGCATAGTATTCCATGGTGTATATGTGCCACATTTGCTTAATCCAGTCTATCATTCATGGCATTTGGGTTGGTTCCAAGTCTTTGCTATTGTGAATAGTGCCACAATAAACATACATGTACATGTGTCTTCATAGCAGTATGTTTTATAATCCACCCAGTAATGGGATGGCTGGGTCAAATGGTATTTCTAGTTCTAGATCCTTGAGGAATTGCCACACTGTCTTCTACAATGGTTGAACTAGTTTACACTCCCACCAAAGTGTAAAAGTGTTCCTGTTTCTTCACATCCTCTCCAGCACCTGTTGCATTCTGACTTTTTAATGATTGCCATTCTAACTGATGTGAGATGGTATCTCATTGTGATTTTGATTTGCATTTCTCTGATGACCAGTGATGATGAGCATTTTCTCATGTGTCTGTTGGCTGCATAAATGTCTTCTTTTGAGAAGTGTCTGTTCATATCCTTTGCCCACTTTTTGATGGGGTTGTTTGTTTTTTTCTTGTAAATTTGTTTGAGTTCTTTGTAGACTCTGGATATTAGCCCTTTGTCAGATAAGAAGACTGCAAGAAAGTTCTTGCATTCTGTAAGTTGCCTGTTCACTCTGATGGAAGTTTCTTTTGCTGTGCAGAAGATCTTTAGTTTGATTAGATCCCATGTGTCAATTTTGGCTTTTGTTGCCAATGCTTTTGGTGTTTTAGACATGAAGTCCTTGCCCATGCCTATGTCCTGAATGGTATTGCCCAGGTTTTCTTCTAGGGGATTTATGGTTGTAGGTCGAACATTTAAGTCTTTAATCCATCTTGAATTAATTTTTGTATAAGGTGTAAGGAAGGGATCCAGTTTCAGCTTTCTATATATGGCAAGCCAGTTTTCCCAGCACCATTTATTAAAGAGGGAATCCTTTTGACATTTCTTGTTTTTGTCAGGTTTGTCAAAGATCAGATGGTTGTAGATGTGTGGTATTATTCCTGAGGGCTCTGTTCTGTTTCATTGGTCTATATCTCGGTTTTGGTGTGAGTACCATGCTGTTTTGGTTACTGTAGCCTTGTAGTATAGTTTGAAGTCAGGTAGCATGATGCCTCCAGCTTTGTTCTTTTGGCTTAGCATTGTCTTGGCAATGTGGGCTCTTTTTTGGTTCCATATGAACTTTAAAGTAGTTTTTTCCAATTCTGTGAAGACAGTCATTGGTAGCTTAATGGGGATTGCATTGAATCTATAAATGACCTTGCACAATATGGCCATTTTCATGATATTGATTCTTCCTATCCATGAGCATAGAATGTTCTTCCATTTGTTTGTGTCCTCTTTTATTTCATTGAGCAGTGGTTTGTAGTTTTCTTTGAAGAGGCCCTTCACACCTCTTGTAAGTTGGATTCCTAGGTATTTTATTCTCTTTGAAGCAATTGTGAATGGGAGTTCATTCATGATTTGGCTCTCCATTAGTTTGGTATTGATGTATAAGAATGTGATTTTTACACATTGATGTTGTATCCTGAGACTTTGCTGAAGTTTCTTATCAGCTTAAGGAGATTTTGGGCTGAGATGATAGGGTTTTCTAAATACACAATTATGTCATCTGCAAACACGGACAATTTGACTTCCTCTTTTCCTAATTGAAAACCCTTTATTTCTTTCTCCTGCCTGATTGTCCTGGCCAGAACTTCCAACACTATGTTGTATAGGAGTGGTGAGAGAGTACATCTCTGTCTTGTGCCAGTTTTTAAGGGAAATGCTTCCAACTTTTGCCCATTCAGTATCATATTGGCTGTGGGTTTGTCACAAATAGCTCTTATTAGTTTGAGATACGTTCCATCAATACCGAATTTACTGAGAGTTTTTAGCATGAAGAGCTGTTGAATTTTGTCCAAGGCCTTTTCTGCATCTATTGAGATAATCATGTGGTTTTTGTCTTTGGTTCTGTGTATATGATGTGTTAGGTTTATTGATTTGCATATGTGGAACCAGCCTTGCATCCCAGGATGAAGCTCACTTGATCATGGTGGATAAGCTTTTTGATGTGCTGCTGGATTCAGTTTGCCAGTAGTTTATTGAGGTTTTGCATCCATGTTCATCAGGGATATTCGTCTAAAATTCTCTTTTGTTGTTGTTGGGTCTCTGCCAGGCTGGTATCAGGATGATGCTGGCCTCATAAAATGAGTTAGGAGGATTCCCTCTTTTTCTATTGATTGGAATAGTTTCAGAAGGAATGGTATCAGTTCCTCCTTGTACCTCTGGTAGAATTCGGCTGTGAATCCATCTGGTCCAGGACTTTTTTTTGGTTTGTAGGCTATTAATTGTTGCCTGAATTTCAGAGCCTGCTATTGGTCTATTCAGGGATTAAACTTCTTCCTGGTTTAGTCTTGGGAGGGTATATGTGTCCAGGAATTTATCCATTTCTTCTAGGTTTTCTAGTTTATTTGTGTGGAGGTGTTTATAGTATTCTCTGATGGTAGTTTGTATTTCTGTGGGGTCAGTGATGATATTCCCTTTATTATTTTTTATTGCATCTATTTGATTCTTCTCTCTTTTCTTCTTCATTAGTCTTGCTAGTGGTCTATCAATTTTTCTGATCTTTTCAAAAAACAAACTCCTGGATTGATTAATTTTTTGAAGGGTTTTTTGTGTCTCTATCTCCTTCAGTTCTGCTCTGATCTTAGTTATTTCTTGCCTTCTGCTAGCTTTTGAATGTGTTTGCTCTTGCTTCTCTAGTTCTTTTAATTGTGATATTAGGGTGTCAAGTTTAGATCTTTCCTGCTTTCTCTTGTGGGCATTTAGTGCTATAAACTTCCCTCTACACGCTGCTTTAAATGTGTCCCAGAGATTCTGGTATGTTGTATCTTTGTTCTCATTGGTTTCAAAGAACATCTTTATTTCTGCCTTCATTTCGTTATGTACCCAGTAGTCATTCAGGAGCAGGTTTTTCAATTTCCACGTAGTTGAGTTGTTTTGAGTGAGTTTCTTAATCCTGAATTCTAATTTGTTTGCACTGTGGTCTGAGAGACAGTTTGTTATAATTTCTATTCTTTTACATTTGCTGAGGACTGCTTTACTTTGAACTATGTGGTCAATTTTGGAATGTGTGTGATGTGGTGCTGAGAAGAATGTATGTTCTATTGATTTGGGGTGGAGAGTTTTGTAGATGTCTATTAGGTCTGCTTGTTGCAGAGCTGAATTAAATTTCTGGATATCCTTGTTAACTTTCTGTCTCATTGATTTGTGTAATGTTGACAGTGGGGTGTTAAATTCTCCCATTATTATTGTGTGGGAGTCTAAGTCTCTTTTTAGGTCTCTAAGGACTTACTTTATGAATCTGCGTGCTCCTCTATTGGGTTTATATATACTCAGGATAGTTAGCTCTTCTTGTTGAATTGCTCCCTTTACCTTTATGTAATGGCCTTCTTTGTCTCTTTTGATCTTTGTTGTTTGAAATCTGTTTTATCAGAGACTAGGATTGCAACCCCTACCTTTTTTTGTTTTCCATTTGCTTGGTAGGTCTTCCTCCATTCCTATATTTTTGAGCCTATGTTTTTCTCTGCATGTGAGATGGGTCTCCTGAATACTGCACACCAATGGGTCTTGACTGTATCCAATTTGCCAGTCTGTGTCTTTTAATTGGTGCATTTAGCCCATTTACATTTAAGGTTAATATTGTTATGTGTGAATGTGATCCTGTCATTATGATGTTAACTGGTTGTTTTGCTCATTAGTCGATGCAGTTTCTTCCTAGCATCGATGGTCTTTGCAATTTGGCATGTTTTTGCAGTGACTGGTACCGGTTGTTCCTTTCCATGTTTAGTGTTTCCTTCAGGAGTTCTTGTAGGGCAGGCCTGGTGGTGACAAGATTGCTAAGCATTTGCTTTTCTGTAAAGGATTTTATTTCTCCTTCACTCCTGAAGCTTAGTTTGGTTGGATATGAAATTCTGGGTTGAAAATTCTTTTCTTTAAGAATGTTGAATATTGACCCCCACTCTCTTTTGGCTTATAGAGTTTCTGCTGAGACATCTGCTGTTAGTCTGATGGGCTTCCCTTTGTGAGCAACCCTACCTTTCTCCCTGGCTGCCCTTAACATTTTTTCCTTCATTTCAACTTTGGTGAATCTGACAATTATGTGTCTTGGAGTTGCTCTTCTCGAGGAGTATCTTTCTGGCATTCTCTCTATTTCTTGAATTTGAATGTTGGCCTGCCTTGCTAGGTTGGGGAAGTTCTCCTGGATAATATCCTGTAGAGTGTTTTCCAACTTGATTCCATTCTCCCTGTCACTTTCAGGTACACCAATCAGATGTAGATTTGGTCTTTTCATGTAGTCCCATATTTCTTGGAGTCTTTGTTTATTTCTTTTTGCTCTTTTTTCTCTAAACTTCTCTTCTCACTTCATTTCATTCATTTGATCTTCAATCGCTCATCCCCTTTCTTCCAGTTGATGGAATCGGCTACTGAAGCTTGTGCGTTCGTCACATAGTTCATGTCATGGGTTTCAGCTCCATGAGGTCATTTAAGGACTTCTCTACACTGGTTATTCTAGTTAGCCATTTGTCTAATCCTTTTTCAAGGTTTTTAGCTTTTTTGTGATAGGTTCAGACTTCCTCCTTTAGCTTGGAGAAGTTTGATCGTCTGAAGCTTTCTTCTCTCACTCGTCAAAGTCATTCTCTGTCCAGCTTTGTTCCATTGCTGGTGGGGAGCTGTGTTTCTTTGGAGGGGGAGAGGTCCTTTGGTTTTTAGAATTTTCAGGTTTTCTGCTCTGTTTTTTCCCCATCTTTGTGGTTTTATCTACCTTTGGTCTTTGATGATGGTGACATCCAGATGGAGTTTTGGTTTGGATGCTCTTTCTGTTAGTTAGTTTTCCTTCTAACAGTCAGGACTCTCAGCTGTAGGTCTGTTGGAGTTTCGTGGAGGTCCACTGCAGACCCTGTTTGCCTGGGTCTCAGCAGCAGAGGCTGCAGAACAGCAAATATTGCTGAACAGCAAATGTTGCTTCCTGATTGTTCCTCTGGAAGCTTTGTCTCAGAGGGGTACCCAGCTGTGTGAGGTCAGTCTGTGCCTACTGGGGGCTGCCTCCCAGTTAGGCTACTCAGGGATCAGGGGCCCACTTGAGGAGGCAGTCTGTCCGTTCTCAGATCTCAAACTCTGTGCTGAGAGAACCACTACTCTCTTCAAAGCTGTCAGAGAGGGACATTTAAGTCTGCAGAAGTTTCTGCTGCCTTTTGATCAGCTATGCCCTGTCCCCAGAGGTGGAGTCTACAGAGGCAGGCAGGCCTCCTTGAGTTATGCTGGATTCCACCCAGTTCAAACTTCCCAGCTGCTTTGTTTACCTGCTCAAGCCTCAGCAATGGTGGATGCCCCTCACCTAGCCTCGCTGCCACCTTGCAGTCTGATCTCAGACCGCTGTGCTAGCAATGAGTGAGGCTCCGTAGGCATGGGACCCTCCAAGCCAGGTGTGGGATATAATCTTCTGGTGTGCCATTTGCTAAGACTTTTGGAAAAGTGCAGTATTTGGATGGGAGTGATCTGATTTTCCAGGTGCCCTCTGTCACAGCTTCCCTTGGCTAGGAAAGGGAATTCCCTGACCCGTTGCACTTCCCGGGTGAGGCAATGAATGCATCGCCTTACTTTGGCTCATGCTCAGTGGGCTGCACCCACTGTCCTGCCTCCACTGTCTGACAAGTCCCAGTGAGATGAACCTGGTACCTCAGTTGGAAATGCAGAAATCACCCATCTTCTACATTGCTCACACTGGGAGCTGTAGCCTGGAGCTGTTCCTATTCAGCCGTCTTGGAACCACTCTGAGGTCTAAGCAATTTCTTGACCAACAGTAGAAGAAACAACTGTTGTGGCCTAGAACAAAAAATCTCTGATTACAAGAGAGAGTGAACATGATGACCCTGGAGATAGCCCATGCCCCCTTTGCTAATGGGTGCTATAACTAGAGGCTCAAAAGGGAAGTGGAAATTAGATATGAACAGAGGGAAAATAAGGCTCCTTGACAAATAACTGACGACTAGAGTTCACACCAATGCAAAATTTCGACCATGTAAGAAGATAGCAATTTCTCACTGCCATTTATGGAAAGAAAAGACAGAATACCTAGGTGGATTCCCCCTCCCCTGTATCCTAAATGTTTAATGCCAAAATCACCCTCTCACTGGAAGATTTCTCTCAACTGAGGGTAAGGCTCTAGGTCTTGCACTTTGGACACCAAGTTTAGACTGACTGACATTCTGGTAAAACTAGTCTCATTTTTTTTAGATTGACATTGAGTCTCTGTGACACTAAATATTTGGTTAAAGAGACAATATTTTATGGGACAATAGTTTGGTTGGGGTAAGGATTTGTTTATTTTCTGTTAGTGGGTGCTGGCTGGTGCTGTGATATACTTATGTGTGCAGTTAACTTTTTGGACCCTGTAACAAGGGAGGTACATCAAAGTCTTGGCTTTATGTTTCTGCAACTGTGAGGCAACTACTCTCTTCCCTTAAGAGACAGCATACACTGAAGCTAATTAACAGCCCCTAGATTCACTCAGGCATTAAGAATTCCTTTGGAGCAGAATAAGAAACTTTAGAGTAAGTTTTAGATCTGAATTTTCTTGACCTTTACCTTACATGAGCAAAAGTATTTGATCCCATTGAATTTAAATACTTCTGGATGTTAAATTGAAACAAAATTAAATATTTGAATTTAGAAATTTTCTCTGAAATTACATAAGAGAATGGAGCTTATATCTAATTTTGGGCATCTCTATGTTCAGATCCTTCTATTTCTCTTTTGGAGAGAGCTTCCTGTTGAGCAGTCAGCCTCCTGGTTCTGCATTCCATAAGTGGAAACTTCAGTAGTTCCTCACAAGGGGATGTCCTATCTTGTCTAGGCTTGCCTATGATTGGATGACAAAGTTTATCTAATTTTTGAATTTGAAATTATGAGCTTAGTTACTTGCCAGCAACGCCTTTGAAATTGGCCTCTTCAGTAATAAAGATGATATTTTGACCTACTATCAGTCTTAATCTTTTGTCTTACTTTTCATTTTGGTTGGGACCAGAATAGTGAAGAGAGGTATTATTTATTGAACTCCCTTACACATACTCATACTTACCACTTTCTGATATAGTTGTACTTTTTGTCTATTTTATGTTTCTCTCCAGTAGAATACAACTCCAGGGTAAGAACTTGTTTTCTTCCCTGCTGTATTCTTTGTGCCCAAGACTAACACAATATAGGCTCTCAATAAATATTTGTTCAATGAGTATATCAATTATTATGCCATGATAAACAAGGGTAATGACCTCAGAGATGATTGAGGTTTTTCTGCATTGAGTATTTCCATGTATATTGTGGATTGTTAATTTCCTATTTCTGCTCATTCTTAAGAGCCCTATAAAGCTTTCTACTTGTTCTCACTATCTTATTTTATAGGCTTCTGGATGCTTAGAATAAATATTTTTAAAATAACCTAAGAGTTTTTCCTTAGCAATTTTTGCATGAAATAGCAAAAAACCAAACCAAAACAGCCCCCCACCCCCAAGATCCCAAAAAATAGATTAGCCTCTGATGGAGAAAGGAGAAGAAAGTGCATTGGCTAGGTATTCATCTGGGACTTTGGATATTAACTCAGTATTGTTTTTTTTTTTTTTTTTTTTTTTAACTTTCTGGCTTTTGGCTGATTTTGATGACGTAAATTTGCAGAATAAATGATGTCTGGATAATGAGGTTTTATGTTCATTATTCTGAATTTGAGAATGATGCATACATGATTTGAAGTTGACAAGAAGGAGATTCTGCTTTGCTTTCATCAAAGCCAATGAGTAGCTAAATTATCCCATTTACAAGTTATGCCTTAGTTTACATTGATTGGGCCTTGTCTTTCAAATGTCTTCTTAGCACGCCATTTGTCAGACTCAGATCCTTTCTTGTGTTCTGGATTTGGACCCACTTGTGTGTGTTTTTATTCTTAGACACGTATTTCTTCAGTTCCTTTTTTCCTATGTGGCCAGTTCCTGGTGATGTTAGAGTTTTGAATTAGGAAAAATTATGAGACACAACCACAGACTTATGCTTAATTTTGTGTATGTGCATGTATGTGTGTGTGTGTTGTGTGTGTCAGGTAGAAATCTAGATCCAACATGGCGGTGTTACCCAGCGTAGCAGACCTTTTGTTAAAGACTCCCTTCACCCTTGTACACACCCGCAGACTTACATGCGTCAGAGTTCCAGCTGGGCAACCACACTCCCCCATGACCTGCAGCTCACCTGCATTTCACAAGTTCGTAAACAACAGTTTCAGTTAACAGTTTCCAAAGACTGCTTCCTCATGACCCTTACTCAACTCCTGCCCTAGTAGTTTCAAGACCCTCCAGGCCCTGTTTGCACAACCAGCTTCCCTACCTCTCAGGCTATAAAAAGCCCCTACCCTTCTCCCTCAGCGCGACTTCCTTGGCCCACGCCTTTGGACCGAGGAACCTCGCCTGCAAGCCCTAATAAAAGGCTATTCTCACTGCCATTTGCCTTGTGTCTTCGTTCCTGGTTCAGCTCCAGCCTCAGTTTACCTTTACAGTATGTAGGGGTTTTCTGTTTAAGTTTAGTTCAGAATAAACTTTTAAATTGCTTTTTGTTGTTGTTATTGTCACATATATTAAAATTTCATTTGGAACCTCAGAAAAGGATATCTAGGTTAGAATTTTAGTATTCCTCTATTTAGTGGTCATGCCATCTTAATATCATCAAAATTCCACAATAAATTTATTAGGAGTATTAAATTTTTTTCTCTCTTATTTTATTCTTCAAGTTTCCACATGAAGCACTGATATTGGGATGCTTTTTGTTAAGACCAATAGGAATAACATGTGGTAGGCAGCTTTTAAGACTATCCCAACGACTTCCTTCCTCCTAGCATTCACACCCTGTGAGTTCCCTTCCTCTTGAGTATGGGCTGGACTTAATGAGTTGCTTCTAAGGAGTAGAATATAACAAAAGGGATGGGGGTCATGTTATTACAGACTGTGACTTCTGTCTGGCACTCACACTGCTTTCTTGCTCCTGTCATGGAGCCAGCTGCCATCTTATGAGCAGCCAGCAGGGAACAGAGGCCCTCAGGCCAACAACCTGAAGAGAACTGGATCCTTCCAACAGGATTCTGCTTGGGAGTCTGCTCCCAAGAAGCCAGAAGATGACTACAGCACTCCTGACTCCTTGATTGCAGTCTCCTGAGGTTCTCTTCAACTGGAGGAGATAGCTGAACCATGCTTGGATCTCAAACAAACTGTGAGCTGATGTAACTGTGCTGTTTTAAGCCACTAAGGTTTGGGGGAATTTGTCACTCAGCAATAGATAGCTAATACACATCCAAAATCTATCATGGAAAATTATTTCTAATAATTTATCAACTTACATCTTACTTAGGAGTTTGTTCAATTTTAGTTAAAAGCAAAGAAAAAAAGGCACTTGACTTCCAAAAGGATTTGTTGTTCAGTCATTAGAATCATTGATTTTGTTTCCAGGAATCATATGCAAAAGGCTTTATCAAGATTTAACAAATAATTATTAGTGATATTTAGTGAGCTACTTTTAAATTTAGAAGCAGCTTGCTTAACCCAATATATGCAATATATATAAAGTGATTATTGCATTAATTTTTAATACAGTATCCACCCCTTATCCACAAGCAGTATGTTCCAAGACCCCCCAGTGGATGCCTGAAACCTCAGATAGTGTGGAACATGATTGCCATCACTTGGAACACATTTATGTTCATGTCTTTTGCCCACAAATTTAATGGCTTTTCAATCTTAGCTAACTACTCATCATGCACTGTGGCCAAAACTTTCTCAGTCTGAAGTATGATAGCAAAACTAGCACAAATATCTTTTTCCTTCTTCACAATTTCATACATTTGTTTTCACAGTAGATCTTAGCAACCTCACCATACAATTTATTTTCTTTCCTTAATTCATGAACTTTCACCTTTTTACTTAAAGGAAAGGAAGCACTTTATGGCTTCTCTTGACATATTCAATTGCAAGCATCACTAACTAGTCTTGTGCTCTGGGGCCATTATTAAGTAAAATAAAGGTTACTTGAGTGTAAGCACTGCAGTATCTTGAAAGCTGATCTGATAACCAATATAGTGTGGAAGGAAAATAAGTCTCGGGACCCCAAAATCACTAAGCCAAAGGGAAAAGCCAATCTGAGAACTGCATCAGGCACACGTGCCTCCCATTTTATTCCTGAATAAGATAGCTGCAAAGATTTTTAAAAAGCTGCATACTCCCTTCACAATTTGCCCACCAGGAAATTTCTTTTGGGCCCCAAGGTATTTACCTTAAAACCATTTTGTTGAATCTTACCCTGACAATGCAAATTAATAGTTTATCTTCACAGATCTGAAGGACAGAACTCTAAGTCATCCTTCTGTTCACCTGAAACAAGTGCATATCTGATTGCGTATCCTCTCATGTAAAAATGCAGATTCAGTGAGCTAGAATTCCTCTACCCTCCTCACATGTAAATTGTGTACTTGGTGAAAGGGCCAAAGACAAAAACAATTGCAAATGTTTGTCTCTTATCTACCCACACCTTTTGAAAATTTCTTCCCCTTTCCCCAGTATCTGCCCTTTCCCCTTTAAATATTGAAGCCCTCAAAATCATCTTCGGAGAAAGGCTTAGACCTGCCTTTGAGGTGGGTGTCCTTAAACTTGGCAAAATAAACTTTTGAAATTGCTTGAGACCTGTCTAAGATGTCTCAGATACTTTTTGGTTTGTAACAGCTACTGTGACTAACAGGTAGAGAAGCCAGCATGGTTACCCTAGACAGAGAAAGAATTTGCATCCCAGGCGGGATGGAATGAGACAATGCTGGATTTCATCACACTACTCAGAATGGCCTGCAGTGCAAAACTTATGAATTGTATTTAATTTTTTGGACTATTGTTGACCAAAGATAACCCACTGCAGAAAGTGAGACTGGATAAGGGAGGCCTACAGTATAACATTTTTTCGATATTTTTCCTTTTATCTTTTCACATTGCTTTAAATATACTTTTCTCAAAAACTTTGATGTTTGCAGATTTAGCCCAATTTATAGAATATATTTTCCAAAGTCTAATTTGTAAAGTCATATTCATGTTTAAATTTATCAAGCAAGTTGAAGTGACAGTGTCAGAAAAGCCTGATTTTATTTAAAAAATTCAAAGATGTTAAAATGTATTTACAGAATATTATATAAACTATTGAGAAATAAATTATGGTGCATACTGTTATAGAAGTTATTTGAAAATTATTTTAGGCAAATAAAGAGGAAAAAGGATCCTTGGGAAGTTTTTGTTTCTTTCAAAACAGCTCCAGAAACATTTCTTGACTAGCAGGAAAGCCCCGGCTCTTAGAGAAAGGCCGGCAAGCTTTAATATGCAAATACAGGCCATTAAAAATAGGATCCACCTGGCCTGGCGCGGTGGCTCACACCTGTAATCCCAGCACTTTGGGAGGCCAAGGAGGACAGATTAGAAGGTCAGGAAATCAAGACCATCTGGCCTAACATGGTGAAATCCCGTCTCTACTTAAAAAAAAAAAAAATTAGCAGGGCGTGATGGCCGGTGCCTGTAGTGTCAGTTACTCTTGAGGTTGAGGTAGGAGAATGGCATTAACCTGGGAGGCGGAGCTTGCAGTTGTTGTTCCCTGAGTTCGGAGACCCCCCTCAAAGACGACCACCAGAAACCGAAGTCAAAGCCAAGCGGCGAGGATCACTTTATTGCAGGTTCGAACCCAGACCTCTCTCCGTACAGGCGTAGTCAGGAGGGCAAGAGAGAGGTCTCGAGCACAGCTCAAGTCTACTTTTTATAGTAAGGCACAAACAGGTTACAGAAGATTAGGGCATTTTTGCAGTTACAAGATTGGGATTGGTTGACATTTTGAAGTTTGAACATTCGGCAGTTTCTGATTGGCTCCCGCCCTTTTTTAAACCACAAACGTCTAGGGGTTTTTGTTTTTTAGACAAACTGCTTGTGTAACCATGGGTGGGAGGGGGGTGGTTTCGATTGAGCAAGCAGTGGGTACGTGACTGGGGGCTGCAAGCACCGGTAATCAGAACAGAACAGAACAGGACAGGGACTTTCACAACGCTTGTCCATACAACGTCTGGAATCTATAGATAACATAACCGGTTAGGTCAGGGGTCGATCTTTAACCAGGCCCAGCCGCCCGGACTGTCTGCCTGTGGATTTCACTTCTGCCTTTTAGTCTTTTCACAGTGAGCTGAGATGCGCCACTGCACTTCAGCCTCGGCAACAGGGGGAGGCTCCGTCCCCCCCCAAAAAAAAGGATCCACCCAAACATAGCAATTCCTGCCCTCTCCTTCTTGCTCTAACATGCGCCTGGCAACATGGCTGCCCCCCACATATCCCCACGTGTGTAAAACATCATGGCTCCCTTCATTTGCATATTGAAAGGCTAGGGTAAAAGGACCAGTATTTTCATGGTATAAATAAATAATATATCTGGTCAAACCAATCCCCTGGGCCCTATGCAAATCAAACACCACCTCCTCCCGCCTCCTCATATAACTGGCAGTTTTCCACCACAGTCAGGGTTTCCTCTCTGGGCTTACAGTCCCCTTCCTGGCCAGGTGCAGTGACTCAGGCCTGTAATCCCAGCACTTTGGGAGGCTGAGGCTGGCAGATTGCCTGAGGTCAGGAGTTCGACACCAGCGTGGCTAACATAGTGAAACCCCGTGTCTACTAAAAATACAAAACAATTAGCTGAGTGTGGCGGTGCATGCCTGTAGTCCCAGCTACTTGGGAGGCTGAGGCAGGAGAATCGCTTCAACCTGGGAGGCGGAGGTTGCAGTGACCCAAGATGGCACTACTGCGGTCCAACCTGTGTGACAGAGTGAGATTCAGTCTCAAAATAAATAAATAAATAAAAATCCCCCTCCTTCTCTTTCTGTAGGTGAAAGCCTCTTCCTTCTTTCTTGCCTGTTAAACTCTCTGCTCCTTAAAACCACTCCACATGTGTCCGTACTGTTTAATCTAAATCAGTGCAAAACCAAAAACCCTGGTGTTCCTCCAGTTATCAAAGCCATATCAATACTTTCTAAGATCCTATTCAAGAACCAACTAGAAAATGTGGAGTTCATTTTTGCCTCCAACAGCAAAAAGACAGATTGGCTATTCTGATGGAGGAGGGAGAATAAAGTGTGTTTTCCAGGTGCTCACATGGGAAAATGAGCTCCAGGAATAATTTCTAAATGTGGTAATAGCTAATGTTATTTTCGTTGTAGCCAGGGTCACAATGTATGATTTTTCAGAGTGAAGCTCAAATCTTTTTGGCATTTACATCTTTTGGGGAAGTAGAATTGTCTAAATACAATGCATTAATCCTTTTCATAAAAAGAAATTATTGCTATTCTATGGAGAAAGATAATATGCACCTCCTCCAGTGAAAAAATATTTTAATTTTTTACTCATTGGATTGTAGGAATTAAGTGGAATGCTCTATGAGAAAATTCCTTGTGTAAGTCCTTAAACTTTGTCGGTACCATTTTTTTTTAATGAGTTGATTTAAAGCTATTAGGCCATGTTGTGCATGTGAAAGTGATTGCAGCAAGGGGTTAAGATGTCTCGGGATCAAAGGATCTGAGCAAATCTTTGTGGTTGCTAAGGATATTTCAGCCTCCTTAGATCAAAACAAACAAACAAAAATTACATGATGTCCAAGAGCCTAGACTTTTTTTCTCTAGAAAGAACAAAATACTGGCCCTTAAGATAACATGGAAGAGAAAGCTGGCTGAACCAATAGGCTGTTAAACTTTGGAATGGGCTACTAAGTGAGGTTGTGCAATCCCTTCTCTGGCTGCCTACAAAAGTAGAGGATTTTCTCATCTGTCTGGTATGTTAGGACAGAGATGGGATAGGGGTGCAGGAAAATGGAGATGACACCTCAACCTCCATTCAGTTCTAAAACTGTCTAAGTTTGCAATGGAATGCACAGTGTTGGGTAATACAGAAATAAAAACATCTATCAAGAAGGCATTTTAAAAATTAGAATTTGTAATTCTTCGAAAATTTCCCAGGAAGTTATCAGTCAATATCTGTAATGTATTATTACCATTATTCATAATCCTTATTTTAAAATGGTGTCTACAGATGGTTGCTGACTTAACAATAGTTTGATTTATGATTTTTTGACTTTCAGGACATCCATCATAAGTGAAGAAGCATCTGGACTT
Source organism: Piliocolobus tephrosceles (assembly GCF_002776525.5). Taxonomy (NCBI): domain Eukaryota; kingdom Metazoa; phylum Chordata; class Mammalia; order Primates; family Cercopithecidae; genus Piliocolobus; species Piliocolobus tephrosceles. The sequence goes on from NC_045436.1 coordinate 116,759,792, forward strand.
TTATGGCTTGCACAAATACAAATGCTTTTGTATTTGTACATGACTTACATAGTGCATCTACTTGTAATTATTGTATACACGGATCTCTTCTCTACTAGCCTTGTGCTCCTTCTTAGCAGGTACTATGTCTTCTTTATATCTCTAGAATCTAGCACCGCCCTGGGACATAGTAGGGGCTGGATGAACTTTTGATGGACCAACCTGACCTGGACAGACCTATCATGAGCCTGTTTCAACAATACCCTGTACCTTTTCTGGTAGAATTAATTTTACTCAATTTTCGGTCATTGTCATTCCTACTTACTTTCTCTTCAGTATTAGGTTTTGATCTTATGACTAAGAAAAACAGTGTATTTTCATGGCAAGGCACAGACTCTGCTAGACTAAAAATCTGCCTTTGTATTATTAGATGTGTGACCTTGTGCAAGTTATTTAACGTCCCCATGTCTCAATGTCTTTATCTGTAAAATAGAGATGTTGACAGTATTCATCTCATGGGGGTTTGTGGAGGAAAAATTGTAGCTAAGTAATGTTATGGTTTTAATGTGTCCCTTCTAACATTCAGGTGTTGAAACTTAATGGCCAATGTGATAGTATTAAGAGGTAAGGCCTTTAAGAGATGATTAAGCTGTGAAGGCTCCTCCCTCATAAATGGGATTAAGGCCTTTATGAAAGAGGCTTCATGCAGTGTTTGACTTTCTTGACTTTATACATTCTGTCGTGTGAAGACAGCGCTCCTCTCCTCTGCACAAATAAGCAACATGACGCCATCTTGGAAGCAGACAGCAGCTCTAACCAGGTAACCAAATCTGTTGGCACCTTGATCTTAGATTTCCCAGTCTCCAGAGCTGTGAGAATTTTTTTTTTTTTTTTTTTTTTTTCCCGAGACGGAGTCTCGCTCTGTCACCCAGGCTGGAGTACAGTGGCCGGATCTCAGCTCACTGCAAGCTCCGCCTCCTGGGTTTACGCCATTCTCCTGCCTCAGCCTCCAGAGTAGCTGGGATTACAGGCGCCCGCCACCTCGCCCGGCTAGTTTTTTGTATTTTTAGTAGATACGGGGTTTCACTGTGTTAGCCAGGATGGTCTCGATCTCCTGACCTCGTGATCCGCCCGTCTCGGCCTCCCAAAGTGCTGCGATTACAGGCTTGAGCCACCGCGCCCGGCCGAGAAAATTAATTTCTGTTATTTATAAATTACTCAATCTCCAGTATTTGTTATAGTAGCACAAAACAGATGGACTAAGACAGATAAGTTTAACACAGTACCTTGCATATGGTAAGTGTTCAACAAATGATACCAATTCTTAATGTACTCTTTTAGCTTCATTAACTCCTAATACATATTCCTTGTGGGTGTGAAGCATGCAATACCTGTTGAATTAAAAGAATTTAGAATTTGAGGGAGAAATAGGTGATAACTGCAGTGGATGGAGGTTTGTACTAGATGGTCCCTAGTAAGTTAGCATTTGATTTAGTATTTAACATGTTTTAATTCAACATATTTTAATTGCTTTCATCATCATAATTATTACTATCTTAAAAATAAGATGATTTTGCTGAAATCCTCATCAGTCCTCTCTACATTCTAGAATATAACCATTATAACCTTATTATAACCATATTTTTCCATGTAAATTTTCTTCTCGTGCTTTCGTAAGGAGCTGATTCACACAGGCTATCATAGAATTCGAGGATTTCCTTTCAGAGAAGTATAATTGCTATAATATGTGAGATGCATTTATAATGCTATATAAATTTTTTAAAAATGCTATTTATATTTTTCTCGTGGTTATACTCTGGGAGTAATTTTAAAACAGTTTTTGTTTTTAATATAGGAATAGTTTATAGGAACTACTACTATTCATTAATCTTTAAAAGTTAAACAATTACAGCTCTGTGTGTCATATAGCATTTTAATGTCTCAAAGAACATTAAAAACAAAAAGTAGGATGGTGGGTGAGCTGGTCATTTGCCTATTTGCTGTCAGTTTTTGACTCTCCTTTGCCCATTTCATTTTTTGAGATGTCTTGAAAAAGCTTTCTAGGTTTAGGCATGGAAGATTGGAGATTAGAGGACAAGAAGCCTGGATATATCTTCCTCTCTCTTTTTCTCTGGATTGGGGAGAGCCCCTCTGGCAGTGAATATGTCTAGTCATAGTGATAACTTTTGCAGGACAGGCCCTCTATCATTGTTCCAGCCCTCACCGGGCACCCAGCTCATGAAACCTGCTCTTGCTGTTGTACCACTTTGCTTCTTTTGGGCTTGATTTTCTTACCCCCCTTTTTTTTTTTTTTTTTTCTTTTTTTTTTTTTTTGGTCCTTTGGGCCTAGAGGTGGTTACAGCCTTCTTCTGTTGCTGATTTCTGGGTTTTTCAGCTCTTCCCAACAGCTCTCCAGTATGCAAGTCTTTCTGTTGGCTTAACTGGTATGAACTCTGACATTCACAATAGGCTGTTCGGGAATTTTAGCAATTTAAATAGATAAGCAGAAACCTTTGTATTTTTATTTCTGTGTAGAAGGTACATAGCAGACAATACAGAAGTTTCTGAAAATTTTTTCCTTTGAGTATTGGGAGTAATGCTTTATTTCTTAGATCACTTGTAAGGATTTAGGTGCTTTAGACAAGGATTTATGCTGCTCTAACTTTTCCCTTATCAAAATTCCCTTGCCCCTTCTCTGCAGCTGAAAATTTGCACAACCATACTTTTATAGTTGATGGATAAAAGGACAGAGGAGAGAGAATATAGAGCCTCAGAACATCCATCCCTCTTGTCAGCTCAGAAAGTCTACTTCAACCTCAGGTACTTCTGAGTTGATTTTTAACTTTCCTGGAATAAGGAGTAGCTTTTCTCAAAAAGGGGCGGGAGTTTGGTGAACTGGTAAGAGAGCATTTTACAAACAGAGGAGGGGACACATCATAGCTGTGAAAGAGCTTTCTTCTCCTGATCTGATCTTCTCTTTCACAGGGAAGTATATTAAAAGTATTGATTTATACCATGGGAATGTTATCAATAGTGAGATGCTCAGAGTGTTCTGGATATATGTACTACTAATCTTAAGCAAAGAAAGTGCCGGAAGTAGTGGCCAAGAACACCAGGTTCTTGTTTACTGTTATCTGATTGATGTACTCCCAGGGGGTGCATTTGCTGCCTCCAGGATATATTTTTGATTGCCTCTGATTCCTGTAGGCTCTTTTGAAAGAATACAAAGTCAGATAAGCAGGCAATGGTGATTTCAGCCAGAGGATAATTAATGCCTTACATTTAATAGTATAATTCTTGATAGAATAGGATGCTTTTTGGAGATAAAGGGCCAAGGGACCACACCTATTAATTCCCAAGATGCTCAAGATTTATAGCCAAATAAATTCTTGCAGTAAAGGGAAACTCAACAACAACAACAAAATTCTCCCAATTTTCAATGAGATGGTATTTCCTGCCAATAACTTCATAACTTTCACATAACTTAAATTTATGGTTTGAGATAACTTTTTTGAAGAGAAAAATAAATTGCTACTAAATTCTGGCATAGGTCTTATGGGTTTTTGGACATATTCTGTAAACATTCTTATAAAGATTATTTAGAAAATTCTTCACAACTGTACATGTGTATATGTATTTTTACCATTTTCATTGCCAAAATAAACTAGCCCAGGTTCAAAATAGCTGTCTTTCAGTCTCAAGCTTTTTTGGTTTTGTTTTAAACATTTCCATAGAATCTTATCTGGGGAAGTCTTCCAGAAGACCAGTGGTGGTTTTATTGAATTAAAGGCTTAGAGGTTAAAGTTCAGCTCAGTAAACATTCGTTTATTATCTACTTTGTGCCAGTCATTTAGGATATTTAAGATGAGTAAGGGAAATTCTCAAGAGAGTGGGTTTTCAAATTTTAGCTTTTATCAAGTCACCTGGAGAACTTGTTACACCATGGATTACTGGGCCCCACTCCCACAGTTTCTGATTCAACAGGTCTAAAGTGGGGACTACAAATTTGCATATCTAAGACTTTGCCAAGTAATGTTGATGCAGGCAGTCTGTGGATCACAAGAAATCCAAAAAATAGAATTCACAAGGAGACACAAGGTGGGACTAATGAGAGTGTGATTAAATGTATTGTAGGAGGGAGGTGTTGATCAGGGAAAGATTCTGTCCAAGAGTGAAACCTGAGCAGGATTTGAAAGTGTAGTTGGAATTCAGAGAGAAACTATAGGATGGAGAAGGAATTTTTGTTTAGTAGCAATGTATGGAAGTGTACAGAGGCATGACACAATATGATTTATTCATTCATTCAACACATTTTTGATAACTATCAATTACATCTTGAGAATAAGGTGGTGACAAATGTGTTTGCAGAAACTCTCACTAGCAGATGACTTGTCTGGAGCATGAGTAGCGATGTGGAATGATAAGAGATGGACCTAGAAAAATGGTCCGGGGGGCAACTAGTGACTCGTAGATGATATGTGCCATACTAAGGAGCTTGGATTTTAACTTGTGGATAATGCAGAGTATTTTGGTACGATCACTCTGGCAGCAATGCAGAGGATGCATTTGAGGAAGACAGAACATTCTAACACTGGGGTAAGAGAGACCAGTAAGAAGGCTATTGCGATAATCTGGGCAAGGGATGATAAAGGACCTGGCAAAGTTTGTGAATGAGCCATATGACATTTAAACAGATTTAATGCATTTTTCCCCTCCATAAGCCCTCCACCTGTCTCCCTCTCTCATTAGAATGATAATTGTTAAGAGATTAGGTGTTAATTTTAGATCAAATGTTGTATAGTTATACATGAGCTCAATCAGTATGAAGGAAAGTTTACTCTCACATAAACACCTAAGCAAGTAACAGGAAATAAGTTAGTCAATTAGGGAAGTAAATTTGACTAGGTACTTTATGAATATCTTAAAAGCCATCTTTAAATAAATTATTTCCTGTTAAGCTGTTGTCTTTCAGTTTAGCCAGTGGCTCCACTGGCATTATAAATTTAAAACTGTCTTCAGATATTGTGGAATAGTTTGGGGCATTGGTAAAATCTTATATAGAATACAGAACATAGAGCCTCATTTTTCTTCTGCTAACCCCATGGAATATCCAATCAAGATGGATTTCTGGCCTCCAGAACTGTGAGAAAATACATTTCTGTTGTTTAAAACACCTAGTCTGTGGAACTTTGTTACTGCAGCCCTGGCACAGCTGGGAAGTTGATTTTTCACCAACCAGGCTGATACCATGATTTTGATCTTGGGAGACTATGTGGAATTCTGATCTACAAATCTGTGAAATAATAAATAGATGTTTTAAGCTGATAAATTTGCGATATTCTGTTATGCAGCAATAGAAAACTATAGAAACTATATAATAATAATAAAAAAAAAAAAAACACCAAAAAGTGGGCAAAGGATATGAACAGACACTTGTAAAAAGAAGACATTTATGTGGCCAATAAACATATGTAAAAAAACTCATCATCACTAGTCATTAAAGAAATGCAAATCAAAACCACAATGAGATACCAGTTCATGCCAGTTAGAATGGCGATCATTAAAAAGTCAGGAAACAACAGATGCTGGAGAGGATGTGAAGAAATGGGAACACTTTTACATTGGTAGTGGGAGTATAAATTAGTTCAATTATTCTGGAAGACAGTGTGGTGATTCCTCAAGGATCTAGAACTAGAAATATCATTTGACCCAGCAATCCCATTACTGGGTATATACCCAAAAGATTATAAATCATTCTACTATAATGACCCAGGCATATGTATGTTTATTGCAGTGCTATTCACAATAGCAAAGGCTTGGAACCAACCCAAATGCCCATTAATGATAGACTGGATAAAGAAAATGTGGCACATATAAACCATGCAATTCTATGCAGTCATTAAGAAAAAAAAAGGATGAGTTCATGTCCTTTTCAGGGACATGGATGAAGCTGGAAACCACCATTCTTGGCAAACTAACACAGGAACAGAAAACAACCACCACATGTTCTCACTCATAAGTGGGAGTTGAACAGTGAGAACAAATGGACACAGGGAGGGGACTATCACACACTGGGGCCTGTCAGGGAGTAGGGGGCTAGGGGAGGGAGAGCACTGGGACAAGTGCCTAATGCATAAGGAGCTTAAAACCTAGATGACGGGTTGATGGGTGCAGCAAACCAGCATGGCACATGTATACTTATGTAACAAACTTGCACATTCTGCACATGTATCCCAGAACTTAAAGTTTAATAAATAACCTATATAATAGTCTAAATTATTAATTTATGAACATGTCATTTAAATATTTTAGAATTCTATTTTAATGTTTTTAAATCTTGAAAATGTCAATAAAAATTATTTACTTTAGGTGGAAATTCATCTGGTTTTAGAATTAATACACTTTTTCAAATTCAAAATATTTTGACATTTTTCTCTATTGTGTGAGCAAAGGGAATAACCATAGAATCCTGCAATCTTTACTGCTGTAAACCAAGTTTTTGCTCAGGCTTCCTATGGAAGGTGATCATGCTAAACCTAAATCCAACTTAAATCAAAATAAGTTGGTATTTGGGGGGGAAAGGGCCAATGGCTCCAGTGAGTATAGATTTGCACTAGATAATTGCTAATTTTTTTTGAAGATTTAGATAAATATTTTTATTATCTTCTCAAAAATATTTAACTATTTATATAATATGTACATTTGAAACCTAATCTTTATTTCTCAATCTCACATTTAATAGCTAGCATTCTAGTTCCATTACAAATTAGATTGTTCATGTAAAGAATTAGTGCTAACTCATTAAGTAAGTGATGACACACTTTTAAATGGTTTATGTAAGAAATAAACTCTGATTATCTTAGCCATGCAGTCAAACCATTCCACCTATTCAGTCAGCTTATACTGATGTCCCTTATGAGCGGTAGTACAGTTATTTTAACAATATGTCAAATTATCTATCTTTCTTAATAGAATCTAAGTTCCTTGAGGACAAGGACCATATAATTTATCTTTTAAGCTATGTTTTTATTTTATTTTTTAAATTGAAAAATAAAAATTGTATATATTTATAGTATACAATATGACACACACACATATTTTGGAATAGCTAAATTGAACTATTTAACATATCCATTACCTCACATACTTTTTTTTGTGGTTAGGACGTTTAAAATCTACTCCTGGTAATTTTCAAGAATACAACACATTGTTATTAACTATAGTTACCATGCTGTATAATAGAACTTATTCTGGAACTTATTCCTCCTGACTGAAACTTTGTATCCTTTGACTAAACATATCCCCATTCCGCCCGCCCCCACCCCCCGCCACACACTTTAACATTTAATTCTCTATAATTCAACACATTTTAATTACTCTTTTCATCTAATTATTACTTTTTAAAGATGTGCCCAGAATATCACCAACTCTTAAAAACAAATGTTTGGATGGAGTGAACATCCCAGACATCCCAGGAATAGTAAAGTGGCACAATGAACTATGTGTCACCTATGACCAGGACACTCAATCTTGCTGCAGAAACCACTGCTGAAAAATTCTCCGTGTTCCTCTCTTCTTTGATGTATTCTGCACTCAATTCAAGATATGGGGCAAGCATGTTCTCTGCTAGAGTGTAGGGCATAGTTCAGATCCAAGCTCAAAGGAGACTGGGGAAGTAAATACCTGCTTTCTGAAAATCTCCCTCCATAACATCTCACAGTCATGAGGACGAAGTTGACCTTTCCTAAGTGGTTGATCCACCACACCAAGTTAAATATAAATTTATAGGTTTAGAAATGAAAACCAATGATCAAGGAGCAATTTTATTTACAGTATAAATTTCCCATTTGGAGGTGATACATGGGGTCAAATGCTGAGTTTGTAAGACTGTGGAGAGGAATATTTGAGTTTTTGTCTCATACCCCAATTTCCTCTGAATAATTTTAGAGCCTGAGTAAGTAAGTCACAGACATTTATCAAAATAGCATGCCTGTCTCATTTTTCCTAGAAAATGACTTTTTTAAAATTAATATTTAGGAGTAACTAATTTTTTCATTTCCTGACCATTGTTCATTTACTCATTAGTTTGATAAATTTCACATGACTATTCCCATATGTTTATCCACTTTGTGAATTATTATGCATAACTACTCATTTCTCATACTCTGCATTTTAAGCACTTTCCTCATTGAGAACTCTTTTCACCAGACTTCAGGGAAGCGAAAAAGAAAATAAAGTGAAAAATGTAACTGGCTGTTATGAGAACTAATGACAAATCTAGAGGAGGTTTGAGATAATAGCAGATTAAAATCATTGGCTTACCTTTGTTCATTGATGTATTATTATTACCTGAAATGACACTAGAAAATACATGGTATTTATTAAATAGATAAATGGGAATTCTGGATTACTTGTGGGCTTTTTTTCATTGTTGAGCCTGACTGGTTTCCCAGATGTATATTGGGTCATATTTTCTTCTTTGTAAATTTCGTATTCACATTCTTTGCCATTTTACTGATTAATGGTTTTATTAACCTGTAAAACATTGTACAGTTATAAAATAGTAAAACTGTGCCATAAATGTTGCAAATATCTCTTCAAAAATATTGTTTATCGTTAGTCTTTAAATTATAGAATTACTAGTCCATGTAAAAAATTATTTAATTCCACAAAGACCTTCTCTATTCAGAGATCAGATATTCATCTATGTTTTCTTAATTTTAAACATCATTTAAAAACAATTAATATATTAATTCACTTGGCATTTATTTTGGTGTATGCTGTGTTTGACTTTAGGATCTAAATTGATTCTTTGCTGGTAAATCAGCTAATGTGTTTAGTTGCAAGGAATTTATTCTGTCTGGGCAGAAAAGGAATTTATTAAATGGGTATTGGGTAAGTCACATAATCACCAAGAGGTTTGGAGAACCAGCGTTGAGGCTATGCAGGTAGCATAATCAAATATCATCTTGCAAATCTGTTCTCTATGAGCTCCTGCCGCCACAGTGAATGCCACTGGCATTGCACTTTGGATATTCAGTCACTTGGAGCCCAGGACACTCAATCTTGCTGCAAAAACCACTGTTGAAAAATTCCTCGTGTTCCTCTCTTCTTTGATGTATTCTGCACTCAATTCAAGATCTGGGGCAAGCATGTTCTCTGCTAGAGTGTAGGGCATAGTTCAGGCCCAAGCTCAAAGGAGACTGGGAAAGTAAATACCTGCATTTTTAATTTACAATAGTGGCAGGTAGGTTTTTCCTGCCTCCAAAACTCATATGGAGAATAAGGAGAATTCTCTAAACATTAGGGTGGGATTCAGATGCTGAGATTACATGGCTTTCTTTCTTGAAACTATAGATCAGTTCATCATAATATATGTTAAACAAACTTGCCATAAACTCTTGGTTTGTGGGGAATATTGGGTTGTGGGGAATGGAATACCTACTAACCCTTGCTTAGAGTTTAAAATATAATCTTTGTGGTGTAAGTGCTGAATATGAATTTCATCTTTGCCATATTCTTGTCTGTGATCTTAAGTAAATTAATTAACACCTTTCTTCGCCTTAGTTTGTCAGTTTGTGATGATTATGAATAAAATGAGGGTGACATCCTTAGCATAATCCACGTCTTAAAATGTTTTAATGTCTGTGTAACCTCTTCATACCGCTGCCTTCTCATTGTGTCCTCACCTGCTAGAAGGAGTGAGCTAGAGCTTTGGCTTCTCTTTCAGAAGGGTACTAATTCCATTAACTCTGAAAGACCCTACCTTCTAATACTAATATCAGTGATTATGTTTCAACATATGAATTTTAGGGGGACACAAACATTTGGACCTTGGCAATTAAGCTATTTTATTGAGTACTATTAAGCAGTTCAAACAGGAAAAAGGAAGAATTCTAATGGAAATCTGTGTTCAATGAAGATCATACGATGTAACAAACAGCACACAGTAAAGGTTTTAAATCTTCAAAATCTCAAACACACTCTTCTTCAAAAGTATGTAGATTATCAATCACAAAACTTGATAATATATCATCTCCAGAAATTCTGTGACATTTGTTCTCTTTATTATTGGCATTTATTTCACTAGAAATTAAGTCATAAGTATTTTCAAACTATTCTTTTGTAAATACTATTACTTGTGCTTATTTGAAAAATCTGTACTGATAAATTTGAATCTAATTTTGTAGTAATACCTTATTACCTTAAATGATAAATTACAGGAATAATAAATAATAAACCTAAGTATAAGGAGAATAAACCCCAATCTTATTCTAATGTGTTGTTTGATTTGTGGCTTGCTATTTTTGATAAAACAATAATACAAATTTCCCAAATAATGTGAATTTCTTTCTTTGCTGTGATATTCTGTATTGTGCTGCTCCATTTCTAGAGGTAACATTATCACTATTGTTATTTTGAAATTAGCAGATTAGTCCTAGATAATCATCCAAGACCTGTCAGCTATATGTGGATCTCCAACCATAATATAAGCTTTTTGCATGCAGATAAGTTTGCAATTTTTGTTGTCATTATTGAAAGAACTGCGTCTGAATGCAGGAAGATGAAGTTGCTTTCCTCACAATATTCAGATATAGACATTTTCAGGAGTAATCATGTATACCCTAGGAACATACACATTATCTCTGCATGCAATGATTTCAAACTTAAGTGTTTTCCAGCACTGTATTTAAAACATCACCTTTAAATTAACGAAGAAGACTTTAAAAATTATTACACAATCAGGACCTAGTTCTGAACCTGCAACATGTCCTAAGTGTTCAAGACTTCCTCATGCTCAGTACATCTTTGTAAACAAGGTATTCAAGGAAGATCCGATGATTAATCAACTTAGCTGCAAGTTGATTATTCTCAAATTATCATTCCATAGCTCAGGAACAGTGGATTAAGGCAATTTATCAATTTTCTCTCTGTGAAGCCTACATTACTTTCGTTCTCAACTCTCTTTTGCATAGAATCTAAAAAGACATAACTTTTTTTGGTAAATGTTATTTTGGTCTGTGTAGAAAAACAAGCCCAAAAGAAATTCAATGACTTTTTATGAATATGTGTTCATATGCATTCTTTGGACGGGGATATCATGCAAAAACTGATGACTTCTGAGTGGAAAAAAATAAAAATAAATCCAAATTGTGCAAATAAAATGAAAAAGTAATTTTTTTCTTTTCAGTCATTTTTTTTCCAAAATAAGACTGTTTGTTGTTTGGTTTAGTGGAGTGGACTTTGACATAGAAACATTTAAGTCATCTTTGACCTCAAGCTGATTGTGGATATTTGCTTTTTTAAGGCAAAATTTCTGAAAGTTCTAACTTACAGATGTGCATAAAAACAAATAGAATCAAAGCTACTAAAATTTGTTTTGTTAGAGCATGAGGACTGAATAAGCCTTCTTACACTGAATTTGGGTCACTTCATTTCCTTAGTTCTCAAGGCAATGGGGTCATCTTTAATAAAATTTGCACTACTAATGCCATGTCATCAAGGAATGGATTTAAAAATGCTAATTTCAAGGTCTAAGAAGCTGAAGAAATACTCAGAAGAAGTCTACAGAGCTTCTGGCTCTCTAAAGACTACCTGCTGAGAAATCAACAATGATTTTTCAGTTTTAACATCATCCCATGAAGCACTTCTGTTGGCATCTTGGTAAAAAAATCTGCTCATGATTTTTCAGGAGCAAGGCTTTGGATCAGAAGGTTTACCTCACACACGTGGCCAAAAATACTTGCCAGGTTAAATGAAGCAATGAATGAGTATCTCTCTTTCAAACTGTTCTGACTGATTTTTTTTTTTTTTTTCTTTTCCTCTGAAATTTACACAAATGTATTGACTTATTCTCTGGAATGCCAATGAGTGTCCACACACTAGAATAAAATTTTACACTTATTCCACTTTTTGACAAAATTTCTTAAAAAGATGTTGATCCAAGTATCCAGCTCTGATGAAGTTGACAACTTTCACAGCAGCAGAAAACACTTCTTACAGTTTTGTTGGCCAAGTCTTTGCTATCAATGCAAGCCAATTGGTATAGCAATGAATTCCAGTGTCATGGATTCCTTCGTTTTTCATCAAAACAACAAAGCTAGATGTATTGCCAAGCATCACAGGTGCTCTATTTTGCACAAAATACCAGAATTTTTTTTAGCTGAAGTTTTGCTTGGCAAAGTAACAATGTTGACAGCTCTTAGTGTTTCTAAAATGGGCTCACAAAATAGGAATTCCTACAAGAGCTCATTTGCCCTTAAAGATGTAAATAGTTTTATCTGGTTGAGTGCTGAAGGGAAATGATTTTTCCACCATGGTTCGATTCAAGAGATTAAGAGACATGTCAGTGATTGGATAACAGGATTTTACACTGACATACTTTTGATTTCAGTTCTTTGGTCCACAAATCAGCTCAACAATTTGTGTGGCACATATGTCAACAGTTTCTCTAATCCTGCTGTGTGGGGAAAAGAAAGAGAGATCTAACTGTTACTATGTCTATATAGAAAGAAGTAGACATAAGAGACTCCATTTTGTTCTGTATCTGAGATGCTGTTAATCTGTGACCCTACCCCCAACCTTGTCCTTGCAAGAGACATGTGCTGTGGTGACTCAATGTTTAACGGATTTTGGGCTGTGCAGGGTGTGCTTTGTTAAACAAGTGCGTGAAGGCAGTATGCTTGTGAAAAGTCATCACCATTCTCTTAATCTCAAGTACCCAGGGACAGGTACACTGCCAAAGGTCACAGGGACCTCTACCTAGGAAAGCTAGGTATTGTCCAAGGTTTCTCCCCATGTGAAAGTTTGAAATATGGCCTTGTGGGAAGGGAAAGACCTGATCATCCCCCAGCCTGACACCTGTGAAGGATCTGTGCTGAGGAGGACTAGTACAAGAGGAAAGAGGGCCTCTTGGCAGTTGAGATAGAGAAAAGCATTTGTCTCCTGCCCGTCCCTGGACAATGGAACATCTCGGTGTAAAACCCGATTGTATGTTCTGTTTACCGAGAAAGGAGAAAACCGCCTTAGGGCTGAAGGTGGGACTTGCTAGCGCAATGCTGCTCTTTATGCACTAAAAAGATTTATGGAGATGTTTACATATGCATATCAAGGCACAGCACTTTTCCTTAAACTTATGTCACAGAGATCTTTATTCATATATCTTACTGCTGACCTTCTCCCTACGATGATTCTATTATCCTGCCACTACCCTTTTTCTAAGATGGTAAAGATAATGATCAATAAATACTGAGGGAACACAGAGACCGGTGCCAGCGTGGGTCCTCTGTATGCTGAGCGCCGGTCCCCTGGGCCCACTTTTTCTTTCTCTGTACTTTGTCTCTGTGCCTCATTTCTTTTCTCAAGTCTCTCGTTCCACCTAACGAGAAATGCCCACAGGTGTGGAGGGGCAGGCCACCCCTTCACTGCTGTGAATGTAAATTGGTCAATTAACCTGTCAATATATCGGTAGCCTTGTAGGTTGCTTCAAGACAAGCTTTGGGTGTTGTGGTCAAATTAGTATTTCTGCAAAACAGCCTGATTTTTTGTAATGAAAATTCACTAAGTCTTATATATCTTCAGGATGACCATAATGGATAACTGTTAGCTTCTTTTGCTAAGTACCTCTGCCGACAAGAACCTTGGCACATAGGAATAGGACCACCAAACTTCTATGTGTCATCAAGTTAGATGCTGAACATAAACCAAAGGATATATAAACCTCATTTCCTTCTCTCATTCTTTCTCTCCCTTCCACCCTATTTTTAGTCAGGCTTAATGATCATCATTATGATGATAATTATAACAATAGTGTCTAATATTTTGTGGGTTCTTACTCTGTGTTAGGTTCAACACTTTGAGTTAGATTTTTCCATTTTACAGATGAGGAAATTGAGGCACAGAGATTAGGTACTTTGTCAAAATCATATATGTAGTGAGGTCATATTCTAATCTAGGTAGTTTGGCTCTTAAACTGAGTTCCTAACCTCTCTGCAAAATCATTATCTTGTCATGTATATCAGAATACACAGCTACACTACATGTATTTGGATTAAACATTATAATTTTACTTTAAAAGTTTTTTCACAAAGTAATTTTCAAAGTAACAGCAAGGTAAGAAATATTTTTATTTTTGGTGAGGCTGTTTCATGGACCACAGATTAAAAATTTGTATCATAACAATCTTTCCCCCCAAAATAGTCTTCCTTATCCTTTGGCTGTTGTTGAGGCACTGGACTCTTACACTGTTCTGGGATAATGAGTTTAAACTTCCAAAATCATGGTTGATTACAAATACATTCTCACTGTTGGCAATACATGCTGTATCACTTAGTTCTCAGGCTGCTATGAAGAACTGCCAGGGACCCGGTAATTTATAAAGGAAAGATTTTTTTGATTTTTTTTTTTTTTTTACACTTTAAGTTCTGGGATACATGTGCTGAAAAATCAGGTTTGTTACAAAGGTATACATGTGCTATGGTGGTTTGCTGCACCCATAAACCCATCATCTACATTAGGTATTTCTCCTAATGCTATCCCACCCCTTGCTCCCACCCCCTGACAGGCCCTGGTGTGTGATGTTACCCTCCCTGTGTCCATGTGTTCTCATTATTCAACTCCCACTTATAAGTGAGAACATGCAGTGTTTGGTTTTCTGTTCCTGTGTTAGTTTGCTGAGAATGATGGTTTCCAACTTAATCTATGTCCCTGCAAAGGAAATTAACTCATTTTTTTTTATGGCTGCATAGTATTCCACAGTACATATATGCCGCATTCTCTTTATCCAGCCTATCACTGATGGACATTTCAGTTGGTTCCAAGTCTTTGGTATTGTGAATAGTGCCGCAATAAACATACGTGTGCATGTGTCTTTATAGTAGAATGATTTATAATACTTTGGGTATATACCCAGTAATGGGATTACTGGGTCAAATGGTATTTTTAGTTCTAGATCTTTGAGGAATCGCCACACTGTCTTCCACAATAATTGAACTAATTTACACTCCCTCCAACAGCGTAAAAGCGTTCCTATTTCTCCACATCCTCTCCAGCATCTACTATTTCCTGACTATTTAATGATCACCATTCTAACTGGGGTGAGATGGTATCTCATTGTGGTTTTGATTTGCATTTCTCTAATGACCAGTGATGATGAGCTTTTTTTTTATGTTTCTTGGACACGAAAATGTTTTCTTTTGAAAAGTGTCTGTTCATATGCTTCGTCCATTTTTTGGTGGGATTGTTTGTTCTTTTCTTGTAAATTTGTTTAAGTTCCTTATTCTGGATATTAGCCTTTTGTCAGATGGATAGATTACAAAAATTTTCTCCCATTCTGTAGGTTGCCATTCTGTATTTCACAATGATAGATTATTTGGTTGTGCAGAAAGTCTTTAGTTTGATTAGATCCCATTTGTCAATTTTGGCTTTTGCTGCAATTACTTTTGGTGCTTTAGTCATGAAATCTTTGCCCATACCTATGTCCTGAATGGTATTGCCTAGGTTTTCTTCCAGAATTTTTATGGTTTTACGTGTTATGTTTAAATCTTTAATCCAGCTTGAGTTAATTTTTGTATAAGGTGTAAGGAAGGGGTCCAGTTTCAGTTTCCCGCATATGGCTCGCCAGTTTTCCCAACACCATTTATTAAATAGAGAACCTTTCTCCATTGCTTGTTTTTGTCAGGTTTGTCAAAGATAGATGGTTGCAGATGTGTGGTGTTATTTCTGAGGCCTCTCTTTTGGTCCATTGGTATATATATCTGTTTTGGTATCAGTACCATGCGTTTTGGTTACTGTAGTCTTGTAGTATAGTTTGAGGTCAGGTAGCATGATGCCTCCAACTTTGTTGTGTTTGCTTAGGATTGTCTTGACTATACGAGCTCTTTTTGGTTCTATATGAAATTTAAAGTAGTTTTTTAAAATTCTGTGAAGAGAGTCAATGATAGCTTGATGGGGATAGCATTGAATCTATACATTATTTTGGGCAGTATGACCGTTTTCATGATATTGATCCTTCCTATCCATGAGCATGGAATGTTTTTCCATTTGCTTGTGTCCTCTCTTATTTCCCTGAGCAGTGGTTTGTAGTTCTCCTTGAAGAGGTTCTTCATATCCCTTGTAAGTTGGATTCCTAGGTATTTCATTCTCTTTGTAGCAATTGTGAATGGGAGTTCACTTATGATTAGGCTCTCTGTTATTGGTGTAAAGCAATGCTTGCAATTTTCCCACATTGATTTTGCATCCCGAGACTTTGCTGAAGTTTCCTATCAGCTTAAGGATTTTTTGGGCTGAGATGATAGCGTTTTCTAAATATATAATCATGTCATCTGCAGAGACAATTTGACTTCCTAACTTCCTATTTGAATACATTTATTTCTTTCTCTTGCCTGATGGCTCTGGCCAGAATTTCCAATATTATGTTGAATAGAGGTGGTGAGAAAGGTCATCCTTGTCTTGTGCCGGTTTTCAAAGGGAACACTTCCAGTTTTTGCCCATTCAGTATGATATTGGCTGTGGCTTTGTCATAAATAGCTTTTATTATTTTGAGATACCTGGTTTATTGAGTGCTTTTAGCATGATGTGTGTTGAATTTTGTCAAAGGCCTTTTCTGCATCTATTGAGATAATCATGTAGTTTTTGTTATTGGTTCTGTTTATGTTTTGGAATATTTTTATTGATTTGCATATGTTGAAGCAGCCTTGCATTCCAGGGATGAAGCCAACTTGATCGTGGTGGATAAGATTTTTAATGTGTTACTGAATTTGGTTTGCCATTTCATTGAGAATTTTTGCATCAATGTTCATCAAGGATATTGGCCTCAAATTTTTTTTCTTGTTTCTCTGCCAGGTTTTGGTATCCTGATGATGCTGGCCTCATAAAATGAGTTAAGGAAGAGTCCCTCTTTTTCTATAGTTTGGAATAGTTTTAGAAGGAATGATACCAGCTCCTCTTTGTTCCTCTGGTAGAATTTAGCTGTGAATCTGTCTGGTCCTGGGCTTTTCTTGGTTGGTAGGCTATTAATTACTGTCTCAATTTCAAAACTTGTTATTGGTCTATTCAGAGATTCGACTTCTTCGTGATTTAATCTTGAGATGGTGTGTGTGTCCAGGAATTTATCCATTTCTTCTAGATTTTTTAGTTTATTTGCATAGAGGTGTTTATGGTATTCTCTGATGGTAGTTTGTATTCCTTGAGATCAGTGGTGATATCCCTTTTATCATTTTTATTGTGTTTATTTGATTCTTCTCTTTCTTCTCTTTTTCCTTCTTTATTAGTCTGGCTGGCAGTCTATCTATTTTGTTAATCTTCTCAAAAAACCAGCTCCTGGAATCACTGAATTTTTGAAGGGTTTTTCATGTCTCTATCTCCAGTTCTGCTCTGATCTTAGTTATTTCTTGTTTTCTGCTAGTTTTTGAATTTGTTTGCTCTTGCTTCTCTAGTTCTTTTAATTGTGATGTTAGGGTGTTGATTTCAGATCTTTCCTGCTTTCTCCTGTTGGAATTTAGTACTATAAATTTCCCTCTGCACACTGCTTTTGCTGTGCCCCAGAGTTTGGTACATTATGTCTTTGTTTTCATCAGTTTCAAAGAACTTATTATTTTTGTTTTAATTTTGTTATTTACCCAGTAGTCATTCAGGAGCAGGTTGTTCAGTTTCCATGTAGTTTTGAAGTTTTGAATGCATTTCTTAACCCTAAGTTCTAATTTGATTGCACTGTGGTCTAAGAGACTGTTATGATTTCTGTTCTTTTGTATTTGCTGAGGAATGTTTTGCTTCCAATTATGTGGTAGATTTTAGAATAAGTGTGAACTGGTGCTGAAAAGAATGTATATTCTGTTGATTTGGTGTGGAGAGTTCTGTAGATGTCTATTAAGTCTGCTTGGTCCAGAGCTGAGTTCAAGTCCTGAATATCCTTGTTAATTTTCTGTCTTGTTGATCTGTCTAATATTGACAGTGGGTTATTAACATCTCCCATTATTATTGTGTGGTAGTCTAACTCTCTTCGTAGGTCTCTAAGAACTTGCTTTATGAATCTGGGTGCTCCTGAAGTGCATATATATTTAGGATAGTTAGCTCTTTGTGTTGTATTGATCCCGCTACTATTATGTAATATCATTCTCTGTCTTTTTTGATCTTTGTTGGTTTGATGTCTGTTTTATCAGAGACTAGGATTGCAACCCCTGATTTTTTTTTTTTTTTTCTTTCCATTTGCTTGGTAAATCTTCCTCCATCTCTTTATTTAGAGCCTATGTGTGTCTTTGCTCATAAGATGGGTCTCCTGAGTACAGCACCCTGATGCATCTTGAGTCTATCCAATTTGCTAGTCTGTGTCTTTTAATTGGGGCATTTGGCCCATTTGAATTTAAGGTTAATATTGTTATGTGTGAATTATGATGCTAGCTGGTTATTTTGCCCATTAGTTGATGCAGTTTCTTCATAGTGTCAATGGTCTTTACATTTTGGTATGTTTTTGCAGTGGCTGGTAGTAGTTTTTCCTTTCTATATTTAGTGCTTCCTCCAGGAGTTCTTGTAAGGGAAGTTCTCAGTATTTGCTTGTCTGTAAAGGATTTTATTTCTCCTTCACTTATGAAGCTTAGTTTGGCTGGATATGAAATTTTGGATTGAAAATTCTTTAAGAATGTTGATTATTGGCCCCCACTCTCTTCTGGCTTGTAGGGTGTCTGCAGAGAGATCTGCTCTTAGTCTGATGGGCTTCCCTTTGAGGGTAACCCAGCCTTTCTCTCTAGCTACCCTTAACATTTTTTTCCTTCATTTCAACCTTGATGAATCTAATGATTATGTGTCTTGGGGTTGCTCTTCTTGAGGAGCATCTTTGTGGTGTTCTCTGTATTTCCCGAATTTGAATGTTGGCCTGTCTTGCTAGGTGGGGGAAGTTCTCCTGGATAGTATCCTGAAGAGGGTCTTCCAACTTGGTTCCATTCTCCATGTCACTTTCAGGTACACTAATTAAACATAGGTCTGGCCTTGTCACATACTCCCATATTTCTTGGAGGGTTTGTTCATTATTTTTTCTCCAATTTTGTCTTCATGCTTATTTCATTAAGTTGATCTTCAATTTTTGATATCCGTTCTTCTGCTTGATCAATTCATCTATTGATACTTGTGTATGCTTCACGAAAATCTCATGCTGTGTTTTTCAGCTCCATCAGGTCATTTATGTTCTTCTTTAAGCTTGTTATTCTAGTTAGCAGTTCCTGTAACCTTTTTTCAAGGTTCTTAGCTTCCTTGCCTTGGGTTAGAACATGCTCCTTTAGTTCAGAGGAGTTTGTTATTAGCCACCTTCTGAAGCCTATTTCTATCAATCCATCAAACTCATTCTCCATCCAGTTTTGTTCTCTTACTGGCAAGGAGTTGTGATTCTTTGGAGGAGAAGAGGCATTCTGGATTTTGGAATTTTCTGCATCTTTGCACTGGTTTTTTCCTCATCTTCATGGATTTATCTACTTTTGTTCTTTGATGTTGGTGACCTTTGGATGATGTTTTTGCATGGTCATCCTTTTTGTGGATGTTGATGCTATTGCTTTCTGTTTTAATTTTCCTTCTAACAGTCAGGCCCCTCTTCTGCAGGTCTTCTGGAGTTTGCTGGAAGTCTACTCCAGACCCTTTTTGCCTGGGTATCACTAGTGAAGGCTTCAGAACAGCAAAAGTTGCTGCCCATTCCTTCCTCAGGAAGCTTTATCCCAGAGTGGCACCTGTCAGATGCCAGCTGGAGCTCTCCTGTATGAGGTGTTTATCAACCCCTGCTGGGAGGTGTCTCCCCATCAGGAAACATGGGATCAGGGACTCACTTGAGGAGGCAGTCTGTCCCTTACCAGAACTCAAGCACTGTGGTGGGAGATCTGCTGCTTTCTTCAGAGCTGGCAGGCAGACACGTTTAAGTCTGCTGAAGCTGCGCCCACAGCTGTCCCTTTCCTAAGGTGCTCTCTCCTAGGGAGGTGGGTGTTTGATCCATAAGACCCTAACTGGGCTTACTGCCTTTCTTTCAGAGATGCCCTGACCAGAGAGGAGTTGTGGGAAGTCAGGGACCCCGAATGGAGGGACTGGCTGGAGCTGTGGCAGAGTAACGTAAATTGTGATGATTTCATGGACATTTATCAGTTCCCCAAATTTATATTTTATAGTTTCTTATGCCTGTCTTCACTGCAATCTCTGAACATAAATTGTGAAGATTTCATTTTAATATGGACATTTATCATTTCCCTAATAATACTCTTCTAATTTCTTGTGCCTGTCTTACTTTAATCTCTTAATCCTGTTATCTTAATAAGCTGAGGATGTACATCACCTCATGACCACTATTGTACAAATTGATTGTAAAATGTGTCTTTGAACAACATGAAATCAGTGCACCTTGAAAAAGAACAGAATAACAGCAATTTTAGGGAACAAGGGGAGACAACCATAAGGTCTGACTGCCTGTGGGATTGGGCAGAATAGAGCCATATTTTTCTTTTTGCAGAGAGCCTATAAATGGATGTGGAAGTAGGAGAGATATCACTAAATTCTTCTCTTAGCAAGGAATGTTAAATATTAAGACCCTAGGAAAAGAATTGGATTCCTTTGGGGAGGGGGTCTACAAACAGCCGCTCTGGGAGTGTCTGTCTTATGCAGTTGAGATAAGGACTGAAATATGTCCTGGTCTCCTATAGTACCCTCAGGATTATTAGGGTGGGGAAAAAATTCCACCCTGGTGAATTTGAGGTGAGACCAGTTCTCTGCTCTTGAACTCTGTTTTCTGTTGTTTAAGATGTTTATCAAGACAATACATGCACAGCCAAACATAGACCCTCATCAGTAATTCTAATTTTGCCCTTTGCCTTGTGATCTTGCTTTTTCCTTTGCCTTGTGATCTTTCTTTGGCCTCAGAAGCATGTGATCTTTGTGACCTACTCCCTCTTCATACACCCCCTCCCCTTTTGAAATCCCTAATAAAAACTTGCTGATTTTGCGGCTCAGGGGGCATCATGGACCTACCGATATGTGGTGTCACCCTTGGTAGCCCAGCTGTAAAATTCCTTTCTTTGTACTCTTTCTCTTTATTTCTCAGACTGGACCACACTTAGGGAAAATAGAAAGAACCTACGTTGAAATATTGGGGGCTGGCTCCCTCGATAGAGGAGGAATCTAGAGAGGCAGTCTGGCTACAGCAGCTTTGCTGCACTGTGGTGGTCTTCACCATGTCTGAACTTACTGGTAGCTTTGTTTACACTTTGAGGGGAAAACCACCTACTCAAGCCTCAATAATGATGGATGCCCCTCCCCCACCACACTCAGTGTCCTAGATTGACTTCACACTGCTGTGCTAGCAGTGAGAAAGTTATACCAGTGGATCTTAGCTTGTTGGTCTTCATGGGGGTGGGATCCACTGAGCAAGACCACTTGGCTCCCTGGCTTCAGTCCCTTGTTTAGGGGAGTGAATGGTTCTTTGTCACTGACATTCCAGGTACCACTGGGGCATGAAATAAAACTCCTGCAGCTGGCTCAGTGTCTGCCCCAACAGCTGCCCAGTTTTGTGCTTGAAACCTACGGCCCTGGTGGTGTAGGCACCCAAAGGAATCTCCTGGTCTGCAGGTTGTGAAGACCATGGGACAAGCCTAGTATCTGGGCCAGACAGCACCATCCCTCACAGCTTCCCTTAGCTATGGGAGGGAGTATTCTAACCCCTTGTGCTTCCTGGGTGAGGTGACACCCTACACTGCTTCTGCTCGCCCTCCTTGGGCCGCATCCACTGTCTCACCAGTCCCAATGAGATGAACCAGGTATCTGAGTTGGAAATGCAGAAATCACCAGCTTTCTGCATTGGTCTCACTGGGAGCTGCAGACCAGAACAATTCCTATTTGACCATCTTGCCTGGGAGTCTCCTGGAAAGAGGCTCAATTGACTCACGGTTCCACGTGACTGGGGAGGTCTCTGGAAACTTACAATCATGGCAGAAGGGGAAGCAAACACATCTTTCTTCACATGATGGGAGGAGAGAGAAGAAGTGCTGAGCAAGAGAGGGGAAAGCCCCTTATAAAACTGTCAGATCTCATGATCAGGTCTCATGATCTGATGGTTTTATACTATCACTCACTATCATGGAAATAGCAGTACAGGGGTAACTACCCCTGTGATTCAATTACCTCCCACTGGGTCCCTCCCATGAAACATGGGTATTATGGAAACTAAAATTCAAGATGAGATTTGAGTGGGAACACAACCAAATCGTATCATTCCACCCCTGACCCGTGCTAAATTTCATGTCCTCACATTTCAAAATATAATTGTGCCTTCTTAATAGTCATCTGATGTTTTAACTCATTTGAGCATTAACCCAAAAGTTCAAGTCCAAAATCCCATCTGAGACAAGGTAAATCCCTTCTGCCTATGAATCTTAAAATCAAAAGCAAGTTAATTACTTCCCAGATAAATGGGATTACAGGCATTGAGTAAATACACCTATTCCAAAAGGGAGAAATTGGCCAAAACAAAGGGTCTATAGGCCCCATGCAAGTCTGAAATCCAATAGGGCAGTTATTAAACCTTCAAGTTAAAAAGAGATCTCTTTTGACTCCATGTCTCATATCCAAATCATGTTGATGCAAGAGGTAGGTTTCTTAGGCCTCGGGCAGCTCTGCCCTGTGACTTTGCAGAGTAGAGCCCCCATCCTGGCTGCTTTTATAGGCTGACATTGAGTACCTACAGCTTTTCCAGGTGCATGGTGCAAGCTGTCAGTGGATCTATCATGCTGGGGTCTGGAGGATGGTGACTCTCTTCTCACAACCCCAGTAGGCAGTGCCCCAGTGGGGACTCTGTGTGAGGGCCCCAACCCCGTATTTCCCTTCTCCACTGCCTTAGCAGAAGTTCTCCATGAGAGCTCCACCCCTGCAGCAAACTTTTGCCTGGATATCCAGGTGTTTCCATATATCCTCTGAAATCTAGGCGGCGGTTCCCAAACCTCAATTCTTGACTTCTGCGCACCCACAAGCCCAGCACATGGAAGCCACCAAGGCTTGGGGCTTGTATCCTATAAGACAACTGCCTGAGCTGTATGTTGACCCCTTTCAGCCATGGCTAGAGCTAGAGCAGCTGGGATGCAGGGCATCATGTCCAGAGGCTGCATAGAGAAATGGAGCACTGGGCCCAGCCCACAAAATCATTTTCCCTTTTTTGGCTTCAAGGCCTGTGATGGGAGCACCTGCTGTGAAGGTCTCTGACATGCACTGGAGACATTTTACCCATTGTTTTGGTGATTAACATTTGTCTCATTATTACTCATGCAAATTTATGCAGCAGGCTTGACTGTCTACTCAGAAAATTGGTTTTTCTTTTCTACTGCACTGTCAGGCTACACATTTTCTAAACTTTTATGCTCTACTTCCTCTTAAATGTTTTGAGGCTTAGAAATTTATTCCATCTGTTCAAAGTTCCACAGATCTCTAGGGCAGAGGCAAATGTTGCCAGTCTCTTTACTAAAACATAGCAATAAATCCCCTTATTCCAGTTCCCAAGAAGTTCTTCATCTCCCTCTGAGAGTCCACCTCAGCCTGGACTTCATTTTCCATATCTCTATCAACATTTTGGTCAAAGCCATTCAACAAGTCTCTAGGAAGTTCCAAAGTTTTCCACATTTTCCTGTCTTCTATGAGCCCTCCAAACTGCTCCAAACTCAGCCTATTACCCAGTTCCAAAGTTGCTTCCACATTTTTGGGTATCCTTATAGCAGCACCCCACTCCTAGTACCAATTCACTGTATTAGTCTGTTTTTAATGCTGCTATAAAAAGGCTTCTTGAGACTGGGTAATTCATAAAGGAAAGAAGTTTAATTGACTCACAGTTTCACATGACTGGGGAGGCCTCAGGAACTTACAATCATGGTGAAAGAGAAAGCAAATATACATTTCTTCACATGGCAGCAAGGGAGAGAAGTGCTAAGCAAAAGGAAGCAAAGCCCCTTATAAAATCATCAGATCTCATGAGAACTCACTCACTATCATCAGAACAGCAGCATGAGGGTAACTGCCCCTATGATTCAATTACCTTCCACCAGGTCCCTCCCACAAGACATGGGGGTTATGGGAACTATGGTTCAAGATGAGATTTAGATGGGGACACAGCAAAACCATATCAGCTGCTTTGTAATGTTAGGCACAATATTGCCTTTCTGACATTCACGATTTTCTTTTAAATGTTTTATTTAAAGAAAGGCAGTCCTAGAATTCTGTATCCTAGAATGAGAAAGTGGGAACCTTCCTGATAAGCACAATTGCATACAGATGTGCCTGCCTCTTTCTGTCTAGGAAGAAATCCAAATATATCTTCACAACTCTTTTGACCAGAACTATATAAATAAGTGATGTTTGCTGGAAATGTATTTCTTTTATTGTAATGATAACAATATGCACTCATTTAGGGCTATTTAAATTAAATAAATCCCTATAAATACTTTTACATTTACAGGGGTTTAAATACCTCTTGCCTCTTCTAAGTTTCTTTAAATTAGCTAATACCAAAGTTGATAATGATCTTTCATGGGTTTTATTCAGCTTGGTAGAACTGTGATTCTTAAAACAATGTTTTATTATTTCTTTTATTGGGATTGGCTGATGTTCATTTCAAAACCAAATGTCATAGTTTTTGGACATTATTCTAGAAGAAATAAAATGTCCAAAACTAAATTGTTGATTTTGCCACACTCCTGCTCCTCCTGTGGCCTGGGCCATCTCAGCTGATGACTTTTTCTTTGACCATCTACATGCAATCTGTTACCAAATTCTGCTGCCTCCATGCTTCAAGCTGTTCCCAGAATCTGTCCTTTTCTGACTATCTCCACCGCTATCTCTTTGTTCTAATTCACTAACATATTTTGACTGACTTAAATTAGTCAGTTTAAGTCATTTAAGTTTAAGGTGGGTTCTGTGCTCCCACCTTTGGCATCCCATGCTTTATTCTCCACCCAGTAGCAGAATCATGCTTTTATAATGGAAGTTGTATCATGTCATTCCTTTGCTTGAAACCTTCTAATGGCTGCAGACCTAATTTAGGATAAAATCCAACATTTGTGACCAGAATTTACATGGTCTTGTCCCTGGCTACTCTGTAAATTAGCCAGATTCCCACTGCAATACTAAATAACAAACGACCCCCCAAATCTCTGTAGCTCAACATTACACATTTGTTTTTTCATTCACAGGTTTGCAGGTCAGCTGAGGAAGCTCTGTTGCATGCTGCAGTATGGCTTTGTCTCCATTCTACATCCCTCATTCTGGGATTATCATCTCCCTAGAAAAATAATTTTTTTTTTCTTTTTTTATAGCGAGGGCACTAGGGGCAAAGCCAAATCATGAAAGCCCTTTATGGCTTCTGCTTGAGGTATGCTGGTTAACATTCTTATGACCTCTTATCATTTTCTCCCTCTTAATTGTCTTAGGTAATTGTTTTAATTAATGTGCCATGGGGTTGATGCCACAGTGACTCTATCAAACTTGACCCTAGGGTTAGCTCATATTGGAATCTTAAACACTCACTGGTTCAACCGTACCTGAAATTGTGTTTCCTTTGTTCAGTGATGAAAATGTAGTCTCTGTTAGCTTTGTTCTCCTATTTGTTCCTCTTTGTATACCTTGTATTTCAAGGTATATGGTAGGCCTTGAAATCAGGCAGTGTGATTTCTCCCACTTTATGCTTCATTTTCAAAATTCTTGGCTTATTCTTATTTCTTTGTCTTTTCATAGAAATATTATGCTAAAATTTTCATAGAAATTGCATTGAACCTATAGATCAGTAAAAGGAGAACTGACATCTTTGTTATGTGTTAATGTATTATGTACTAAAACATCTAATCCACTATGAAGATCTTTCTTTCATTAGAGTTTTATGGTTTTCAGCATATAAATCCCATTGTTTTGTGGGATTTATAAGTGTTTGTTTTCTTTGGAATCACTGTGTGGTATTGTTTCCAGTTTTATTTCAAGTGTTTGGAAGCCTGTTTCTTAAACCTTTGCTATATATTTTGGGCTTTATTTTTAGTTCTGTTTATTTATTTTTTTAATAATGTGATCACACAGTAAGGTCTGTATAATTTTTACTCTTTTGAATTTAGTTAGGTAATTTTTTTGTCAACTACCTGATAGTTATAAATATGCTATGGCAGCAAAGAAGGATAATGTTTATAGGATATAAAAATTTAATCTGATAATTTTTAATTCAACATTATCACTTATATTATTAAGATACTTTAGGTTCATAGATACTGTTCTACCTAGTTTTTGCCCAATCTATCAAACAATAAGCATTATAGGTTCAAGTACCTAATTAAAATTCGTTTTGTTTTCTACTGTTATTGGGAATTTAGAATCGAAATTGTAATAAAATGCCACGTTCAGATGTCTTCAAAAGTTTAAAACATTCACTCTATTTCTGAACTAAGAGATTTTTTTTCTAAGAAGCTTCTAGGTTCAATTCATCTAGATGGCAAAGATTTGTGTCATTTTCCCTCCAACAAAACCCAACCCTTGATTTATTGTGCAATTGGATTTAGATTTATTGGTCTTAAGCTTACACAAAGGCTGCATATCCATCCAGCACTTAGTGGCTACTTGCCCTTTCTTAGGTGCCATGGGGTTGATGCCATAGTGACTTTATCAAACTTGACCCTAGGGTTAACTCACATTGGAATCTTAAGCACTCACTGGTTCAACCATACCTGAAATTGTGTTTCCTTTGTTCAATGATGAAAATGTAATCTGCTCTGTCAGCTTTGTTCTCCTATTTGCTCCTCTTTGTATTCCCTTAAGCTTTTTCTCCATACTGTCCTGATTGACTCCACACAACCGTACCTTCTGGAAGTGCTGTCCCTTAGTAGCAAACTTATGTGTAATCTCTTCCCAGAACGCTGAAAAGGAAAAAGTTTCTTTTGTTTTTTGGCTTTAATTATTTTGTAATCAGTGAGGCTACTTCAAATGTATCCTATATAAATACATACACACTAAAGCTTCACATTAGCCATTTATGAACTCATGGGAAGGTCCCATCAATCCTAATCATTTCTATAATAAGGAATGACTTTTATAACCAGAGAAGGGCCCTGTTTCTCAACATTAAGGGTTACTCAGAGCCGTATGATTTCTCTATACAATTTTGATTTGAGAGCCACATTCCTACTTTCATCTCCTCTTGTGACACTGGTCAGTGTGCACTATGGCATTAGCAACAGCCCTCACTTTCCCTGCTATTCTAAGCAGAGCTAAGGATCTGAGTCCACCACTGTTTATGTGTTAGTGAGCAATTGCAGGAACACACTTGCTTGGACTGGCTCAATAAAAAGTGGCCAGGGGTCAGTTCTGTAGACCACCCCCAATATGATTATAATCAGGACCTATCTTATACTCCTTATGTCATCTTACTCAGAGCACTTGCCTTTGCATTCTTTCTTGCCTGGAATCTAGTAGCCAGATGCGGGTTAGCTGACACCTTTACCCAAAACTGACTCTACACATTCCCTTGCGCAGAAGGGAATTTGATCTGACTCTACACTTTCCCTTGCACAGAAACTGAATATTTGTCATCTTTGCTGCAATGGTGCTTAATGGCTAACCAGCCCCTTCTTGAAACTCTACTCTCTTGGTTTTCATTACACTATTTTGTAGACGATTTTTTCCCCGCATCCTCTTTCTTAAACATTGGTGGTTGTTAGGGTTTAGAGAGTGTAATCATGTCTGCTTCCAATGTGGTTTTTCTGAGCCAATGGAATAGTAGACACAGCAGGCAGATGGAGATCAACATACCAACAATGTCATAGTAAAGCTGGATTAGAAGATGCTGCCTGAGAACAAAATTGTCCTTCTGATAGAATAGGATGAACTTTTTCACCTACTTATATGTTGTGAAGCAGGAATCCCTCGGACCTCCCCTTGCAGGGCACAGCCTGGTTCAGTAGCTTCCTATGAGAGAAGTAAGAATATTCACTTATTCTATAGGTTGTGTAGTCTGAAGGTGAACAAGGACTGAACCCTGGGCTACACTTATGCAGACTCATTCTTCTGTTTTACTGATGAGATAAATCACTCCTTCTTCCTGGAAGACCTTTCTGAAAGCATGTGAGAAATATATTTTCAGTTTTGCAGATTATCTAGCCTGATATGCAGATATACTCCAAATATATGATTAATTCTCCTCTTTGTTCCACAAAGAGCAACTCATTAATTCTTCATACACTCCTAACAATGATGATGATGATGATGACCATTTCTACCTGTGTATTTATACCTAAGCCTTAATGGTTGCTTGTTTAGAGCTTTCATACTTAAGTAATTCTCATTCCAGAATTTTATTCTGAAATGACATAAGCTTTTTTACAAAAAAAGACATTGTGTTGATTCTATATGTTTTATTTTCAAAAATTGAAAAATAAAAATTATATATGTTTATCATCCACAACATGTTGTATTGAAATACATACTTGCAGAAAGGCTGAATTGAGCTAATAAACATATGCATTATTTCACATACTTATCACTTTTTGTGGTGAGAAAACTTAAAAATTACTCTCAGAAATTTTTGGGAGTATTACATATAGTATTCTGAATCTGTGTGAATCTTAAGGTTAGTTTAGGGGGAGTATTCTGAAATCTGAAAGATTTGTGCTATACTATATGTGTGTATATACATAGTATTCTCAAAAATATATAAAAAAATTATTAAGTAAAACTAATATATATTTTTTGAGACAGAATCTTGTTCTGTAACCCAGGCTGGAGTTCAGTGGCATGATCTCAGCTCACTGCAACCTCTGTCACCCAGGTTCAAGTGATTCTTCCACCTCAGCCTCCTGAAACTTCTGGCCTCAGGCAATCCACTTGCCTTTGTCTCCCAAAGGGCTGGGATTACAGGTGTGGGTCACCATGCCTGGCTAGAATACAACACATTGTTATTAACCATAGTCAATATATACAATAGATCTCTCTAATTCATTGTTATAAATACTTTTTAGGCTTAGAAAGCAGACACTTTCTGAGAATATTTCTTAAGCTTAGGAAATACACATTCTCTAAAGTTGAATATATATTAGAAATACAATAAATATATTTTTAAATTTTTCTATAAAATTATGCCACACTTCTCTAGTGACCCTTGTGCTAGAATTTCTAATGAAAATAGGATCTCATCAGGCCTCAAAACATTAGTGCTAATGGGCCTTTGTATTTTGCATGAATCTGAAGGTTAATTTGGGAGGAGTGTTCTGGAATCTGGAAGATTTGTGCTTCTGTTGTGTAGGAAAGGGTTCTGAATGGGCCCCATCTCCAAGATTGAGAAACTGAATTAAGTTTTAACCTCTTTGCTTATAGGCTTTTTTTTCTTTCTTTCTTTTTTTTTTTTTACTTCAAATCTGAGCCCATCCATTCATGTGTAGAACCTTGGCTGTTTCCTCCATATTGGAAATATCCTATCATGGGTGAGATCCTTTTGTTGACAAGTAGCAAGGGAGAGACACGTCTTGCATTGGGTAAAAAGAGACAACGAGTATTTTATGCAGTTTAGGCCTACAAGGCAGGAAAGTACCCAGAGGATGAATCAACATTCCATGAGCTCCTCCTGTGTGCAGAGAATGATCCAAGCCACATGGGGAAGTAGACAATACCCTATTAGCTCATATTTTCCTCTTCTTGTCATATGCCTATTTTCTGATTGAAAACTTAGCATAGAAGGAGAAATTCATGTGGGGCACTGCATTAGTGTGTCAAGTAATATTATCGGGAGTGGGTTAGTGTTTCCAGAACATACACGTCCTTCATTTGCAACACCACTCAACTTGTGGTACTCAGGGTTTTCCCCTTCTGCATTCATGCATGATTTATAGATGAGCAATAAGAACAGATAGCCCATCTGAGTGTCTCTTTCACTCTCTTGGTGGTTGGAAAAATATTTGCAATTGTTAGAACTTAGCTTGATTTTTCCAGTGCCTGACCTAAATCCAGTCTATATTTCACTCAGTTGCTAGATGCTATACTAAGTTGTACAATGTCTCTTTCCCACTCTTTCCCCAAGAAACCCTTTAAAACATAGACATAGAGACATAACCATTTACTGTTTTCTTCATTCATTCATTCAACCACAGTTATTGAATAATTATATATATGTCCAAGCAACAGGGTTACATAGGGTTACATGGATTAGTAAGATACGGTCCCTGACTTTGAGACACTAATTATATAATGAGGGAAAGAGACATATAAACTAGAAGCCACAGGACAATCTAACATGAGTGTTAACAGAGGCATGTACAAAGGTAAAGGAATCAGCTGCCTCAGGATGAGAAGGGAAAAGTAGAACATTTTGGCTGTGTCTTAAATAACATATAGGGAGTTTGCCAGATGGAAGGGGAACCTAGGTAAAAGAAAATGTGCTCAGGAGTTGCAAAATTATTTAGCCTGTGAGAGCATTGTTTGTTTTGGGCTAGATAAGTAACAAGTGTTTAATTTATAAGCATGGAATGGCAGTTTTCCTTCCCAGTGGAGTGAGGTCTCCAGAGCAAAAGAGAGGTAAGAATTGTTCTTATCCAGGGAAACATTGCAAAGTCAAGTGAGCTAAAGATAATTCCACATTTAATCATTAGAATTCTTATTTTTCCATGCTTTTTAAAGATCAAGTTTTAATTTAAAATTACATCAAGGTTCAAATATTCCTTTGCTTGTATATATGTATTATTGATCTAGGACACTATGACTAGCATAATCTTGGTTTGACCATATCTTCATTTGATTTTTCTCTGCTTCTTCAAGGAATATATACTGAATATGAGCAGCCAGACCAAAACTTCTGATGTGGCCAAGAAAAAGGACTGGGTGAGCCAAGAGTGAAAGGGCAAGGGATATTAGAAGAGTTTGTGGTGAAGCCAACAGCATGCTTGGCCCCATTACCACAAATGATTGTTGAATTCTTTATGGCAGGGGAACTGAGGTAAATGAGTGCCCTTGTACTCAACAGACCGCCCTGGAGACTTGTGTGGCCCTAGCCTCCATCTGTCTTGAATAGACTAGCAACCCAGGAAACAGAGGAAGCTGAAATGTCATGCTGGCTTTCTTTGTACAGTGAATTTGTTGCTGTTGTTGTTTAAATTGTTTTTATGATAAATATCCCTCCCATTTCTGAGATTTCTTTCCATTTTCCTATTGAAATTGAAATCTTCCATGCAAGTGTGTAAGTCATGCTGTGGAACTTACTATTTAATGCTATTATAATATACCATAATTAATATTTTTGATGGTGAATAAAGCAGATCAAGTACACACTTGCATGTTAACTTCTTCTTTGCTCCAAATGAGTCAGTTCAGATGGGAACATAATATGTCAGAGTATTCATGAGTTGATTCCACTCCAAGAAAGATGCTGGTACACTATGCTGGTAATATGAGCAACAAAAATTTCTATAATTTTTTTTATTTATTTCTATCATTATTTAAGTTCTGGGATACGTGTGCAGAATGTGGAGTTTTGTTACACAGGTATACATGTGCTATGGTGGTTTGCTGTACCCATCAACCCATCACCTACATTACGTATTTCTTCTAATGCTATCCCTAGACCCCCACTCCCCAACAGGCCCTGTTGTGTGATGTTTCCCTCCCTGTGTCCATATGTTTTCTTTGTTCAACTTCCACTTATGAGTTAAAACATGTGGTGTTTGGTTTTCTGCTCTTGAAATAGTTTGCTGAGATTGATGGTTTCCAACTTAATCCACATCCCTTCAAAAGACATGAACTCATCATTTTTCATGGCTGCATACTATTCCATGGTGTATATGTGCCACATTTTCTTTATCTAGTCTATTACTGATGGGCATTTGGATTGGTTCCAAGTCTTTGCTATTGTGAATAGTGCCACAATAAAACATGTGTGCATGTGTCTTTATAGTAGAATGATTTACAATTGTTTGGGTTTATACCCAGTAATGGGATTGCTGGGTCAAATGGTATTTCTAGTTTTAGATCCTTGAGGAATTGCCACGCTGTCTTCCAGAATAATTGAACAAATTTACACTCCCACCAACAGTGTAAAAGCATTCCTATTTCTCCACATTCTCACCAGTATCGGTTATTTCCTGACTCTTTAATGACTGTCATTCTAACTGACATGAGATGATATCTCATTGTGGTTTTAATTTGCAATTCTCTAATGACCAGTGATGATGAATTCATATGTCTGTTGGCCACATAAATGTCTTCTTTTGAAAAGTGTCCATTCATATCATTTTCCCACTTTTTGATGCGGTTGTATTTTTCTTGTAAATTTGTTTAGGTTCTTTGTAGATTCTGGATATTAGCCTTTTACCAGATGGATAGAGAGCAAAATTTTTCTCCTATTCTGTAGATTGCCTGTTCACTCTGATGATAGTTTCTTTTACTGTACAGAAGCTCCTTAGTTTAATTAGATCCCATTTGTCAATCTTGGGTTTGGTTGCCATTGCTTTTGGTGTTTTAGACATAAAGTCTTTGCCCATGCCTATGTCCTGAATGGTATTGCCCAGATTTTCTTCTAGGATTTTTATGGTTTTAGGTCATAAGTTTAAGTCTTTAATCTATCTTGAGGTGACTTTTGCATAGGGTGTAAGGAAGGGGTCCATTTTCAGTTTTCCGCATATGGCTAGCCAGTTTTCCCAACATCATTTGTTAGATAGAAAATCCTTTCCTCATTGTTTGTTTTTGTTAGGTTTGTCAAAGATCAGATAGTTGTAGATGTGTGGTGTTATTTTTGAGACCCCTCTTTTGTTCCACTGGTCTATATATCTGTTTTGGTACCAGTACCATTCTGTTTTGGTTACTGTAGCCTTGTAGTATAGTTCAAAGTCAGGTAGCATGATGCCTCTAGCTTTGTTCCTTTTGCTTAGGATTGTCTTGGCAATGTGGGCTCTTTTTTGGTTCCATATGAACTTTAAAGTAGTTTCTTCTAATTCTGTGAAGAAAGTTGTGGTAACTTGATGGGGATAACATTGAATCGATAAATTACTTTGGGCAGTATGGTCGTTTTCACGAGATTGATTCTTCCTATTCATGAGTATGGAATGTTTTCTCCATTTATTTGTGTCCTATCTTATTTCCTTGAGCAGTGGTTTGTAGTTCTCCTTGAAGAGGTCCTTCACATCCCTTGTAAGTTGGATTCCAAGGTATTTTATTCTCTTTGAAGCAATTGTGAATGGGAGTTCCCTCCTTATTTGGTTCTCTGTTTTTCCATTATTGGTGTATAGGAATGCTTGTGATTTTTGCACATTGATTTTGCATCCTGAGATTTGCTGAAGTGGCTTATCAGCGTAAGGAGATTTGGACTGAGATGATAGGGTGTTCTAAATATACAATCATGTCATCTGCAAATAGGGACAATCTGACTTCCTCTCTTCCTATTTGTATACCCTTTATTTCTTTTTATTTCCTGATTGCCCTGGCCAGAACTTCCAATACTATGTTGAACAAGAGTGGTGAGAGAGGGCATCCTTGTCTTGTGCCGGTTTTCAAAGGGAATGCTTCCAGTTTTTGCCCATTTAATATGATATTGGCTGTGGGTTTGTCATATGTAGCTCTTATTATTTTGAGATATGTTCCATCAATATCTTGTTTATTGTGAGTTTTTAGCATGAAGGGGTGTGGAATTTTGTCAAAGGCCTTTTCTGCATCTGTTGAGACAATCATGTAGTTTTTGTCATTGGTTCTGTTTATGTAATGGATTACATTTATTGATTTGCATATGTTGGTCCAGTCTTGCATTCCTGGGAGGAAGCCAACTTGATGATGGTGCATAAGCTTTTTGATGTGCTGCTGGATTTGGTTTGCCAGTATTTTATTGAGGATTTTTGTATTGATGTTCATCAGGGATGTTGGCCTGAAATTTTCCTTTTTTGTTGTGTCTCTGCCAGATTTTGGTATCAGAATGACGCTGGTCTCAAAAAATGAGTTAGGGAGGATTCCCTATTGTTCTATTGTTTGGAATAGTTTCAGAAGAAATGGTACCAGCTCCTTTTTGTACCTCTGGTAAAATTTGGCTGTGAATCTGTCTGGTCCTGGAGTTTTTTTGGTTGATAGGCTTTTATTTATTGCCTCAATTTCAGAACTTGTTATTTGTCTATTCAGGGATTCAACTTCTTCCTGGTTTAGCCTTTGGAGGTTGTATGTGTCCAGGAATTTATCAATTTCTTCTAGATTTTTTAGTTTATTTGCATAGAGGTGTTTATAGTATTTTCTGATCATAGGTTGTATTTCTGTGGGATCGGGGGTGATATCCCCTTTATCATTTTTTGTTGCATCTATTTGATTCTTCTCTCTTTTTTTCTTTATTAGTCTGGAAAGTGTACTATACGTTTTCTTGATCTTTTCAAAAAACCAGTTCCTGGATTAGTCGATTTTTTGAAGGGTATTTTTGTGTCTCTATCTCCTTTAGTTCTACTCTGATCTTACTTATTTCTTGTCTTCTGCTATCTTTTGAATTTGTTTGCTGTTGCTTCTCTGGTTCTTGTAATTGTGATGTTAGGGTGTCAATTTCAGATCTTTCCTGCTTTCACTTGTGGGCATGTAGTGCTATAAATTTCTCTTGAAGATGGCTGAATAGGAAAAGCTCCATCCTTCAGCTCCCACAGGAGCTACACAGAAGATGGTTGATTTTTGCATTTCCACCTGAGGTACCAGGTTCATCTCACTGGGGCATGTCAGAAAGTCAGTGCAGGACAGTGGGTACAGCCCAAGGAGTGAGAGCTGAAAGAGGGTGAGGAATCACCTCACCTAGGAAGCACAAAGGGGAAGGGAATTCATTTTCCTAGTCAAGGGAAACCCTGATACTCAACACCTGGAAAATTGGGTCACTCCCACCCTAATACTGTGCTTTTCCAAGGGTCTTAGCAAATGGCACACCAGGAGATTATATCCTGCACCTGGCTCAGAGGGTCTCATGCCCATGGAGCCCCCCTCATTGCTAGCACAACAGTCTGAGATCTAACTGCAAGGCAGCAGTGAGGCTGGGGGAGGGGCACCTGCCATTGCTGAGGCTTAAGTAAGTAAACAAAGTGGCCAGAAGGCTCGAACTAGATGGAACCCACTGCAGCTCAAGGAGGTCTGCCTGCCTCTTTAGACTCCACCTCTGGGGACGTGGCACAGCTTTAAAAAAAAAAAAAAAAAAAGCAGCAGAAACATCTGCAGATGTAAATGTCCCTGTCTGACAGCTTTGAAGAGAGCAGTGATTCTCCCAGTATGGAGGGTGAGATCTGAGAACGGACAGGCTGCCTGCTCAAGTGGGTTCCTGACCCCTGAGTAGCCTGACTGGGAGAGCCTAACTGTGACTGACCTAACTGGAGTGGATCTCAAGCAAACTCCAACAGACCTGTGGCTGAGGGTCCTGACTGTTAGAAGGAAAACTAACAAACAGAAAGGACATCCACACCAAAACCCTATCTATACGTCACCAGCATCAAAGACCAAAGGTAGATAAAATCACAAAGATGGGGAAAAAGCAGTGCAGAAAAGTTCAAAATTCAAAAAATCAGTGCACCTCTCCCTCTCCAAAGGAACATAGCTCCTCGCCAGCAATGGAACAAAGCTGGATGGAGAATGACTTTGACGAGTTGAGAGAAGAAGTCTTCACTCAATCAAACTTCTCAGAGCTAAAGGAGGAACGTCAAAGCCAGTGAAAAGAAACTAAAAACCTTGAAAAAAGATTTGATGAATGGATAACTAGAATAACCAATGCAGAGAAGTCCATAAATGACCTAATAGAGATGAAAACCATGACACAAGAACTACGTGACAAATGCACAAGCTTCTGTAACTGACTC
The DNA here is from genome assembly GCF_002776525.5 of Piliocolobus tephrosceles. Classification (NCBI taxonomy): domain Eukaryota; kingdom Metazoa; phylum Chordata; class Mammalia; order Primates; family Cercopithecidae; genus Piliocolobus; species Piliocolobus tephrosceles. Next base: position 116,795,578 of record NC_045436.1, read on the forward strand.
ATTCAACTGGAAGAAAGAGTATCAGAGATTGAAGATCAAATGAATTAAATGAAGTGAGAAGAGAAGTTTAGAGAAAAAAGAGTAAAAAGAAATGAACAAAGCCTCCAAGAAATATGGCATTATGTGAAAAGACCAAATCTACGTCTGATTGGTGTACCTGAAAGTGATGGGCAGAATGGAACCAAGTTGGAAATCACTCTGCAGGATATTATCCAGGAGAACTTCCCCAGCCTAACAAGGCAGGCCAACATTCAAATTCAGTAAATACAGAGAACACCACAACGATACTCCTCAAGAAGAGCAACTCTAAGCACATAATTGTCAGATTCACCAAAGTTGAAATGAAGGAAAAAATGTTAAGGGCAGTCAGAGAGAACAGTCTGGTTACCCACAAAGGGAAGCCCATCAGACTAACAGCAGATATCTCAGCAGAAACTCTACAAGCCAGAAGAGGGTGATGGGCCAATATTCAACATTCTTAAGAAAAGAATTTTCAACCCAGAATTTCATATTCAGTCAAACTAAGTTTCATAAGTGAAGGAGAAATAAAATTCTTTACAGACAAGCAAATGCTGAGAGATTTTGTCACCACCAGGCCTGCCCTACAAGAGCTCCTGAAGGAAGCACTAAACATGGAAAAGAACAACTGGTACCAGCCATCACAAAAACATGCCAAAATGTAAAGACCATCGATGTTAGGAAGAAACTGCATCAACTAAAGAGCAAAATAACCAGCTAACATCATAATGACAGGATCAAGTTCACACATAACAATGTTAACCTTAAATGTAAATGGGCTAAATGGTCCAATTAAAAGACACATACTGGCAAATTGGATAAAGAGTCAAGACCCATCAGTGTGCTGTATTCAGTAGACCCATCTCACATGCAGAGACACATATAGGCTCAAAATAAAGGGATGGAGGAAGATCTACCAAGCAAATGGAAAACAAAAAAAAAGCAGGGATTGACAAAACAGACTTTAAACCAACAAAAATCAAAAGAGACAAAGAAGGCCATTATGTAATGGTAAAGGGATCAATTCAACAAGAAGAGCTAACTATCCTAAATATATATGCACCCAATACAGGAGCACCCAGATTCATAAAGCAAGTCCTTAGAGACTTACAAAGAGACTTAGACTCCCACACAATAGTAATGGGAGACTTTAACATCCCACTTTCAACATTAGACTGATCAATGAGACAGAAGGTTAACAAGGATATCCAGGAATTGAACTCAACTCTGCACCAAGAGGAACTAATAGACATCTACAGAACTCTCCACCCCAAATCAACAGAATATACATTCTTCTCAGCACCACATCACACTTATTCCAAAATTGACCACATAGTTGGAAGTAAAGCACTCCTCAGCAAATGTAAAAGAACAGAAATTATAACAAACTGTCTTCCAGACCACAGGGCAAACAAACTAGAACTCAGGACTAAGAAACTCAATCAAAACCACTCAACTACATGGAAACTGAATTACCTGCTCCTGCATGACTACTGGGTACATAACGAAATGAAGGCAGAAATAAAGATGTTCTTTGAAACCAATGAGAACAAAGATACAACATACCAGAACCTCTGGGACACATTTAAAGCAGTGTGTAGAGGGAAATTTATAGCACTAAATGCCCACAAGAGAAAGCAGGAAAGATCTAAAATTGGCACCCTAACATCACAATTAAAAGAACTAGAGAAGCAGGAACAAACACATTCAAAAGCTAGCAGAAGGCAAGAAATAACTAAGATCAGAGCAGAACTGAAGGAGATAGAGACACAAAAATTCCTTCAAAAAATCAATGAATCCAGGAGCTTGTTTTTTGAAAAGATCAGCAAAATTGATAGACCACTTGCAAGGCTAATAAAGAAGAAAAGAGAGAAGAATCAAATAGATGCAATAAAAAATGATAAAGGGGATATCACCACCAACCCCACAGATATATAAACTACCGTCAGAGTTTACTATAAACACCTCTACACAAATAAACTGGAAAACCAAGAAGAAATGGATAAATTCCTGGACACATATACTCTCCCAAGAATAAACCAGGAAGAAGTTGAATCCCTGAAGAGACCAATAGCAGGCTCTGAAATTGAGGCAAAAATTAATAGCCTACCAACCAAAAAAAGTCCAGGACCAGATGGATTCACAGCTTAATTCTACCAGAGGTACAAGGAGGAGCTGGTACTATTCCTTCTGAAACTATTCCAATCAATAGAAAAAGAGGGAATCCACTCTAACTCATTTTATGAAGCCAACATCATCCTGATACCAAGCCTGGGAGAGACACAATGAAAAAAAGAGAGTTTTAGATCAATATCCCTGATGAACATTGATGCAAAAATCCTCAATAAAATACTGGCAAACCAAATCCAGCAGCACATCAAAAAGTTTATCCATCATGATCAACTGGGCTTCATCCCTGGTATGCAAGGCTGATTCAACATACCCAAATCAATAAACATAATCCAGCATTTAAACAGAACCAAAGACAAAACCACATGACTATCTCAATAGATGCAGAAAAGGCCTTTGACAAAATTCAGCAGCCCTTCATGCTAAAAACTCTCAATAAATTCGGTATTGATGGAACTTATCTCAAAATAATAGAGCTATTTATGACAAATCCACAGCCAATATCATACTGAATGGGCAAAAACTGGAAGCATTCCCCTTAAAATCTAGCACAAGACAGGGATGCCCTCTCTCACCACTCCTGTTCAACATAGTGCTGGAAGTTCTGGCTAGGGCAATAGGGCAGGAGGAAGAAATAAAGGGCATTCAATTAGGAAAAGAAGAAGTCTAATTGTCCCTGTTTGCAGACGACCTGACTGTCTATTTATAAAGCCCCATCATCTCAGCCCCAAATCTCCCTAAGCTGATAAGCAACTTCAGCAAAGTCTCAGGATACAAAATCAATGTACAAAAATCACAAGCATTCTTATACACCAATAACAGACAAACAGAGAGCCAAATAATGAATGAACTCCCATTCACAATTGCTTCAAAGAGAATAAAATACCCAGGAATCCAACTTACAAGGGATGCAAAGGACTTCTTCAAGGAGAACTACAACCCACTGCTCAATGAAATAAAAGAAGACACAAACAAATGGAAGAACATTCCATGCTCATGGATAGGAAGAATCAATATCATGAAAATGGCCATACTGCCCAAGGTAATTTATAGATTCAATGCCATCCTCATGAAGCTACCAATGACTTTCTTCACAGAATTGGAAAAAACTAAAGTTTATATGGAACCTAGAAAGAGCCCGCATTGCCAAGACAATCCTAAGCCAAAAGAACAAAGCTGGAGGCATCACGCTACCTGACTTCAAACTATACTACAAGGCTACAGTAACCAAAACAGCATGATACTCACACCAAACAGAGATATAGACCAATGGAACAGAACAGAGCCCTCAGGAATAATACCACACATCTACAACCATCTGATCTTTGACAAACCTGACAAAAACAAGAAATGTCAAAAGGATTCCCTCTTTAATAAATGGTGCTGGGAAAACTGGCTAGCCATAAGTAGAAAGCTGAAACTGGATCTTTTCCTTACTCCATATACAAAAACTAGTTCAAGATGGATTAGAGACTTAAATGTTAGACCTAAACCCATAAAAACCCTAGAAGAAAACCTAGGCAATACCATTCAGGACATAGGCATGGGCAAGGACTTCATGTCTAAAACACTAAAAGCAATGACAACAAAAGCCAAAATTGACAAATGGGGTCTAATTAAACTAAAGAGCTTCTGCACAGCAAAAGAAACTACCATCAGAGTGAACAGGCAACAAACAGAATGGGAGAAAATTTTTGCAATCTACTCATCTGACAAAGGGCTAATATCCAGAACCTACAAAGAACTCAAACAAATTTGCAAGAATAAAACAAACAAACCCATCAAAAGGTGGGCAAAGGATATGTACAGACACTTCTCAAAAGAAGACATTTATGCAGCCAACAGACACATGAATAAATGCTCATCATCACTCACCATCAGAGAAATGCAAATCAAAACCACAATGAGATACCATCTCATACCAGTTAGAATGGCAATCATTAAAAAGTCAGGAAACAGCATGTGCTGGAGAGGATGTGGAGAAATAGGAACACTTTTACACTGGTGGTGGAACTGTAAACTAGTTCAACCATTGTGGAAGACAGCATGGCAATTCCTCAAGGATCTAGAACTAGAAATACCATTTGACCCAGCCATCCCATTACTGTGTATATACCCAAAGGATTATAAATCATGCTGCTATAAAGACACATGCACACGTATGTTTATTGTGGCACTATTCACAATAGCAAAGATTTGGAACTAACCCAAATGTCCATGAATGACAGACTGGATTAACAAAATATGACACATATACACCATGGAATGCTATGCAGCCATAAAAAAGGATGAGTTCGTGTTCTTTATAGGGACATGGATGCAGCTGGAAACCATCATTCTCAGCAAACTATTGCAAGAACAGAAAACCAACCACCACATGTTCTCACTCATAGGTGAGAACTGGACAATGAGATCACTTGGACACAGGAAGGGGAACATCACACACTGGGACCTGTTGTGGGGTGTGGGGAGAGGGGAGGGATAGCATTAGGAGATATACCTATTGTAAATGATGAGTTAATGGGTGCAGCACACCAACATGGCACATGTATACATATGTAATAAACCTGCACATTTTGCACATGTGCCCTAGAACATAAAGTGTAATAAAAAAATAAATAAATAAATTTCCCTCTACACATTGCTGTTAATGTATCTGGTATGTTGTGTCTTCATTCTCCTTGGTTTCAAAAAACATCTGTATTTCTGTCTTCATTTTTTTTTATTTACCCTGTAGCCATTCCAGAGCAAGTTGTTCAGTTTCCATGTGGTTGTGTGGTTTTGAGTGAGCTTCTTAATCCGGAGTTCTAACTTGATTGCACTGTGCTCTGAGAGACAATTTGTTGTGATTTCTGTTCTTTTACATTTGCTGAGGAGTGCTCTACTTCCAATTATGTGATAGATTTTAGAATAAGTGTGGTGTGTTGCTGAGAGGAATGTATATTCTGTTGATTTGGGGCAGAGAGTTCTGTAGATGTCTATTAGGTCTGTTTGTTGCAGAGCTGAGTTCAGGTCCTGGATATCCTCGTTAACCTTCTGTCTCATTGATCTGTCTAATATTGACAGTGGGGTGTTAAAATCTCCCATTATTTTTTTGTAGGAGTCTAAGTCTCTTTGTAGGTCTCTAAGGACTTGCTTCATGAACCTTGGTGCTCCTGTATTGGGTGCATATATATTTAGGATAGTTAGCTCTTCTTACTGTATTGTTCCCTTTACCATTATGTAATGCCCTCGTCTGTTTTATCTTGTTGGTTTAAAGTCTGTTTTATCAGAGATTAGGATTGCAACTTCTGCTTTTTTTTTTTTTTTTTTCTTTCCATTTGCTTGGTACATCTTCCTCCATCCCTTTATTTTGAGCCTATGTGTGTCTTTGCCCATGAGATGGGTCTCCTGAATAGAGGACACTGATAGGTGTTGAATCTTTATCTAGTTTGTCAGACTGTGTCTTTTAATTGCGGCAGTTAGCCTGTTTACATTTAAGGTTAATATTGTTATGTGTGAATATGATCCTGTCGTTATGATGCTAGCTGGTTGTTTTGCCTGTTAGTTGATGCAGTTTCTTCATAGTGTCGATGGTCTTTACAATTTGATATGTTTTTGTAGTGGCTGGTACCAGTTGTTCCTTTCCATGTTTAGTGCTTCCTTCAGGAGTTCTTGTAAGGCAGGCCTGGTGATTACAAAATCTCTCAGCATTTGCCTGTCTGTAAAGGATTTTATTTCTCCTTCCCTTATGAAGCTTAGTTTGGCTAGATATGAAATTCTGGGTTGAAAATTCTTTTCTTTAAGAATGTTGAATATTGGCCCCCTACTCTCTTCTGGCTTGTAGGGTTTCTGCACAGGGATCCACTCTTAGTCTGATGGGCTTCCTTTTCTGGGTAACCCAGCCTTTCTCTCTGGCTGCCTTTAACTTTTTTTCCTAATCATTTCAACCTTGGTGAATCTGACGATTATGTGTCTTGGGGTTGCTCTTCTCGAGGAGTGTCTTTGTGGTGTTCTCTGTATTTCCTGAATTTGAATGTTGGCCTGTCTTGCTAGGTGGGGGAAGTTCTCCTGGACAGTATCCTGAAGAGTGTTTTCCAACTTGGTTCCCCTCTGCCTTCAGGTACACCAATCAAACGCAAGTTTGGTCTTTTCACATAGCCCCATATTTCTTGGATGCTTTGTTTATTCCTTTTTATTCTTTTTACTCTAATCTTGTCTTTGAGTTTCATTTCATTAAGTTGTTCTTCAGTTACTGATATTCTTTCTTCCGCTTGATCAATTTGGCTATTGATACTTGTGTATTCCTCACAAAGTTCTCATATTGTGTTTTTCTGCTCCATCAGGTCATTTATGTTCTTCTCTATACTGGTTATTTTAGTGAGTCTACCCTTTTTTTCAAGGTTCTTACTTCCTTCCATTGGGTTGGAACATGCTCCTTTAGCTTGGAGGAGTTTGTTATTACCCATCTTTTGAAGCTTACTGCTGTCAATTCGTCAAGCTCATTCTCCATCCAGTTTTGTTCCCTTGCTGGGGAGGAGCTGTGATCCTTTGGAGGAGAGGAGGCCTTCTGGTTTTTGGAATTTTCTGCATTTTTGCACTGGTTTTTCCTCGTCCTCATGGATTTGTCTACCTTTGGTCTTTGATGTTTTTGACCTTTCGACGGCGTCTTTTAGTGGATGTGCTATTCCGTTGCATTTGTTAATTTTCCTTCTAGCAGTCCGGCCCCTCTGCTGCAGGTCTGCTAAAGTTTGCTGGAGGTCCACTCCTGCCCCTGTTTGCCTGGGTACACCAGCAGAGGATGCAGAACAGCAAAGATTGCTGTCTCTTCTTTCCCCTGGAAGCTTAGTTCTAGAGTGGCACCCACCAGATGCCAGCCAGAGCTCTCCTGTATGAGGTGTCTGTGGGCGCCTGCTGGGGTGTGTCTCTCATTCAGGATACTTGGGGATCAGGGACCCATAGCAGAGCTTGAATGCTATGCTGGGAGGTCTACTGCTCTCTTCAGAGCTGTCAGGCAGGTACATTTAGGTCTGCTGAAGCTGTGCCCACAGCCGCCCCTTCCCCCAGGGACTCTGTCCCAGGGATATGGGGATTTTATCTACAAGTCCCTGACTGGGGCTGCTGCCTTTTTTTCAGAGATGTTCTGCCTAGAGAGGAGAAATCTGGTAGTCTAGTCACAGCAGCCTTGCTGAGCTGCAGTGGGCTCCGACCAGTTCAAACTTCCTGATTGCTTTGTTTACACTGTGAGCCTAAAACCACCTACTCAAACCTCAGCAATGGTGAGGCCCCACCCCCACCAAGCTCGAGCATCCCAGGTTGATCTCAGACTGCTGGCAACGACAATTTCAAGCCAGTGTATCTTAGTTTGCTGGGCTCCATGGAGGTGGGACCTGCCAAGGCAGACTACTTGACCTACTGGCTTCAACACCCCTTTCCAGGAGAGTGAATGGTTCTGTCTCACTGGTGTTCCAAGTGCCACTGGGGTATTGAAAAAAAACAAAACAAAACACAAAAAACAAAAACTCCTGTGGCTAGTTCAGTGCCTGCCCAAACAGCTGCCCAGTTTTGTGTTTGAAACCCAGGGCCCTGGTGGGGTATGTACCAGAAGGAATCTCCTGGTTTTACGTTGCGAAGACCATGGGACAAGTGCAGTATCTGGGCTGGAGTGTACACAGTCCCTCACGGCTTCCCTTGGGTAGGGGAGAAAATTCCCTGACCCCTTGCACTTCCCTGGTGAGGCAACGCCCTGCCCTGCTTTGGCTCACTCTCCGTGGGCTTCACTCACTGTCCAACAAGTCCCAGCGAGATGAACCAGGTACCTCAGTTGGAAACATGTAAATCACCCACCTTCTGCATCAATCTGGCTGGGAGCTGCAGACCAGACTGTTCCTATTTGGCCATCTTGCCAGCACCTATGAAACTATTTTTTAGCCTTTCCATCCTCTATGTCTCTAAGAACATTTTTCTTGACCTTGAATGATTGTCAGGAAACTCCATAATCCCCCTGTTTCTGTAAGCTACAATTGAAATTCACTCTCAATAATTCATGGCACTCTTTATTTAACAAATGATATATTCTAGCAATTATTGCTTTTCTCTCTATTAAAGCAGCCATTATTTCTATACCTGTGATGAACACCTAAAAAAGAAAAAGAAAAATGGAATCAAAGCACTTTGCAAGACCTGTGATATAACATGCTTCAGGAATCAGGATCAGATGAGACATTCTAGGAAGAACTCTATGTTATTAACTCAATTCTTACAACTCCTTTAACTCCCAGTGTGTAACTCCTAATTTCCAGATGAGGAAACCGAATTGCAGAGATTTTTATGTACCTTGCCCATTACTCAGTGGAGTTGCCGAGGCTTGAGCTCAGACACTCCAGACTCTCAACCATCATGCTACAAGTCATTTTTTATTTTAGTGGGGAAAAAACCTTTTTCCTTGATTGGTTTAAGTGGAAAAAAAATTACCTTATAAAATATATTTTAGTTTTAATTCTTTTGATTTTATAAGGAGGCTGAGTTAACTATGCTTATAGCTACTATAGTTAGTTTCAAAGATATTCAATCAGGTGGTTGTACTCTATGGTGAGCTAAGGAACTAACACTTGGTTATACATTGTACCTGGTACTGACCACAGTAAACAAGCCCCTGGCTAAACTCGGGAATTTAGACATTCAGGTTTTGCACATCAACAGTGTCTTCCTATTAATTAGAAGTGATGCAAAATAAAACAATAAGAGTGGCTATCATGACTCCCATAGAATGAGAATATTGAATGGTAAATAATAAAGGGTGTTACGATTGGATGCTTAGGTTCAAACACTCTGACACGAGTGTGATATTGCAAGTCCTTTAACCTATCTGTGCCTTAGTTTCTTCATGTAATACAAGGATTAAGAACTGCACCAATATCATATAGTTATTGTGAGGATTAAATTATACACTGTATAGAAACCGCATTCGAAACACCTGGCACGTAGTGCAAGCCTTGAGTAAATGTTAGTTATTATTACTGTATTCTTGAGAATGTGTATTATGCATTGCTCTTTGTCTTAATTGGGCCATGAGTGAATTCAACCATTAGCAACTTATTAATGAGTCATTTGTTTACACCAGTTATTAATACTCAACCAATTAAGCTGAGGTGATAGTTGATATTGTATATATGTGTTTACAAAGTGAATTACCATGATGGTTATCTCATGATGCAATTAAAAAGGTGTATCTCCTCACATGAAATTCTATGAATAGGTAAATTTATAACAAGGCTAGAAAAAAATGAAGTTAGTATATACCTAGTGGGAAAATAAAATGACTTTGGGTAAACACAGTTTTTCTTATGTAAAATGCTTGTCCAAGTCTAGGTTAGCTCCAGTCACCTCCAACTTTAATGATTTTAGTCTATATTCTACTACACACACAGACATTTTCAGCTCAAAGATATTTTGGCTTAGATAACTATAACAATTTCTAGGCCTTTCAAATCTTCTCTGAACTTTCCCAGAAAAATATACTTCCAGTTGCGCTAGTAATATGAAATGTAACAAGCTTGTTTGTCTGCAAAAGCCCTTAATTAAAAGTGGATTAGAAATGACAGCCCTAGAAAAGACTACAATGTTCCATATTTTGTGCATTGGTAATCAGTCCACTGTAAAACTTCAGAGGCCATTTTAAATGCTGCATATTTTACCTATTAACATTTACAAATGGTTACTAAATGAATAAATAAATGAATAAAAAATAAAAAGGTTTTGTATGCCACAAGTGTATTCTGTAAAGGCTGGCCAGTCTCCTGAAAATTCATACTACTAATAGAAAGTATTAAAAATAATAAACTTTTATAGAATTCTTTTTTTATTGTACTTCTATGACTTTTACTGGAATGCTAACCACATGTAACTTATTACAATCTTTGGGCCTTAGTTCATTGATTTTTTTTCTCTTGTAGTAGGAAGCCACCCTGATACACACGCTAGGGGTACAACTCCTATTTCCCTGAATGTCCCAGAATTACTTTTCTATAACTGGTAGATTTATAGCTGCTGGCCAGATTATAGGGATACATCTGGGATACAAAAGTAAAGTGGTTTCTGTGCAAAATTGAGCCATATCTTGGGGGTAAGAGTGGGCTGGGCAGGATGTCACAGACTTGGAATGTACACCACATGCTCTCCTGGGGTGGCATAAAGACTTCTTTCCAGGCCTTACTATGGTTGTGTTTGTTCATATTTTAACTGTTGCCATCTTATGGGTGTGGGGTTCATGTGCTAATTTGGAGGAGAGAAACCAAGAAATCATTCACAACACCTCAGCTCATGCTCCGTAAACAACATTGTCCTTAAAAAGAGGGTTGATGGCTAAGTTGTACCAAATGGGATTTGTAATGGAGAAAGCATCCTTCCAATCCAATTGTTTTTGTGCATTATTTAGTAGACAGAACAGAAAAATGACTTCTTCCTCAATGCTAAACTACTTAATTGCATATGTAACACTATAAAAATAGCTTTATTTTTTTTTTCTTCCTTCTTCTTTTTTTTTTTTTGAGACAGGGTCTCCGGTCATTTAGGCTGGGATGCAGTGGCTTGATCCTAGCTCACTGCAACCTCCCAAATCCTGAGCTCAAGTTATCCTCCTGCCTTGGTCTCTCAAAGAGCTGGGATTACGGGTGTGAATACGGGTGTGAATCACAGTGCCTGGCCCTTATTTCCAATAGTCTTCTACAAAATGGATGGAAGCCTAAAGGATGTGATTGGGTGAAGAATGAGGAAACTGATTCTATTGCTTGCACTCAGGGAGCTAGCAGGAATAGTATCTAGGTTTTTTTTTTTTTTTTTTTTTTTTTTAGTAAATCTATGTGTACCATTAGGGAAAAAGTGTCTCCTTGCAGTCATAAGGAATTATAATGCTTCTTACCATGAATAATGGTGTACTATCACTTAGCATCACACTATCAAAATGGAGTGACAAGAAGAATCCAAGAAAGAAAAACCGAGGAAACAGATAAACACCTAACAATTATCTGCCTCTTTTGTGCCAGGTTCTGTGCTAAATAAGCACTTTTATCTTCTCTTTCTGTATGTCCTTGGCATAGAAGTATATTATCTTTCTCATACATAGTTGATACATTAGCACTACTGGATTTATTTTTTCCAGGTCAGTTCAGAAAATATTTTTATGGGCTATGAATTATTATCCTATGTAGTAGAGGCTTCTACTAACTAAATTTTACACGTGAAGGTAATGGAGCTAAGACTGAGTAAATTCCTGGAAATTCCATAGCTAGTGTTTGATTCTGAGAGTCTGAAATACAAATGACAATGCCAGACAATGTATAAAAATAGAACTCTGACTCACAACCTGCATCAAACAGCCCAGGGAGCCAACCCGCTGTCTGTAGTAATGCAGACTTATGAAAATTTACTTGTAAATTGTCTTCTAAGAGTTTTGTAGTTTTAGCTCTTACATTTAGGTCTTTGAAAATTTTGAGTGAATTTTTATATATGGTGTTAGAAGAGGTTCAACTTTTTTTTTTTTGCATGTGGATATACATTTCTCTAGCATCATTTGTTGAAGAAAATATTTTTCCTCATTGAGTTGTCTTGGTATCTCTGTTGAAAATCAATGGACTATAAATGTGATGTCTTATTTCTGGACTCTCAGTGTATTCCCTTGGTCTAACCTTATTTTAGCACTATATCTGTCTATATGTCTAACCTTATTTTGGACTACATCTGTTTATTATTTTAGCTTTGTAGTAAGTTTTGACATTAAATATGTGCCCTCCAAATAAATCCAAGGTTTTTTTTTCAGCTATTCTGGATACCTTAAATTTCCATATATATTTTAGGATCAGCTTGTCAATTTCTGATAAAAAAGCCAAGCAGAAATTTAGCAGAAACTACATTGAATCTGTAGGTCAGTTTGGTGAATATTGAGCTTTTAACAATGTTAAGTCTTCTAATACATGCTCATGGACTGTCTTTCCATTTATTTTAGGTTTCCTTTAATATCTATCAGCAGTATTTTATAGTTTTCAGAGCGTAAGTTTTACACTTATCTTGTTAAACATATTCCTTAGATTTTTTTTCCTATGATGCCATTATAAATTGAATTATTTTATTAATTTCACTTTTGGATTGTTCATTGCTACTGTTTAGAAATCCAGTTAATTTCTGTGTATTAATCCTGTACCCTACAACCTTGCTGAACTTGTTAATTAGTTCTAATTGCTGTTTGATAAATTCATTAGGATTCATTTATAAGATCATATCTTCTTTGTATATGATGTATACAAGCTATGCTACTTCTTCATTTCAAATCTGGATGTATTTTATTTATTTGTCTTGCTGAATTGCCCTGATTAGAACCTCTTGTGGAATGCTGACAGGAAATGGTAAGAACAGATGTCCTTGTCTTGTTGCTGAACATAGGGTGAAAACATTGTCTTTTACCATTTGGTATGATGTTAGCTCTGGGTTTTGTTTTTATACTTTTTTAACTTTTATTTTAGGTTCTGGGGTACATACAAAGGTTTGTTACATAGGGGTAACTCATGTCACAGGGGTTTGTTGTACAGATTATTTCATCACTCAGATATTAAGCCGAATAGCCAATAGTTACCTGTTTTGCTTCTCTCCCTCCTCCCAACCTCCACCCTCAAGCAGGCCCGAGTGTCTATTGCTTCCTTCTTTGCATTAATAAGTTCTCATCATTTAGCTCACACTTATAAGTGAGAACTGTGGTATTTGGTTTTCTGTTTCTGTATTAGTTTGCTAGGGATAATAGCCTCCAGTTTCACCCATGTTCCCTCAAAAGACATGATCTTGTTCTTTTGTATGGGTGCATAGTATTCCATGGTTTATATGTACCACATTTTCTTTATCCAATCTGTCATTGATGGGTAATTAGGTTGATTCCATGTCTTTGCTATTGTGAATAGTGCTGCCATGAACATTTGCATGGATGAGTCTTAATGGTAGAATGGTTTGTATTTCTCTAGGTATGTACCCACTAAAGAGATTACTGAGTTGAGTGGTAGTTCTGCTTTTAGCTCTTTGAGGAATTGCCACACTGCTTTCCACAATGGTTAAACTAATTTACACTCCTACCAACATTGTATAAGTGTTCCGTTTTCTCTGTAACCTCGTCAGCATCTGTTATTTTTTGACTTTTTAATAATAGCCAATCTGACTGGTGTGAGATGATATCTCATTGTGGTTCTGATTTGCATTTCTCTAATGATCAATAATATTGAGTTTTTTTCATATTTGTGTTGGCCACATGTATGTCTTCTTCTGAGAAGTGTCTGTTCATGTACTTTGCCCACTTTTTAATGGAGTTATTTTTATCTTGTCAATCTGTTTAAGTTCCAAATAGATGCTGGATATTAGACCTTTGTCAGATGCATAGTTTGTAAATATTTTCTCCCATTCTGTAGTTTGTCTGTTTACTCTGCTGATAGTTTCTTTTGCCATGGAGAAACTCTTAAGTTTAATTGGATCCTACTTGTCAACTTTTGCTTCAGCAAAGTTGTAGAATACAAAATCCATGTGCGAAAATCACTAGCATTTTCATACAGCAACAACAGTCAAACCAAGAGACAAATCAGAAAGGCAATCTCATTCACAATTGCCAGAAAAAGAATAGAATACCTGGGAATATAGGAAAACAGCTAACGAGGGAGATGAAAGATCTTTACAATTAGAATTACAAAACACTGCTCAAAGAAATCAGAGAAGACATAAACAAATGATAAAACTTCCCATGCTCGGCCGGGCGCGGTGGCTCAAGCCTGTAATCCCAGCACTTTGGGAGGCCGAGACGGGCGGATCACGAGGTCAGGAGATAGAGACCATCCTGGCTAACACGATAAAACCCCATCTCTACTAAAAAATACAAAAAAAACTAGCCGGACGAGGTGGTGGGCGCCTATAGTCCCAGCTGCTTGGGAGGCTGAGGCAGGAGAATGGTGTAAACCCAGGAGGTGGAGCTTGCAGTGAGCTGAGATCCGGCCAGCCTGGGCAACAGAGCAAGACTCCCTCTCAAAAAAAAAAAAAAAAAAAAAAAAAGATTTCCCACCCTCATGAACAGGAAGAATCAATATTATTAAAATGGCTATACTACCCAAAGCAATTTAAAGATTCACTGCTATTCTTAACAAGCTACCAAGGACATTATTCAAAGAACTAGGAAAAAACTTTTAAAATTCATATGGAATCAGAAAGGAGCCTGAAGAGTCAATGCAATCCTAAGAAAAATGAACACAATTGGAGGCATGATGTTACCCAACTTCAAACTGTACTACAAGGCTACAGTAACCAAAACAGCATGGTACTGGTACAAAAACAGGCACATAGACGTATTCTGGGAACAGAATAGAGAGCCCAGAAATAAGGCTGCACATCTATAACTACATAGTCTTCAATAATGCTGAGAAAAATAAGAAATGGGGAAAAGATTCCCTATGAGATAAATGGTGCTGGGATAACTGGTTAGCTATATGCAGAAGCTTAAAGCTATAACCCTTTCCTATACCATATAAAACACAAACTCAAGATGAATTAAAGACTTAAATGTGAAATTCAAAATTATAAAAACTCAGAAGATAACCTAAGCAATATCATCACGGACATAGGAATGGGGAAAGATTTCATGACAAAGACCCTACCCCCAAACAGGGCCTGGTGTGTGATGTTCCCTTCCTGGAGTCCATGTGTTCTCACTGTTCATCTTCCACTTATGAGTGAGAACGTGAGGTGTTTGGTTTTCTGTACCTGTGTTAGTTTGCTGAGAATGATGGTTTCCACCTTCATCCATGTCTCTGGATGAAGCATTCATCCTTTTTCATGGCTGCGTAGTATTCCATGGTGTATATGTGCCACATTTTCTTTATCCAGTCTATCATTGATGAGCATTTGAGTTGGTTCCAAGTCTTTGCTATTGCAAACAGTGTCCCAATAAACATACATGTGCATCTGTCTTTATAGTAGAATAATTCATAATCCTTTGGGTATATACCCAGTAATGGGATTACTGGGTCAAATGGTATTTCTGGTTCTAGATCCTTGAGGAAATGCCACACTGTCTTCCACAGTGCTTGCACTAATTTACACTCCTACCAACAGGGCAAAAGCATTCCTATTTCTCCACATCCTCTCCAGCATCTGTTGTTTCCTGACTTTTTAATGATCCCCATTCTAACTGGCATGAGATGGTATGTCATTGTGGTTTTGATCTGCATTTCTGTAATGACCAGTGATGATTAGCTTTTTTTCATATGTTTGTTGGCTGCATAAATGTCTTCTTTTGAGAAGTTTCTGTTCATATTCTTTGCCCACTTTTTGATGGGGTTGTCTTTTTCTTGTAAATTTGTTTGAGTTCTTTGTAGATTCTGGATATTAGCCCTTTGTCAGATGAGTAGATTGCCAACATTTTCTCCTATTCTGTAGGTTGCCTGTTCACTCTGATGGTAGTTTCTTTTGCTGTGCAGAAGCTCTTTAGTTTAATTAGATCCTGTTTCTCTATTTTAGCTTTTGTTGCCATTGCTTTTGGTGTTTTAGTCATGAAGTCTTTGCCCATGCCTATGTCCTGAATGGTATTGCCTAGCTTTTGTTTCTAGGGTTTTTATGGTTTTAGGTCTTATGTTCAAGTCTTTAATCCATTTTGAGTTAATTTTTGTATAAGGTGTAAGGAAGGGATCCAGTTTCTGTGTTCTGCATATGGTTAACCCATTTTCCCAACACAATTTATTAAATAGGGAATCCTTTCCCCATTGCTTGTTTTTGTCAGGTTTGTAAAAATCAGAGTGTTGTAGATATGTGCTGTTATTTGTGGGGCCTCTGCTCTGTTTCATTGTTCCATTGGTCTATATATCTGTTTTGGTATCAGTATCATCCTGTTTTGGTTACTGCAGCATTGTAGTATTGTTTGGAGTCAGATAGCATGATGTCTCCAGCTTTGTTCTTTTTGCTTAGGATTGTCTTGACTATGTGGGCTCCTTTTTGATTCCATATGAAATTTAAAGTAGTTTTTTTCCAATTCTGTGAAGAGAGTCAATGGTACGTTGATGAGGATTAGCATTGAATCTATAAATTACTTTGGGCAGTATGACCATTTTCATGATATTGATCCTTCCTATCCATGAACATGGAATGTTTTTCCATTTGTTTGTGTCCTCTCTTATTTATTTGAGCAATGGTTTGTAGTTATCCTTGAAGAGGTACTTCACATCCCTTGTAAGTTGGATTCCTAGGAACTTTACTCTCTTTGTAGGAATTGTGAATGGGAGTTCACTCCTGATTTGGCTCTCTGTCTGATATTGGTGTGTGTGAATGCTTGTGATTTTTGCACATTGATTTTGTATCCTGAGATTTGCTGAAGTTGCTTATCACCTTGAGGAGATTTTGGGCTGAGATGATGGGGTCTTATAAATAGACAATCATGTCGTCTGCAAACAGGGACAATTTGACTTCCTTTTTTCCTAATTGAATATCCTTGTCTTGTGCTGATTTTCAAAGGGAATACTTCCAGTTTTTGCACATTCTGTATTACATTGGCTGTGGGTTTGTCATAAGTAGCTCTTATTTTTTTGAGATACGTTCCATCAATACCTACCTTCTTGAGAATTTTTAGAATGAAGGGTTGTTGAATTTTGTCAAAGGCCTTTTCTGCATCTATTGAGACAATTATGTGGGTTTTGTCGTTGATTCTGTTTGGATTACATTTATTGATTTGCATGTGTTGAACCAGTTTGCATCCCAGGAATGAAGCTGACTTGATCATGATGCATAACCTTTTTGATGTGCTACTGGATTCGGTTTGCCAGTATTTTATTAAGGATTTTTGCAATGATGTTCATCAGGAATATTGGCCTGAAATTTTCCCTTTTTGTTGTGTCTCTGCCAGGTTTTGGTATCAGGATGACACTGACCTCATAAAATGAGTTAGGGAGGATTCCCTCTTTTTCTGTTGTTTGAAATGGTTTCAGAAAAAATGGTACCAACTCCTCTTTGTACTTCTGTTAGAATTCAACTGTGAATCTGTCTGGTCCTGGCCTTTTTTTGCTTGGTAGGCTATTAGCTACTGCCTCAATTTCAGAACTGGTTATTGGTCTATTCAGGGATTCAACTTCTTTCTGGTTTAGCCTTTGGAGGTTGTATGTGTCCAGGAATTTATCCATTTCTTCTAGATTTTCTAGTTTATTTGCATAGAGGTGTTTATAGCATTTTCTGATCATAGTTTGTATTTCTGTGGGATCGGTGGTGATATTCCCTTTATCATTTTTGTTGCGTCTCTATTTGATTCTTCTCTCTTTTTAAATTCATTAGTCTGGCTAGTGTTCTATTTTGTTGATCTTTTCAAAAATCCAGCTCCTGGATTCATTGAGTTTTTGAAGGTTTTTTTAAATCTTATTATTTTTTTCAAAAACCCAATGCCTGAATTCTTTGATCTTTTGAATAGTTTTTCATGTCTCAATGCCCTTCAGTTCATCTCTGATTTTGATTATTTCTTGTCTTCTGATAGCTTTGGGATTAATTTGTTCTTGCCTCTCTAATTCTTTCATTCGTGATCTTAGATTTTTAATTTGACATCTTTCTAATCTTTTTGAGTGGGCATTTAGTGCTATGAAAATCCCCCTTAATACTGCTTTGGCTGTGTTCATACTGGGTTTTTTATAGATCCTTTTTCTCAGGCTGAGAAAATTCTCTTTTATTTCTTAATTGAGTTTTATTTATTTTTAATCATTAAACACTGTTAGACTTTGTCAAATGCTTATTTTGCATTTAGGGAGATGACCATACAGTCTTTGGTTTTTACTTATACATATTATGTTGTATTGATTGATTTCCAGATGTAAAAAAAAACTCTTGGATTCCTGAGATAAATTCTACTTTGCCATGGTAAATATGTTTCAAGATTCAGTTTGTTGGTAATTTGTTGAAAATTTCTGCATCTATATTAATGACATGTATTAATGTGTAGTTTTCTTTTATTTTGATGTCTTCATCTGAATTTGTCTCAGTTACTATTGGCCTTATAGAATGAGTTGAGAATTACTTCCTCCTTTTCTAATTTTTAGATGACTTAATGAAGAATTAATGTTAATTCTTCTTTAAATGTCTGATAAAATTCATCAGTAAAGTCATCAGGGTTAAGTTTCTCTTTGTGAGAAGTTTTATTAAAAAATTAGTAATTAAATGTCTTTATTTGTTGTAGGCCTATTTAGGTCTTTCTCTTTCCTCCTTATGGTTTTTAGTAGCTTGTATCCTTCTAGGAAATTATTCATTTCCTCTGTTATCTAATTTATTGGCATATAATTTTAGACTATTTCATTACAGTCTTTGTTTCTATAAAATTAACAATGATGTCCCGTATTTCATTTCTGATCTTAGTAATTTCCGTCTTCTGTGTTTTTTTCTTGGTCAGTATAGGTTTTTAGTTTTTTTTTTTTTTTTTTTTTTTTCTGCCTTTCATATATTTTTCACTTTTTTCCTTCACTTTTCATCTTTTCACTTTTTGGCCATCCCATTCTCAGTAATTGGCCAGTCTTTCTGGATGCATTGCCACTGTAAGTCCATTGTAAAGTACATTTACTTGTCTTTTCTCAAAGACTACTCAAGGTAGTCCATCTACCTACAAATTGAACTGTAGAAGATCTTAGCAGAGACTGAGGATATAGCCTTATGAACTGAGAATATATAAAACATTTAATACATAATATGTGGTCATTTCCCCTTGAATAACTTGATGTTACTGAAATGAGTTTGCTTGATTAAAGAGATAGTTGGGTAAGATGAAATTGGATTACATGTCATGTGCTGTTCAAAGAGTTCTTTAGAGAGTACAAGAGGTCTTAAAACCTGAAGTAAACATGGAGCTTCTGGTTTGAATAAATAATTCAATTGTTGACAGTCTCCCATGGCTTATGAACTTGCAAAATTATTAGGAGGGGCATTCAGATAGATAGGCAAAATGGCAAAATATTGGCAGAATATATTAGTTACATATTGCTGTATAATGAGCTATACTAAAACTCAGTAGTTTAAATGTTATTATTTTTCATGAATCTTCAAGTCAACTTATCTAGGCTGAGCTCAGCCAGACAGTTTTGTTGCTCTTGGCTCAGGTCATTTTTATGACTGTATTTGGTTGGAGGTGGCTGTGCTCCATGTATCTCTTACTATCCTCCTGCCATGTCCAGCGGCTGGGCCTAGCATGTTCTCATGATGATAGAAGAGATACAAGAGAGAAATTGGAAATATGCATGGCTTCTTGAGGTCCAGGTTTACCATAATTTCTATCTCATTCTCTTGGTCAAAGTAAGTCACACTGGGCATAGAAATATACTCTGCTTAACTGTGAGGAACTGTGAAATTACATAATAGGGAAGGTGAAGAATTAAGGTTAATGGCATAATCAATATATTATAGGGAATAGAAGTTAAGAGAGGAAGGGGAAGTTAAGTGAGTTTCCACAGTTGGGTTGTAAGTTGAGTTTTATTTTTGTTAGACTGGAAAAGAAAGGAACAAATTCTTGCAAAATACACCAATTCTGTCTTGTTGAGAGAGTGCGTGCAATATGGAAAACTAGAGAAGCATGTGATGTAGCTCACCAGTCATCCTGCAAGTTAGCAGATTGATTCTTATTATACAATATGTGCCATTTCATAATAATCAATGTTTATTTTGTGCTTTCTTACATGGGCATCTTTTGTATGGGCATAGAGCCATTCACTCTGGAAAGTAAATAACTAAGCATTTCTAATTCTTGAGAGGTTAATCTTTACTCTTCTCAGGAATGTGCAGAATCAGCAGGTTTTGTTTGTATTTGAAATGGAGAGGATCCTAGTGAAGTTCACTTGTTACTCCACAAATATCTTAAAATTGTGGAACTTTCCCTCTGGAATTATTATATGTGAATGGATTCCTACATTTTACAATGGAAAAGCATGAAATCATAGCCGGCTTGGCTACTGCTATTATTCATTTAGCAGATTTTATTCTTTTAACAGTTAAACTTCCATTATGGTTTACTATTTGTTACATACCATTTTTATGTGTTTCATAGTTTTATGCATTTTGCAGTTAACTATTTGAAAGGGCATTCAGTCCTGAAAGTAAGAGTGATTTACCATTCTTGAACTTTTGTTTTACTAATGCATTGTGTATTTTTGTTTCAAAGACAATAATAGATTCTAGTATTAAACAAGACTAATGACATACTTTATTTTCTTGCTCTCAATAACAATACTTTCAGTATCGGTGTGTGTGTTTACATGTTTGAGAATATATATACCTCTAAATGTTAGACACATACATCAAAAACACAGATGACTATAGGTGAAGAGAAACAGAAAGCTCTGATAATCACTACACAGATTTTGAAACATACACACACAAGACTAAGGTGATAAAGGTGTTCTACAATGCTAAGTGCAGCAATAATTTTGAAGGAATTCTAATTTATTTACCAAAAATTTTATTCATTTTTCACAATTAATAAGATAGATTGAATTTTAAAAGCAAATTAATTCTGATATTAAAAATACTATACTTTTAACTTTGAGAATATATGTTTCTATGCATTTGTAATGAAATTTATAATACTCTAAGAAAGTAAAATGCTTTTTTATACGATGTATTTTTATACACTAGTACATGTAAAGTATGACAAAGGTAATGAGAATATTGCATTAAAAAATCTGAGATTTTATGTTTAAATCTTTATCTTGAGTTAATTTTTGTATAAGGTGTAAGGAAGGGGTTCAGTTTCAGTGTTCTGCATATGGCTAGGCAGTTTTTCCAATGCCATTTATTAAAAAGGAAATCCTTTCCCCATTGCTTGGTTTTGTCAAGTTTGTCAAAGATCAGATGGTTGCTGATGTGTGACATTATGTCTGAGGCCTCTGTTATGTTCCATTGTTCTGTATATCTGTTTTGGTACCAGTACCATGCGTTTTGGTTACTGTAGCCTTGTAGTATAGTCTGAAGTCAGGTAGCAAGATGCCTCCAGCTTTGTTCTTTTTGCTTAGGATTGTCTTGGCTATAAGCTCTTTTTTGGTTCCATATGAAATTAAAAGTCGGTTTTTCTAATTCTGTCGAGAAACTCAATGGTAGCTTGATGGGGATAGTGTTGAATCTATAAATTACTTTGGGCAGTATGGCCACTTTCATGGTATTGATTATTTCTATCCATGAGCATGGAATGTTTTTCCATTTGTTTTTGTCCTCTCTTATTTCCTTGACCAGTGGTTTGTATTCCTAGGTATTTTATTCTATTTGTAGCAATTGTGAATGGGAATTCACTCATGATTTGGCTCTCTGTTTGTCTGTTATTGGTGTTTAGGAAAGCTTGTGATTTTTGCACATTGATTTTGTATCCTGAGATTTGCTGAAGTTGCTTATCAGCTTAAGGAGATTTTGAGCTGAGACAATGGGGTTTTCTAAATACACAATCATATCATCTGCAAACAGAGGCAGTTTGACTTGCTCTCCTCCTACTTGAATACACTTTATTTCTTTCTCTTGCCTGATTGCCCTGGCCAGAACTTCCAATACTATATTGAATAGGAGTGGTGAGAGAGGACATCCTTGTCTTGTGCTGGTTTTCAAAGGGAATGCTTCCAGATTTTGTCTATTCAGTATGATATTGGCTGTGGGTTTGTTATAAATAGCTCTTATTATTTTGAGCTATGTTCCATTAATACCTAGTTTATTGAGTTTTTAGCATGAAGGATGTTGAATTTTATTGAGGGCCTTTTCTGCATCTGTTGAGATAATCATGTAGTTTTTTGTCATTGGTTCTGTTTATATGACGGGTTACATTTATTGATTTGTGTATGCTGAACCAGCCTTGCATACCAGGGATGAAGCTGACTTGATTGTGGTGGATAAGGTTTTTGATGTGCTGCTGGGTTAGGTTACACAGTATTTTATTGAGGATTTTCATATCGATGTTTATCAGGGATATCAGTTTGAAATTTTCTTTATTTGTTGTGTCTCTGCCAGGTTTTGGTATCAGGATGACACTGGCCTCATAAAATGAGTTAGGGAAGAGTCCTTCTTTTTCTGTTGTTTGAAATAATTTCAGAAGGAATAGTATCAGCTCTTCTTTGTACCTCTGGTAGACTTTGACTGTGAATCCATCTGGTCCTGGGCCTTTTTTTTTTTTTTTTTTCTTTGGTTCATAGGCCATTAATTACAGCCTCAATTTTAGAACTTCTTATTGGTCTATTCAGGGATTCAACTTCTTCTTGGTTTAGCCTTGGAAGGGTGTATGTGTCCAGCAATTTGTCCTTTTCTTCTAGATTTTCTAGTTTATTTGCATAGAAATGTTTATAGTATTCTCTGATGGTAGTTTGTATATGTGGGATCAGTGGCAATATCCCCTGTATAATTTTTTATTGTGTCTCTGTGATTCTTCTTTCTTTTCTTCTTTATTAGTCTGGCTAGTGGGCTATCTATCTTGTTAATTTTTTCAAAACCAGCTCCTGGATTAATTGATTTTTTGAAGGGTTTTTTGTGTCTCTATCTCCCTCAGTTCTGCTCTGAATTTAGTTATTTCTTATGTTCTGCTAGCTTTTGAATTTGTTTGCTCTTGCTCCTCTAGTTCTTTTAATTGTGATGTTAGAGTGTCTATTTTAGATGTTTTCTGCTTTCTCTTGTGGCCATTTAGTGTTATAAATTTCCCTCTACACATTGCTTTAGCTGTGTCCCAGAGATTTTGGTATGTTGTGTCTTTGTTTCCATTGGTTTCAAATAATTTATATATTTCAGCCTTAATTTTGTTATGTACCCAGTAGTCATTCCGGAGCAGATTGTGCAGTTTCCATGTAGTTGTCTGGTTTTGAGTGAGTTTCTTACACCATAAAAACCCTAGAAAAAAACCTAGGCAATACCATTCAGGAATGAGCAGACTTCATGACTAAAACATCAAAGGCAATGGCAACAAAAGCCAAAATTGAGAAATGGGATCTAATTAAACTAAAGAACTTCTGCACAGCAAAAGAAACTATCAGAGTGAATAGTCAGACTACAGAATGGGGGAACATTTTTGCAATCTATCTATCTGACAATGGGCTAATATCCAGAATCTACACAGAACTTAAACAAACTTACAAGAAAAAAAAACAACCCCATCAAGAAGTGGGCAAAGGCTATGAACAGACACTTCTCAAAAGAAGACATTTATGTGGCCAATAAACATATTCAAAAAGGCTCATCATCACTAGTCATTAGAGAAATGCAGATCAAAACCACAATGACATACCATCTCATGCCAGTTAGAATGGCAATCATTAAAAAATCAGGAAACAACAGATGCTGGAGAGGATGTGGAGAAATAGGAATGCTTTTACACTGCTTGTGGGAGTGTAAATTAGTTCAAGCATTGTGGAAGACAGTGTGGTGATTCCTCAAGGATCTAGAACCAGAAATACCATTTGATTCAGCAATCCCATTACTGTGTATATACCCAAAGGATTATAAATCATTCAACTATAAAGATATATGCACAAGTATGTTTACTGCAGCACTGTTCACAAAAGGAAAGACTTGGAACCAATCAAAATGCCTTTCAATGACAGACCGGATTAAGAAAATGTGGCACATACACACCATGGAATACTATGCAGCCATAAAAAAGAATTAATTCATGTCCTTTGCAGAGACATGGATGAAGCTGGAAACCATCATTCTCAGCAAACTAACACAGGAACAGAAAACCAAACACTACATGTTCTCACTCATAAGTGGGAGTTGAACAACGAGAAAATATGGACACAAGGAGGGGAGCATCACACACCAGGTTCTGTTGAAGGGTAGGGTCTAGGGGAGGGATAGCATTAGGAGAAATATCTAATGTAGATGATGGGTTGATGGATGCAGCAAACTACCATGGCACGTGTATACCTATGTAACAAACCTGCATGTTCTACATATGTATTCCAGAACTTAAAGTATAATAATATTTTTAAAATCATAGAATGTGTACTTAAAAATAAGTGTTGTTTATCAAAGAAAGAAGTCCAATCTTTTCTGAATAAGAATTTTTAGACCATGTGCAGTAACTCACAGCCTGTAATTTCAGCACTCTGGGAGGCCAAGGCAGGCAGATCGTTGAGGTCAGGAGTTTGTGACCAGCCTTGCCAAAATGGTGAAACCCCATCTTTACTAAAATACAAAAATTAGCTGGGCATGGTGGCAGGTACCTGTAATTCCAGCAATTTGGGAGACTGAGGCAAGAGAATCACTTGAACCTGGGAGATGGAGTTTGCAGTGAGCAGAGATTGCACCACTGCACTCCAGCCTGGGCAACAGAGCAAGAATCCAACATCTCCAAAAAAAAAAAAAAAAGAAAGAATTTTGTAATTGCTCCATGAAAAATTAATCTGTGTTTGTTTTATAATACATCACTCTCGTTTATTTATTTTACAGACTAATTTATACATTTTAGCTAGTTTGATTTTTCTCTTTACTCTTCACACTTCACTTGACTTGTAAAAATTTTCATTTGTTTAATTTTTTGTAATAGTGGTACATCCACATGATTCTCTGACCCAGGAGCAACCAAAATTTCCCTTTCTTAGGTAACCTTTCAGGAATATTTTAAGTAAATACAAGCAAATACATGTGTGCGTTTACGTCTCTTGTATTTTTCAACACTAATAAGAAGTTCGTGCACAATTTCTCAACTTTCTTTTAATAAGAAAACTCATGGAAATAATTTCATGTCAATATGTAGTTTCCATGTCCTTTTTTTTTCACAGCTTATCATCCCAGTGTTTAAACCAGTCTCCAATTAATGGACAGCTAATAATCAATAACTTTGTATTTATATGACATGACTATTTTTAAAATCATATTTACCCTCAGCACTGTGGATAGTGACAAGACTGTATCACAGATTCTGAAATGAGTGAGCCAAAATGTTATGAAAATAATAATATTACAAAGATACTTAAAAGACTATGATAAGGATTTGGGTTTAGATATTCTGGAATATGTTTTAAAAATAATTGTCATTATTTTACCTTTTCTCTCTTATTTTGCTCATAATACAATGACTTTTTTTCCACGTATCCTTTCCATAAATAAAGACACACGAGAAGAAAACTAACTTTTGTTTTCTTTCTGCTTTTCTTGTGGGATATGAGCTATTTCTACCTTTTAAAAAATAGCTTCTGAAGTGCTAATGAAATTCTGTGTAGTGTGTTTAGTTACGTCATTTCTTTCCCATTTTATTGGGGAGTAAACTGAGATTCAGAGAGATTGAGTAAATTGTCCATGTCATAGAGCTAGAAACTGACAGAGCCAAGACTTGAATCTTGCTCAGAAACTAAAATGAATTAGTACTATGTTTTTTTCCTCCCATAAGAATGACTACAGAATGTTTCTTATAGTATGATAATAATATCTAGATGAATGTACAAACTGGTAGTGAATGTTGAATCTGATTTGATGAGATACAAAACTTGGACAAAGCAATGAAATCATCCAGAATCCAATTAGAGAATAATGAGGTTAATTGAATCCAATCAACACTGGAAGAAATTAGGAACATAGATGATCTTGCGTATAGTCATCCCGGAATCATTATTTCTCCGTTTCATAGAATATCAAGGTCTATAATCTTTCAGCTTGTGTCAGAAATTTATATTCTCTCCCTAAATTGATTAGGTGATTTGACTCTACAATAACTTTGGATTAAGAATACACATGATAAAATAAGCTTATAACATTAGTACTATTGCATTAAGTTCAGGATAATCTGTGTTTGTCAGTTAAAGTGTTTGCTGTGTTTAAGAGAACCTGATAACTTTGTGATTTTAAGCTTTAAATAAGTATGTGAATGTTTTCTAAAGTATTGAAATAGAAATTCATTTAATATAGTTAATAATTTAAAAAGAGTTATCTAAGTATTTTGGGCGGTTTTGACTTGTTAGAATTCTAAGTCTCTCTCCTATCTGATACTTTTATAAATATATGTAATGATATGGATTTCTTTTAGTCCATTACACTAAGAACTTACTAGGTTCAGTTTAGCATCTTTCTGGGAATTTTTCTTGAATTATTTCACTAATAATTTTCTTCTTCTTCTTTTTTTTTTTTTTTGAGACAGAGTTTTGCTCTTGTTGCCCAGGATGGAGTGCTCACTGCTATCTCTGCCTACTGGATTCAAGCTATTCTCCTGCCTCAGCCTCCCAAGTAGCTGGGATTACAGGTGTGCACCACAACACCTGGCTAATTTTGTATTTTTAGTAGAGACAGTATTTCTCCACATTGGTCAGGCTGGTCTCGAACTGCTGACCTCAGGTGATCTGCCCGCCTCGACATCCCAAATTGCTGGGATTACAGACATGAGCCACCACGCCGGGTCTGTTATTTTTATTCTTCTCTTTCTTTGTCTCTTATTTGAATATTGAATCTTTTCTACTTGTCATTGGTTTTTTTTTTTTTTTTGTATTTTCTTTTCTTTGTCTTTTTGATTTACTTTCTGAAAACTTTCCTCTGATTTACTCTTCAACTCCTCTCTTGAGTTTTTCATTTGTTATCATATTTTTGACTTCAAAGGATTCCTTTCTATTTTCTGAATTAAAAGAATCATCATGACATTTCATGAATGTCAATTCTTCTTTTAGCTCTCTGAGGAGATTAATGATATTTGATTAGTTCAGCGTCTGTATTTCCTCTATCACTTATTCCTATTTGTTTGGCTTCTGTCTTTCACATTAGAGACCTTCCTCAAATGTCTCATGAATTTTGGCTCTTGGTCAAGTCTGTTGGCTGTTGTGTGAAGTATTAAAGTGCTGACTGAAAACTTTTTGTAAGTGGATAGGGCTTGTTGATCTGGGTTCCATTGTCAGGTGACCTAGCTGGAGCACTTCAATGGAGAACCTCCAATGTAAGTATTTTTAGACTTTTTCTTATGGGCAGGCAATTTCCTCAGAGAAACTGGACTCTTATCTGGATAGTGTAATTCTCACTGCCAACAATTAGCATGTCCTCTGCCTGGTGTGCCTCAGCCTATAAAACTTCCCAGAGGAAACCCCCTCAGTCTTACGTGGAAGAGAGCTGTGAAGAGGATCTGGTGATTTAATTGTTTCTTATATTTTCAACAAATATGTCTGCTTTTAGTTATACCTCTACCTTCTCATTCAGAGGTATCTGGATGCCACAAAGTCCTGAGCCTTCTGGGGGCCATGTTTTCCTTCTTGGATCTATCTACTTTCTTGGGTCTGTTAAGGCATTCTCCACTTGTTTATCTTTTTCTGGATTTTGCTATAGATTCCTCTTCCATTCTTTTGGTCCTTGTGCATTTTTATATTTTTGTTGTAATGCTTTACTATCACTTTTGTGGAGTTTCATGAGTGAGCATGAATTTATCCATCATATTTAATAGGAAGCTTTGCAGAGCTTTTCGGATGCATTCACATTTATTAACAAAGATATTTTCTATCCTGTCTTGATGATATTTACTTCCTTAACCACTACTTGTTAGAACTATTATTTATTGTTTTATATCTTCTCAACACTATTTGTGCATTTGACAGAAGCCCACACATCTGTAGACACGCACAATGTGTTAGACTTATGTGAGTAGTTACGTCAATGTGATTGATGTGCAGACACATTTAATAGCTCCTCAGTCATTTGATTGATGGCTGAGTATATGCTACGCACATGTGCTAAATTCACTGACAGCATGGGCCACCGAGTCCTTGGACAATGGTGTTAAAAAGAAGAAACAGGCTGGAAGCAGTGGCTCATGCCTGTAATCCCAGCATTTTGTGAGACCCCGTCTCTACTAAAAAATACAAAAAACTAGCCGGGCGAGGTGGCGGGCGCCTGTAGTCCCAGCTACTTGGAGGCTGAGGCAGGAGAATGGCGTAAACCCGGGAGGCGGAGCTTGCAGTGAGCTGAGATCCGGCCACTGCACTCCAGTCCGGGCCACAGAGCGAGACTCCGCCTCAAAAAAAAAAAAAGAAAAATTAGCCAGGTATGTTGGTGCACAATTGTAGTCCTAGCTACTAGACAGGCTGAGGTAGGAGGATTGCCTGAACACAGGAGTTTGAGGCTGCAGTGAGCTATGAATGAGAAACTGCACTATAGTCTGGATGACAAAAATAAAAATAAAAATTACATATAATTAGTTGATTAGCAAACATAGGCTGGGCTTAAAAATTGAAGAAAAAAGTTTGTAAATGATGATATACTAAATATACACACACACACACACACACATATATATATATTAAAGCAAGTTACCAAAGTTTTTCACCAAGAAAACTGTTTGAAAAAAAGCTTGTTAATACTTCTAGAATCAACATTACTCAGACCTTTATTATAATTATCTTTAGGGGCCTATAATTTTAGTAAGATGTGGGGACCTTGGGAAGACTTCAGAAGAAAGCAGTCGAAAGAATTAAGTTCTCCAGAACTAGAGTTGGGGAGAAAAGCATAAAAGAATTGCAATCATTTAATCTAGTGAAGAAAAGACTGAAAAGGGGCAGGATAACAGTCTTGATGCTAGTGAAAGAATTATGTTTTAGGGATGCAAAGCACTGTTTTTTCTCCCACTTACATTATGGATTGGCTAAGAGGAACATTTCTACTTTATAATTATGTGTATTTTGAAATAGAAAATCCTTAATCCTTTCAGGGCAAGCAGTGTTTAATGAGTTGTTGATTGGGACTGCTGGAGACATAGGGAGCCATCAGATACAGAGCAGAGTGAGCATAAAATTGGGAGGCTTAGATTGATTTCTTTGTGTGGCATTAACTAACTAACGTGTGATCTTTAGTGAGCCACTCAATCTTCCAGTGCCTCTGCAAAGCAAGAAAATAGACCCACATTCCAATTTTGATATAGTGTTATTGTGATAAAGAAATGAAACCATAGCAAAGAGTTCCCGTCTTTGCCACCTCTCAGAAAGGCAGAAATGCATCCCTTCTTTGACACAGGTCTTAAATAGACATCCCAAATCTGGGAGGTTCTTCCAATCAGGGCAGCATGGCAGGGCAGGTAAGCACATAGGCTTTGAGAGAATACTACCATAGATTCATATTCCAATTTAGCTTCTTAGCTGATGAGTATCCTTGGAGCAGATATTTTAGTTCTCTAGGTCTTATTTGCCTCATCTTTGGAACAAAGATTATAAGAATAGTAATTCAGACCAGGTAGAATTAAATGAGCTACAAAATACAATGTACTTAAGTCAGGAAGTGAAATATAGTAAGTACTTGGTATACATTATTATTATACTCTGATCTGTGAAATTTCTGCATTTGAACATCTAGAAACATTTATACTTTTCTAGTAGTGTTTATTTTTGTATGAAAGTAGTATTTTGATTTATTTTTGAGTTGTTTGTATCCTTGCCTTATCCTTTCCACTGGATTTTAATCTGGTTTCCTGAGAGTGGAAATTGCTTTATTCAGTTTTGTTTCCCGAAACACTTAAAATTCCCTCACAGTAGCTGCTTAAAATTGTTGAATGGAGTTGAAAAGTTCAAAGTACATGTAAAATATATCATATTTAATGAGATGAAGTTCTATGTGCTATGTGAAATTCTGTATCATTATATTACACTTTTCTTTGTTTCTCTTACTGGAATGGTGTCATGGAAAGAGACTGAGTTTTAGAGTCAGAAAGACATGAACTCAGTTCTCATTCTTCCACTGATTGGATCTGTGAGTGACTTTACTTTCCTGAAAATCAGTTATAAAATTCAAGAAATACCAAATACCTTACAGGGCTGTTGTAAGCTTAGAGACAACACATATAAAGCAACTAGCACTTAGCAGGGACAACAAATGAGTAGCTATTATTTTTTGTAATTATTTTGGTAACTACCTCAATGATCTCTGTCCTTTGAGAGGCAAACCTCAGTTCCTTGTGATATCGGTAAGATGACTGGTTTTGAGCAACGTGTGTGATCTATCACCCCCAAAGTCTCCACTTCTCTCTCTGACAGCAGCAGCTTCTACTTCCAAGGACTTCTGTCTATACTGGTATCAGTGACAGTCTTGCTTTTGAATGAGAACTTAAAAG
The DNA here is from genome assembly GCF_002776525.5 of Piliocolobus tephrosceles. NCBI lineage: Eukaryota > Metazoa > Chordata > Mammalia > Primates > Cercopithecidae > Piliocolobus > Piliocolobus tephrosceles. Next base: position 116,825,762 of record NC_045436.1, read on the forward strand.
TTGGCTGATGTTCCTTTCTGAGCTGAAGGGCCTAGAGAAACAAGAAAGAGATACAGACATTTAGCAAATGGGCTGGTGTGTGCTGACTGCCTTGATGGCAGCCTACAATTGTGCTCCTTACCCAAGTCACAGCTTCCAATTCTGAAAGCAGATGGAGGAGATAGAAAGCAGCAGCAGAAGCGGGAGGCCTGACTTCCCAGTGCTACTGGGGCTGAAAGGGGGACACTGACAACTACTGGGGCTGAGATTACTTGTCCTTGATTCCATGGCCAATATTCCTGTCATTTTTCAAGAGTCAATTGGTTAGGCACTTTCTCTACTGTACCTCAGGAGAATAGCTTAATCTTACTTTTGGGTTCCCTGTAAAATCAGTACATCTTTTTATTATAATGTCTGTAATATCAGGTTGGTGCAAAAGTAATTGCAGTTTTTACATTAATGGCATCTAGAAACATTTATACCTTTATAGTAACACTTCTTTGCGCTTACTCTACAAGTTTGTTTCCTTTTACTACATTGCAAGTTCCTTGAGGGTAAACTGGGTTATTCATCTTTTTATTCCTAAGGCCTAGTGCTGGGTCTAGAACATAATGTGTATTTAATAAAATTTGTTAACTTACTGTACAAATGATCCAGAAGTTGACAGTTCAAACCCTCAAGTGTCCACTGATTTCCTCTATAAACCAGGCAGGGACTTCGCCTCAATGACTCACTTTTCTGGTTTCTAAAAGCAGAGGCAATGTGCCTTTCCTTTCCCAGAAGTATTTTAAGAACCAGTGAAAGTGTTGCTGAAAGGGATTCCACGTGCTGGATGGAAGTATCCCCTAAGCACTGAGCATGGCCATAATAAGATGACCATGGATTGTATGCCAAAAGCCACTTTCACTTTATATTTCAGTATTTGTCATCTATGTAGCATCATTTTGTGATAAGAATATAAAGTTTAGCAGGGTTAAGAAAACACATGTAGTTTCAGTGCTGAGTTTATTCATATATTAGGAATTTGAGGCAGACATTTATTTTTGCCTGAGTCAATAACTGTGGAGTTACTTTTTTTTAGTTGTTTGATTACTCAAGTTACTTTTTTTCTCTGTTGTATCAAATTATAATTTGCCTCAATTCAAGAAAAATGTTTAAAACTTTCAGAATATATAGAGTTAAGCTTTGGAATTCAACTATAATAAATTCAATAACTATTCCATAAGCACTTATTTAGTAAAAGTTTACTTTCCAGTTGTGAAAAGGAATATAAAATTTCCATTAAACTATGGGAAGGTAAGGACACATTTAGAAATAAATGTAATTTAAGGCAGAATACTAGAGGTAACATGAACCGTGTATAAGGGTACTGGTATAGGAATTCAGAAATGGCAGAATTCACAAGCCAATTATTCATATTTAAGAGGAAGACACTTTCAAGTTATATCATATTTGGGATCAGCAAATCAATAACCCAAATCAGAATTAGTAGAGGTCACCTTTCAAATTCTATGTGTTCTTTGGTTCTTGGCTTCTTGGGACCTGTGGTAAATTTATCCTCTGATTTGGAGGTAGGGCAGGAAATAAAAGGTGTGAGAGCTGCAATTTCTCCCTCTCCAGCTTTCCCAGGTCAGCACTGTTTTCTGACCTCATGGAAACTATGCAGCCAACAGTCTTGAGACATCATAAAGCTGCATGTCTGAAAAAACAAATGGATAGGTAAAATGTTGGCAATTGTTGAAGCTGGGTGATGGTCCACGAAGGCTCTTTATATTATCCATCTCTGCTTTTTTTGATATTTGAAAATTTCCATAATGGAACAAAAGGAGCCACAGGTACCTGGGTGTTTGTTATGAGGGAGTTCATTTTGTGCTATTAACTACTATACCAGGCTGGAAGCTGCCTGTGCAACTCATTCATAGGAAGAGAATAGAATTTGCTTCCTTTTCCACGTGAAGCTCTAGGACATGACAGAGTGGTCTGTCTGAGAGCTAACTGCAACCTTCTCTTGCCCTTGTGGGTAGGAGGCTATGGCTAGTTGATGTTTCATTATCTCAGTTTAACTTTTACCTGTAGAGTTAGTGTCATGCAGCATGGAAAATATTAGATTGGGAACCAGAAGATTTGATTTCCAGGCCTAATTCTGTCACTTGCCAGCACTTTAGAGGACAGGAAACACTGTTTAATGAACCCCCATTCTGGGCCAGCATTTATTGAAAATGCTGTGCTCTAGACAGTGGTCATATATTATCTTGTATGTAACATTTGTGTAGACATCAGCACTACTTATCTTATTTGGGTTGTTTTGTGGCTCAAGCAAGATAACACATATAAATAACTTGGAACACTTTAAATCTTTAAGTTTCTAAATATATAAGATATTATAAAGATTAGCACTAGCATGTATGACTTATTAAAAGTTGAATGTTTAAACATGCCTAATAATAGAAAGTTGCCACTACATAGTGTTTTAAAATAACTGACATCACATCTTTAAGTTTCCACATGGGCTTACTGAAAAGGCTTCCTTTTGAAGTCTTGCACCAGTAGGTATGAATGATTACTGATTAAATCATATATTCTCATCAAAGCATCATTATATATATAGATAGTGGAATAAACTTAACTAACTAGTAGTGTTCTAAGTTTTCATTTTACAAAATTGTAAGGCATGCTTGAATTTGCATGTAACACATAATTCTTGTTCCATAGGTCTTGGCAGAAGCCACTGGATTGTTCAGTGATTTTTTTTTCCAAAAATGAAAGGAAGAGGAGGAAGCCAGCTGCAGATTTGACACTTGTAATTGTACCCCAGGTAATAGCAATAGTTATGTATGAGCTGTTTAAGTTGAAAGCAACATCAGTCATACAAATTTCACATCAATTGAAAATAAAAGAAAGGAGAGAAACGTTTGTCAACTGGAAAAATGACACATTATGTAGAATAAATTATTTCTAATAGTCTATGCAAATATAGCTAGCAAGCAATGTGAAATAAAAATTCTAAAGTATTTGCTATAAAGTTGAAATGATACTTAAGTACTAAATTCGGATCATTTCCATTTGGTAATTCAGGAAAATCTAGTAACACCCTGGGTGGTATGTGCAGCAATTGTTAGTGAAAATTTTAATCCCCATTTGGAAAAATGCCAGTTGTAAAGCTGTGTCTCTTCAACATATACTGGCTGTGCATCCTAAGATTCTGAAGCCATGTAAGCCCACACTGAAGTCAGGTGATTATTTGAGGACATTCCATTGGCTCTGGGGTTGAGAATGATGGTAGCATGAATCTGTAAACTAGTTTTATACATCTCATCATACAATCTTTTGTTTGTTTACTTGCTTAAAAGATAATAATATCCTCCTAATTTTATAAGTGTATCTAGTTGAACCGAAAATATCATGCGTCTGTAATCTAAAAGAAATGTTCTTAATCATGGAGGAAATTAGGTAATAATACAAATGAAATCTGACAACGAATTTCAGAGAAGGCAAACCTAGTGCAGCTCCATGGCTCCCTCGAGGTCACCCAGCTCATTAGCACAACAGGATTGGACTGCAGCCTCTGCAGGCCTCATTTTTCTTCCCTGCTGCATGAAGACTGAAGTTCTTTCTAGCTGTGAAATACTGCAACCCACATGGGAAAGTTCATTTTCTTTTTGTTGCTTTAGATTTTATTTTGAAGAGAACCAGTTTTGAAAGAAGTTGTAATTACACTGTATTTACTATAAAATAATGTTTTCTTTTTATAACTTACTAAAATAGGTTAGAAAGTCGGTCATTAATTTTGGAAGATAGAATGTGTAACAAACCAGTGACTTCTGCGTGTTTTTAGAATACAGTAGCTAATTAGATAATTCACTATAAGTAAAAATACTGCTTTGGTGGTGTCACCAAATATCTAAGTGATGGAAGACTAAGGATAACTAAGCAGTTTGTCATAGAGAAGCACAGTGGTTTAGGAGTATCCATTTCTGGTTCTGTAGAGAAAGACTTTGCAACTTTGGAAAATCATTTAAACTCTAATGGATTTAGTTTCTTCATTTGTAAAAGAAGGGTCTCAAATTGGTTGACTTTAATGTTCCTTCCAGTTCTGTGATTCTGGACTTTTGAGACTTGTCTCAAATCAGATGCTGTAATTTAATGATACATATTAGTGATACATTCCTTCTTTATTATTTTAGAACAAAAGTTTTTTTTAAATTTTAGAACTTATTAGTGATGTCTTTCTGTTTAAACTTGGCATCAGATTGTTTTTAAAAGTGACTCTGGAATACGTCTGAATATATTTCTCTCACATGTGTTTTGTCAAGGGCCTCTTTCACTCTTCTGTTTCTCCTTGAATCTGTTGGGCCAGGGAAGTACTTCTTGAGCGGCTAGGGATTCTCTTTTGAAATTGGGAACAATGGTAAATCTTCAGTACAAGCTTCTGTGTTATATAAATGTTTTTTAATGAAAAAACAAGCTTCTGTGTTATATAAATGTTTTTTTAATACAATGAAATATTTACATAGACTCTTTTGGGCAGGATGAAGCAAATAGAATTTCATAAGGTAAGAGCTTGAATTTAGATATCTTTACTTACACCTATAGGTTTAGAATAGGACACCCAACAGAAGCAAATGCTAAAATACCTCCAGATGCCTACAAGAACAGGAGAGGAAGACCCAAAGACACAAGCAGACACACACACACACACACACACACACACACCACTAAAAGACTAATAAAAAGGGAAACATTCATTCTAGCATTCACCCCAAGTTATATGTGTAAGTAAAACTTCCCGAAAAGGAAGGAGTCAGGCAACTCATGATTTCTCAGCAACAACGGCATATTGGCTAGCATCTGTTTGATTGTCGGTACTCATACTGCACTGGTCTTTTTTGTTAGCACCTCATGATCTGTAGAAAGGATTTTCTAGACTTGAATGGTAAACTGTAGCCATTCTGCAAATTTTGTTTTTGTTGATTTTCACCTACAATAACCAGAAAAGGGCTAGAGTTACCAGGACTATCACTCAAATGAATAAGATTCTCAAATACAACTAAGCCAACAATCAAGAATCACCATGTATTTAAGGAAAGAGCTGCTGAACTAAGAAACAGAAGGGCTAAGATCTAGGAAGTGAAGATAATGGAAAAAAAATTTATGATACAGATAACTGATATTCTCAGATTTGAATGGATAGTGCATTCCTAAAAGACAAACAATCAGCCTGAATATATTGAGACCTTATTGCTACAAAAAAAAAAAAAAAAAAAAGAAAGAAAAAAAAAAAAAGAAAAATTAGCCAGGTGTGGTGGCATGTGCCTGAAGTCCCAGCTACTCAGAGACTGAGGTGGGAGGATTGCTTGAGCCAGGGAGATTGAGGGTGCAGTGAGCTGTGATATCATGCCACTGTACTCCAGCCTAGGCCATAGAGTGAGAAACCCTGTCTCAAAACAAAAACGAAAACAAAAACAAAAAAACAGTCCTTTAAAGGGAGGAAAATGTAGTTGGAGTTTTCGCAAGTAACCATCATAACCAATACAAGACATTTCAACTGATAGGTTGAATAGCTGAAAGGACAGAACTGAAAATCAAATCAGTATACTGAAAGATGAAGTGAGTCGTTCACATAGGAAGCAATGCAAAATTATAAAGGGTTAATTTGAAATTATATTAAGTTTCGTATTGCTGCTGTAACAAATTACCACAAATTTACTGGCTTAAAACAACCCAGATTTATCATCTTATAGTTTTAGAGATCAGAATCTTAATGTCGAGGTGTTCGCAGGGCTCTGTTCCTTCTGGAGACTCTAGAAGAGAGTCTGCTTTCTCGCCTCTTCCAGCTTCTGGAAGCCAGCTGCATTCCTTGGCTTGTGGCCCTTTCCTCTATCTTCGAATCCAGCAATGAAGCATCTTCCAGTCTTTTTCTCTCTTTTCTCTCTGCTCTCTGCTTCTGTTGTCACATCTCCTTTGACCCTGATATCCTACTGCCTTCTCATAAGAATCCTTTTGATTACATTGGGTCTACCCAGATAATCCTGGATAATCTTCCCGTTTCAAATCCTTAACTTAGTGATGCCTGCAAAATACCTTTTGTTGTGAAAAGTTAACATATTTACAGTCTCTGGATAGTGGTATGTGACTATCCTGGGGGGCAAGGGCTGGGCTTTATGCTGCCTGCTACAGAGAGTATGAGAAAAAAAGTTAAAACAAATAAAATGCAGATCCTGAATACCCATAGCTATAAAATAGTAATGCCCTGGGAAAGTAAGGAGACAACAAATGGGAGAAAATAATCAATTAAATGAGAAAAGAGCATTTACCAGAGCTCAAGACATCAGTAAATCTCCAGGTTTCAAAGACCATGTGGTATTACATAGGAGGTAAAAAAAGAGAGCCACAGCTAGACATCAGTGAAATTTCAGTTCTCCGAGGATAAAGAAAAATGTCCAAAAAGTTTCACAGATAAACAACAGTTTTCATGCAAATAAATGAAAATCAGATTGTCATTAGGCTTTTTAAAGCAATACTGAGTACAGTAAACAATGGAATAATGTCTTCAGAATTCTGAGATGAAATTATTATAAACTTAGAATTCTATTCCCGGCCAAAGTAGAATTCAAGAGTGAGGGCTAAGGATAGTTTTGGATGTGTCAAAGACAATTCCACTCACTGCCCCTCCCTATTTGAGAGAATCCTAGTAAAAGCAAAAACACGTAAAATAAAACAAATGGCAAAGGACACAAATAAAACCACAGAGCAAAGATGCTGGCAAAATTAATTGTTAAGTCTAAATAATTGATGAATATGTTAAAAATATTAATAATCTGAAAGTTAAAACTACCTGTGATTTTAACATGGACGCTGGCAGAGGGCAGGGTGTTTTGAGTAGGGTAGGAGAGAAGTAAAATGAAGCCAATAATTTTTTTGTCTTGTTGGGTATGAAACAATATCTTAATGTAGTTTATCTTTGAATTTTCTTGATTAAAAATTTTTAAATTAAAATAGAAATTGGATTGATAATGTTATGTGTATGTTTTGAAACAAATATTCTCATACACAGTTGGAAGGTATATATTTTTGTCTACTTTTTTAGTGGGTAATTCGGTAGCTTCTTTCAAGTTTTGAAATGAATAAGCCCTTTGTCCTAGAAATTTCATCTCTAAGAATTGATTCTACAGAAAATTTCTCTATCTGCAAAACAATTTGCAAGAATGCGTATGTGGCATTATTTATAACAGTCAAAAATATTAAATAATCTAAACCTATAGGAATGAATTAGATTAATTATGAACAACCATGCTCTGGTTAAAAAATTAAGTAGTTATAAGTATTTGTAGACAGAAATATTATCAAGTCATACTTTTGAAAAAAAGAAGTTATGAAGGGTGGCTATAATTCTATTTATTGTAAATGATTCTGAAAAGATTTATTTATTCACATATACATAATACATAATTGTATGCAATTACAGAATTGGGTCTGGAAGGATATAAGTCAAAATGCTAATAATTATTATCCTTGGGAGGAGATTTTATCTGGCAGAGTATTTTGCTTTTAATTTCTACTTATATTATTTTACAATAAGAATATATTTATGTATTATGCACATTACTCATATAACATTTAAAAATTTAAAAAAGCAAATAGCAAAATCTCCTGAAATACCACATCCAAGGAAAATTACTGTCAACAGCTTGGTGAGCATATATCTGGACCACTTGATTATACATATGGGTATGCAGATGTATTTAATTTTCCATAAATAAAAGTATATGACTGCATTTAAAAATCGTTTTTAATTAATTTTTTTAGATATAATTGTAGATACATATGTAATCGGGAAAAATACTACAGAGAGACTGCATATACACTTTCCCTTGTTTATCTCAATGGCAAAATCTTGTAAAATCACAACTATGATACCAGCATTGATAGTTAAGCTATAGAACATTTCCATCTCCACAAACATCCCTCATGCTGCTCTTTTACCGACCCACTTCCCTCCCACCTCACTCCCCTCCTGATAACTCTAATAGGTTTGCCATTTCTATACTTTTGTCATTTCAAGAATGTTATATGAATGAAAAGATAGTTAGTGTAACTTTTGGGGTTGACTTTTTCACTGGGAATAATTCTCTAGAGATTATCCAGTTTGTTCTTACATGTATCAACTGTTCATTCATTTTTATTGTTCATTAATATTCAGTGACATGGATATACCACAGTTTCTACAATGAGTCAGTCATTGAAGGACTGGGTTGTTTCCAGTTTTTGGCTAATGCTAATAATTTTGCCACAAACATTTGTATATAGGTGTTTTTATAAGCATAATTCTCAATTTCTCTGGGGTAAATACCAAGGAGTGCAGTTGTTAGGTCTTACGGTAATTGCATGTTTAGTTCTTTTTTTAAAAAAAACTGTCAAACTGTTTTCCAGAATGACTGTACTATTTTACATTATATCTCTCTTCCAATTTCCATGCTGTTTATTTATTTTCCTTGTTTTAGTGCACTGACTAGAACTTCCAGCACTGTATTGAATAGGAGTGCTGAGAGCAGAAATCCTTATCTTGTTCTTGGTCTAGAGGTAAATAATTAATTTTTTCACCATTAAGTATCATGTTAGATACAGAGTTTTGTAGATTTAAAAAAATCAAGTTTAGGAAATTGCCCTGTAGACCTGTTTTTATAAGAGTTAAAAATTATAAATTGGTGTTAAACTTTGTTGAATTCATCTTCTGAATTAATTGATGTGATTTTCTTCTTCAGTCTGCTAATATGGTGGATTATATTGATTGATTCTCAACCACTTAACCAGCCTTGCATTTCTGAAATAAACTTCATTTGAACATGGTGTTTAATCATTTTACATATTGCTTACTTATATTTGCTAACATTTTGATAAGGATTTTTGCATCTATACTGATGAGAAATATTGGTTTGTAGTTTTCTTTCTTTTTGTTTTTTAAAACTGTCTTTTTCTTATTTTGGTATCAAGGCAATACTAGTTTCATAAAATGAATTGGAAAGTGGTTCCTCCTTTTCTATTGCTGGGAGAGGGTTTAGTTTTGCTTTTCCCCAATTGGTGTTAATTCTTTAAATGCTATTATAAATATTATTTATTTATTTTTTTAAAAGACACATTTATTAAGCATCATTATCAGACTATCACATTTAGCAATCAATGGCATGGGTGCATGGGTGCAAAAACATATATATGTACATTAAAACCCTCTGTTGGAATGCTTTACACTTTCCACAGAACAGAAACTAAAATAATCTGTTGTACCATTAGTCATAAATACAATCCTCAAGTTTTCCCCAGACTCATGATTATTGTCTAAAGCATGTCTTCTTTGTAGCAGCTAGGCTCTGCCACCGCTGTGCTTAGTTGAGTTCACAAATCTGCTGTGACCTGTAGCTTTCCCGTCACTTCTCTGGATCTCCTCTCCTGCTAAGTTTTCTTTCCTGGCAGGAATTGAAATCTGCCAATGCTATAGCTAGTGCTGCTACTGGAACTACCATAGCCACCTTGGTTTCATGGTTTGGCAAAGTATTGGCTTCCACCACATTAGGGGCCAGAGCTTCTGCCTCCAAAGTTTCCTCCCTTCATAGGTCCAAAATTTGAAGACTGTTTGTTGTAACTGCCAAAATCATTGTTGCTTCCACCACCTCCAAAATTGCTTCCATCATTACCAAATCAATTATAGCCATCCCCACTGCCACCATATCCACAACCACCACGGCTGCTGCCAAAGCCACCATGACCACTGAAGTTTCCTCCACAACCAAAGTTGTCATTCCCATGGAAACCACCCCACAAGCACCACCAAAGTTTCCAGATCCACTTCGACTTCTGGCTGGAGGAAGCACTAGCCATCTCTTGCTTTGACAGGGCTTTCCTAGTTTCACAGTTGTGGCCATTTACAGTGTGTTATTTCCGAATGACAATCTTATCCATGGAGTCATGATTGTCAAAGGTTACAAAGGCAAAGCCCCTTTTCTTGCCACTGCCTTGGTCAGTCATGATTTCAATCACTACAATTTTCCCATACTGTTCAAAATAATCCCTTAGGTGATGTTCTTTAGTGTCTTCTTTAATGCCATCAACAAATGTCTTTTTCACGGTTAAGTGGGCACCTGGTCTTTGAGAATCTTCTCTTGAGACAGCTCTCTTTGGTTTTACAATTCTTCGTCCCTTGCATCCATGGCTGCATCCACCTCCTCCACATGACAAACCTAAAACCCCTGGAGTACTTGGTGTTTTGGTCTCTCATTACCACACAGTCCATGAGCATTCCCCATTGTTCTGAATGCCTCCTCAGACTCTCATCGGTTGTTTGAAAGCTGTCTGCACCTGTTCAGGCTCTTTGGGAGATGCTGACTTAGACATGATAGCAGTGGGAAGAGAGACTTTAGTGATTTTCCCTTGGCAGCATCCACAGGCAGAAAGGAGCAAACTAATGAATGTATTTCCATGGTTTATTTAGACATATGTTAGTTTTCAAGTATTTGAAGGTTTTACTCCTATCTTTCTCTTATTGATTTGTAGTTTGTTTCCCTTGTGGTCAGAGAATACATTATGTATTATTTCAATTCTTTTAAATTGTTGGGGGTTTGTTTTATCTCTCAGGTTATAGTTTGTTTTGGTATACGCTCCATGCATGGGCTTTTGTAAATAATATATATTCTGATTTTTTAATGCCAATTATATTTTGATGGTTTTATAGTGTTGTTGAGTTCTTCTATATCCTTGCTGATTTTCTCTATAGTTTTGTTTGTTTGTTTTTGAGACAGGGTCTTGCTCTGTCACCGAGGCTGAAATATTGTGTCATGACCATGGCTCCCGGCAGCTTCAACCCCCAGGGCTTCAGCAATCCTTCCACCACAGCTGGGATTACAGGCCTGAGCCACTACACCTGGCTAATTTTTGTATTTTTTGTACAGATGGTATCTCGCCTTGTTGTTCAGACTGGTCTCAAATTCCTGAGTTCAAGTGATCCTCCCGCCTCGGCTTCCCAAACTGCTGGAATTACAGGCAGAGCCACCACGTCTGGCCTTTTTGTATAGTTGTTCTACCAATTGTTGATAGTAGAATGTTGAGGTTTCCAACTGTAATTGTGGATTTATCTATGCTTCCTTTTTCTATCAGCTTTTGCTTCACATACTTTGCAACTGTGCTATTTGGTGCATCGACACTTAAGATTGTTATGTCATCTTGGTGGATTTACCCTTTTATTATTATGTAATGCCCCTTTCTGGCTCTGGGAATCTTTTTTCTCTGAAGTCTACTTTATTTAATACTGATGTAGCCATTCTTGCTTTACTTTGATTGATGTTTGCATAAAATATCTTTTTCTATCATTTTACTTTAAATCTGCCTATATCATTTTATTTGAAGTGAGTTTCTTATAAAGAACATTTAATCCAATCAATGCCTTTTAGTTGATATATTTAGACCACGGATATTAATGTAATTATTAATCTATCAGGGCTTAATTCTGCCATTTTTTGTTTTCTGTGTGTACTTTCTGGTTTTTTGTTTTTTCGTTTTGTTTTGTTTTGATTTATTCTCTCTGTCTTCTGTGTGATACTGAAAGGTTTTATTTGATTCTACTTTGATTTATCCATAGTGTTTTTGAGTGTTTCTCTTTGTATAGCTTTTTAGTGTCTGCTCTAAGTATTATATCATATATAAAAGCACAGCCTACTGGTGTTTTTATTTTATGAACTTCAATAAAGTATAGTAAATGTCCATTAATTATGTCCATTTATGTCCCTTTCTCTTCTTTCATTTATAATATAATTGCATTAAATATTTCCTCTATGTATGTTTAGAAACGTATCAACTGGTGTTATAATTTTTGCTTCAGTCAAGAAGAAGCAAAGCTTGTTGTATTTGTTCATATTTTTGTTTACTGTGTTCTTCTTTCCTGAGGTTCCAAGGTTTCTTCTTTTAGCATGCCTTTATGTTTAGAGCACTTCCTTTAGCCATTCTTTTAGGATAGGTCTGGTAGGTCTGCTCTTACTTTCCCTTCATTTGATGATGTATTGATTTCCTCTTCATTTCTGATGCATATTTTTGCTGGGTGTGATTTGTTTGCCAGTTCTTTTCTCTCAGCTTGTGAAAAGTATTGTGCTGCTTCCTTCTGTTCTTTGTGGTGTCTGATGAGAAATCTGCTGTCTTTCTGTGTGTGTGTGTGTGTTTTTTCCTCTAGTAAGCGGTCATTTCTCTCTCACTGTTTTGAAGATTTTTTTTCTTTGTGTTTAGTTTTCAGATGTGCCTTGGTGTGTGGATTTTCTTGAGTTTGTCCTGTTTGAGATTCACTCAGCTTCTTGAATCTCTAGGTTTACACTTCTGGCTAACTTTGGGAATTTCCGGTCATTATTTCTTCAAGTACTATTTAAGCCTTACCTTTTTTCTTCTCTCCTTTTGGAACTTTGTCAGACATTTGTAACTTCCTTGCCATCCTGGTGTTGGCATCTATTAATTGTCCTTTCATTCAGGTTGAGATTTTCTGGTTCTTCATATGATGAGTGATTTTCTACTGAAACCTAGATATGTCCGTATTATGTTGTGAGGCATGATATCTAATTGTAACCTTCTGTTTTAATTGACATTTTTGGATAGTACTCTGGCAGGAGAAGGGTGCTGCCACCTCATTATGACTTCACACATATGGAAATAGAAGTTCAGGTTGCCCACTTGGCCTCTCTTGATACCCAACAGTTGGTAGTCCTCATCTGCCTGATGAACAGGAGTAGGAGTTGTGGCTATCTGGTGATCTCTGGTGACTCCTTGATTGGGGTGGAAGCCTTACTGCTGAATGATCAATTGTCAAAGTCCGGACTCTCACTAGGCACCCTTTTACACCACAATGGAGAGAGGGTAATGAGTGCCTTATGACTGCTGGATGGGAATGGAAGTAGGTTCCCCACATGGTACTTACTGTCATCACATTAAGTGGGCCTCATTACCAGCCAGTGAAGATGAAAGTCCCAGCTCCCTACTTGGCTTTCTCTGCTATCTAGTGGAGTGTTGGAATGTTTCATTACAGCCTATTAAGGCTAGTAGCCGAGGCTCCTCACTCAAACTGTGCTGGCCTGAACAGGAGTAAGGCCAGAGTTTTCCTGTGGTGTTTTCCTGGAGGAAAGCAGTTATCTTTTTACAGAATATAATTTTCTGGGATGAAGCAAAAAGCAAATCCAGCAAGTTCACCACTGTATCATTTTTGGGGTCCTGATGTCCCCAACCAGTCTGACTTCTTCCCACCTTTCAGAGTTCTCACATTCCTTTCATTTATAATGTTCAAGGTTCTTAGTTGTACTTTGTAAAAGGAACAGGGGAAACTATGTCTGCATTATTATTCAAGAAACAGAAATTCTTGATAACATCATTTTGCAACTTACTTTTTCACTCAGTAATATGTTATGAAGGTCATTCTATTTAAATGAATACTAATTGATATCATCCTTTCAATGGATGAATATTATTCAATTGTATTACTATCACCATAGTTTCTTTTAAACTAATCCATTATTATTATTATTTTTAGAAACAGAGTCTCACTCTGCCACCCAGGCTGGAGTGCAGTGGCACAATCTTGGCTCACTGCAACCTCCGCCTCCCACCTCAGCCTCTCAAGTAGCTGGGACTACAAGTGTGTGCCACCATACTCAGCTAACTTTTGTATTTTTCTGTGGAGACAAGGTTTTGCCACGATGCTCAGGCTTGTCTCAAACTCCTGGACTCAATCTGTTATCCTGCCTCAGTCTCCCAAAGTGCTAGGTTTACAGGCATGAGCCACTACTCCTAGCTCATTCATTATTAATATACATTTAATTGCATAATAAATAATGCTCTGATGAACATCTCTTGATGCAAAGGTCTGCATTTTCTTTTCTATATTCTGACAATTAAAAAACTATGTAAACCACATATATTTTCCAGTGTTTGGTGAAAATTCATTTTGTGTCATCACCTGTCTAGAACTCACAGAAGGCTATTTATAGCCTTTATTTATCCTGCTCAGTTTTACACTTTATATATTTGTTAGAGAAATATTAAGATATTTAATTATGGGTTACTGAACAGACTGCTGGGATTTGTTATGAAATATGTAATCTGTGCATCTTATTATTTTCTTAGATCCAAATATTCTGAATTCTTGCACACTTCTCTTAAATATTCTTAGGATAACTTTCTAGGAGAGTGATAGCCAAATTTTGGGTCATACTGTGAAATTGTACTTCTAAAATGCAATTTTAGTAGTACTATGTGCTCTTAACAGAGCATATGTCCATTTCTACATGTTCTTGATAATACTGGTTAGTATCATACAATAGTTTAAATTTATGATTTATTCTTTGTGAGATTATAAATAGAATCAATAAATGTACATTTTAGAAAAATCTAGAAAATACAGAGTAGTATAAAGAAGAAAATTTAACACTTGTAGTATCTCTTGTCAGTCATAATAACTCACTGTTACGAGTTATTACCACCATTAATATTTTGGCTTATTCTCTTCATCTCTACTTTTAAATACAAAATTGGAATTACATTCTATGTAGGGAATTTTTATATTCCATCTTTCATTAAAACTGTGTTGTAGACAACTACCTTTGTCTCAATTTTTATAGAACATGATTTAAATAATTGTATATTTTTTCATGAAAGAGATTTATTATAATTCATATAGCTGATTCCTTATTTTTGGGTAAATGAATTGCTTTCAAATTTTTCCCATTGTAATTACATTGTAATAAACATGGTTGTAAATAGTCTCAAGTTTAAGAGTTAGAAAGAAGAAAGCTTGGCCACAGCTTGGATAATACATCTTAAAATTGAAATCCCATCTTTGCAAAAGTGTTTCAGTTCACTCTGATTATGGTCTGATATGGTTAGGCTTTGTGTGCCCACCCAAATATCATCTTGAATTACAATCCCCATAATCCCTATAATCCCCACATGTCAAGGGAGAGACCAAGTGGAGGTGGTTGAATCATTGGGGTGGTTTCCCCCATGTTGTTCTCATGACAGTGAGAATTTTATAAGATCTGATGGTTTTGTAAGTGTTTGGCAGTTCCTCCTGCATGTTCATTCTTCTTCCTGCCACCTTATGAAGAAGGTGCCTTGCTTCCCCTTTGCCTTCCGCCATGATTGAAGTTCCCTGGGGCCTCCCCAGCCATGTGAGACTGAGTCAATTAAACCTCATTCCTTTATAAATTATCCAGCCTCAGGCGGGTCTTCATAGCAGTGGGAAAATGAACTAATTCAGTAAATTGGTACCGTAGAGAGTGGGGTACTGCTATAAGGATACCTGAAAATGTGGAGGTGACTTTTGAACTGGGTAACAGGCCGAGGCTGGAACACTCTGGAGGGCTCAGAGGAAGATAGGAAGATGTGGGAAAGTTTGGAACTTTCTAGGGACTTGTTAAATGACTTTGACCAAAATGCTGATAGTGATATGAGCAATGAAATCCAGGTTGAGGTGGTCTCAGATGGAGATGAAGAACTTGTTGGGAACTGGAATAAAGGTGAGTCTTGCTATGCTTTAGTAAAGAGACTGGAGGCATTTTGTTCCTGCCCTAAAGCTCTGTGGAACTTTGAACTTGAGAGAGATTATTTAGGGTACAAGTGGGAGAAATTTCTAAGAAGCAAAGCATTCAAGAAGGCATGTGAGGGCTCTTAAAAGCATTTAGTCTATTTTTTCTTTTTCATTTTACTTTAAGTTCTAGGGTACATGTGCACAACATGCAGGTTTGTTACATAGGTATACATGTGCCATGTTGGTGTGCTGCACACATTAACTCATCATTTACATTAGGTATATCTCCTAATGCTATCCCTCCACCCCCGCCAACCCCATGACAGGCCCTGGTATGTGGTGTTCCCCACCCTGTGTCCAAGGGTTCTCATTGTTCAATTCCCATCTATTAGTGAGAACATGCGGTGCTTGGTTTTCTGTTCTTGCGATAGTTTGCTCAGAATGGTGGTTTCCAGCTTCATTCATGTCCCTACCAAGGACATAAATTCATCCTTTTTTATGACTCCATGGTATTCCATGTTGTATATGTGCTACATTTTCTTAATCCAGTCTATCACTGATGGACATTCGGGTTGGTTCCAAGTCTTTCCTATTGTGAATAGTGCCGCAATAAACATACGTGTGCATGCGTCTTTGTAGTAGCATGATCTATAATCCTTTGGGTGTATACCCAGTAATGGGATCGCTAGGTCAAACAGTATTTCAGTTCTAGATCCTTGAGGAATTGCCACACTGTCTTCCACAATGGTTGAACTAGTTTACAGTCCCATCAACAGTGTAAAAGTGTCCTTATTTCTCCACATCCTCTCCAGCACCTGTTGTTTCCTGATTTTTTAATGATTGCCATTCTAACTGGTGTGAGATGATATCTCATTGTGGTTTTGATTTGCATTTCTCTGATGGCGAGTGATGATGAGCATTTTTTCATGTGTCTGTTGGCTGCATAAATGTCTTTTGAGAAGTGTCTGTTCATATCCTTTGCCCACTTTTTGATGGGGTTGTTTGTTTTTTCTTGTACATTTGTTTAAGTTCTTTGTAGGTTCTGGATATTAGCCCTTTGTCAGATGGATAGATTGCAAAAATTTTCTCCCATTCTGTAGGTTGCCTGTTCACTCTGATGGTAGTTTGTTTTGCTGTGCAAAAACACTTCAGTTTAATTAGACCCCATTTCTCTGTTTTGGCTTTTGTTGCCATTGCTTTAGGTATTTTAGATATGAAATGCTTGCCTATGCCTATGTCCTGAATGGTATTGCCCAGGTTTCCTTATAGGGCTGTTATTGTTTTAGGTCTAACATTTAAGTCTTTAATCCATCTTGAATTAATTTTTGTATAAGGTGTAAGGAAGGGATCCAGTTTCAGCTTTCTACTTACGGCTAGCCAGTTTTCCCAGCACCATTTATTAACTAGGGAATCCTTTCCCCGTTGCATGTTTTTGTCAGGTTTATCAAAGATCTGATGGTTGTAGATGTGTGGTATCATTTCTGAGGGCTCTGTTCTGTTCCATTGGTCTATATCTCTGTTTTGGTACTAGTACCATGCTGTTTTGGTTACTGTAGCCTTGTAGTATAGTTTGAAGTCAGGTAGCATGATGCCTCCAGTTTTGTTCTTTTTGCTTAGGATTGTCTTGGCAATACGAGCTCTTTTTTTGTTCCATATGAACTTTAAAGTAGTTTTTTCCAATTCTGTGAAGAAAGTCATTGGTAGCTTGATGGGGATGGCATTGAATCTATAAATTACCTTGGGTGCTATGGCCATTTTCACAATATTGATTCTTCCTATCCATGAGCATGGAATGTTCTTCCATTTGTTTGTGTCCTCTTTTACTTTGTTGAGCAGTATTTTGTAGTTCTCCTTGAAGAGGCCCTTCACATCTCTTATAAGTTGGATTCCTAGGTATTTTATTCTCTTTGAAGTAATTGTGAATGGGAGCTCACTAATGATTTGGCTCTCTGGCTGTTATTGGTGTATAGGAATGCATGTGATTTTTGCACATTGATTTTATATCCTGAGACTTTGCTGAAGTTGCTTATCAGCTTAAGGAGATTTTGGGCTGAGACAATGGGGTTTTCTAAATATACAATCATGTCATCTGCAAACAGGGACAATTAGAATTCTTCTTTTCCTAATTGAATACCCTTTATTTCTTTCTCCTGCCTGATTGCCCTGGCCAGAACTTTCAACACTATGTTGAATAGGAGTGGTGAGAGAGGGCATCCCTGTCTTGTGCTAATTTTCAAAGGGAATGCTTCCAGTTTTTGCCCATTCAGTATGATACTGGCTGTGGGTTTGCACAAATAACTGTTATTATTTTGAGATACGTCCCATCAATACCTAGTTTATTGTGAGTTTTTAGCATGAAGGGCTGTTGAATTTTGTTGAAGGCCTTTTCTGCATCTATTAAGATAATCATGTGGTTTTTTCTTTTGGTTCTGTTTATATGATGGATTACATTTATTGATTTGCATATGTTGAACCAGTCTTGCATCCCAGGGATGAAGCCAACTTGATCGTGGTGGATAAGCTTTTGATGTGCTGCTGAATTCAGTTAACCAGTATTTTACTGAGGATTTTTGCATCCATATTCAATAGGGATAGTGGTCTAAAAATCTCTTTTTTTGTTGTGTCTCTGCCAGGCTTTGGTATCAGGATGATGCTTGCCTCATAAAATGAGTTAGGGAGGATTTCCTCTTTTTCTATTGATTGGAATAGTTTCAGAAGGCATGGTACCAGCTCCTCTTTGTACCTCTGGTAGAATTCGGCAGTGAATCTGTCTGGTCCTTGACTTAGAGACACACATATGCTCAAAATAATGGGATGGAGGAAGACCTACCAAGCAAATGGAAAACGAAAAAAGCAGGGGTTTCAATCCTATCCTCTGATAAAACAGACTTTAAACCAGTAAAGATCAAAAGAGACAAAGAAGGACATTACATAATGGTAAAGGGATCAATTCAACAAGAAGAGCTAACTATCCTAAATATACATGCACCCAATACAGGAGCACCCAGATTCATAAAGCAAGTCCTTAGAGACCTACAAAGAAACTTAGACTCCCATGCAATAATAATGGGAGACTTTAAGATCCCACTGTCAACATTAGACAGATCAACAAGACAGAAAATTAACAAGGATATTCAGGACTTGTACTCAGCTCTACACCAAGTGGACTTAATCGACATCTACAGAACTCTCCACCCCAAATCAACAGCATATATATTCTTCTCAGCACCACATCACACTTATTCCAAAATTGACCACATAGTTGGAAGTAAAGCACTCCTCAGCAAATGTAAAAGAACAGAAATTATAACAAATTGTCTCTCAGGCCACAGTGCAATCAAACTAGAACTCAGGATTAAGAAACTCACTCAAAACCACACAACTACATGGAAAGTGTACAACCTGCTCCTGAATGACTACTGGGTAAATAGCGAAATGAAGGCAGAAATAAAGACGTTCTTTGAAACCAATGAGAATAAAGACGCAACATACCAGAATCTCTGGGACACATTTAAAGCAGTGTGTAGAGGGAAATTTATAGCACTAAAAGCCCACAGGAAAAAGCAGGAAAGATCTTACATTGACATCTCAACACCACAATTAAAATAACTAGAGAAGCAAGAGCAAACAAATTCAAAAACTAGCAGCGGGCAAGAAATAACTAAGATCAGAGCAGAACTGAAGGAGATAGAGACAGAAAAAACCCTTCAAAAAATCAGTGAATCCAGCAGCTGGTTTTTTGAAAAGATCAACAAAATAGATAGATCACCAGCAAGACTAATAAAGACGAAAAGAGAAGAATCAAATATATGTAATAAAAAATGATAAAGGGGATATCATCACCGATCCCACAGAAATACAAACTACCATCAGAGAATACCATAAACACCTCTATGCAAATAAACTAGAAAATCTAGAAGAAATGGATAAATTCCTGGACACATACACCCTCCCAAGACTAAACCAGGAAGAAGTTGAATACCTGAATAGACCAATAACAGGCTCTGAAATTGAGGCAATAATTAATAGCCTACCAATCAAAAAAAGCATTCCGTTTCATGCATTCACAAAGAGATTATCTGGAATTGTATTTAAAAGGGAGGCAGATCCTAAAACTTTAGAAAATTTGCAGCTTGACAATGTGATAGAAACGAGAAGTCCATTTTCTGAGGGGAATTTCAAGCCAGCTACAGAAATTTGCATAAGTAACAAGGAATCAAATGTTAATCACTGAGGAAATGAGGAACATTTTTCCAGAACACATCAGGGATCTTCATGGTAGACCCTCCCATCACAGTACTGGAGGCCTAGGAAAAAGAAATGGTTTCCTGGGTCAGGTTCAGGGCTTTGCTGCTTTGTGTAGTCTCAGGACGTGGTGCCCTGCATCCCAGCCATGGCTTGGAGGGGCCAACCTACAGCTCAGACTGTTGCTTCAGAAGGTGCAAGCCGCAAGCCTTTGTGGCTTTCAAATGGTGTTGGGCCTGTGGGTGTGCAAAAGTCAAGAACTGAGGTTTGAGAACCTCTGCCTAGATATCAGAGGATGTATGAAAAGGCCTGGATGTCGAGGCAGAGGTTTGCTGCAAGGGTGTAGCCTTCCTGGAGAACCTCTCCTAGGGAAGTCCAGAAAAAAAAAATGTGGGCTGGAAGCCCCCATAGGGAGCCCCCACTGGGAAACTGCCTAGTGGAGCTGTGGGAGAAGGGCCATCACCCTCTAGACCCCAGAATGGTGTATTCACTGACAGCTTGCATTGTGTACCTGGAAAAGCCACAGAGAGTCAATGCCAGCCCATGAAAGCAGCTAAGGGGGTTTGTACCCTGCAAAGCCACAGGGGTGGAGCTGCCCAAGGCCATGGGAACCTACCTCTCTCATCGGCATAACCTGGATGCAAGACATGGAGTCAAAGGAGAGCATTTCAGAGTTTTAAGATTTAATGACTGTCTTGCTGGATACCAGACTTGCATGGGGCCTGTAGCCCAATTTCTCCCATTTGGAATGTATGTATTTACCCAATGCTTGCAGCCCCACTGTATCTAGGAAGTAACTAATTTGCTTTTGATTTTATAGGCCTATAGGCAGAAGGGACTTGCCTTGTTTCAGATGAATTTGGACTTGGGCTTTGGGTTAATGCTAGAAAAAATTCAGACTTTGGGGAACTGAAGGCATGATTTGTTTTGATACGTGAAGGGGACATGGGATTTGGGAGGGGCCAGGGGCAGAATGATATGGTTAGGCTTTGTGTCCCCACCCAAATATCATCTTGAATTGTAATCCCCATAATTCCCATAATCCCCACATGTCAAGGGAGAGACCAGATGGAGGTGGTTGAATCATGGGGGTAGTTCCCTCATGCTGTTCTCATGATATGCGTGAGTTCTCATGAAATATCATGGTTTTATAAGTTTGGTAAGTTCTTCCTGTGTTCATTCTCATTCCTGTTGCCATGTGAAGAAGGTGTGTCGCTTCCCCTTCACCTTCTGCCATGATTGTAAGTTTCTTGGGGCCTCCCCAGCCGTGCTGAACTGTGAGCCAATTGGACCCCTGTCCTTTATAGATCACCCAGTGTCAGGCCGGTCTTTGTAGCAAAGTGAAAACAGGCTAATACGTGGTCTTATTTATTATGTCATAAAAAAAGATACAAGAATAAAAATTGTGAGAAATTGGTTTTAGTTCCTTCCTCTCTTACTTCCCTCTTTTGTTCTCCCTTGCTCCTCCCTCCAGAAATATTTAAAAACAAACAATTAATTCTTGATGTCAAGAAGTTCTACCAGCCTCAGTGACTCACACCTCTAATCTCAGCATTTTAGAAGACCAGGGCAGGAGGATTACTTGGGCTCAGGAGTTCAAGACCAATATGGGCAACATAATGAGACCTTGTCTCTACAAATAATAATAATAATGATGATAAAATAACTAGATGTGGTGATGCAAACCTGTGGTGCCAGATACTCAGGAGGCTGAGGCAGGAGAATTGCTGGAGCCAAGGCTACAGTGAGTCAAGATTGCACCACTACACTCCAGCCTGGCTGACAGAGCAAGACCCTGTCTAAAAAAAAAAAATGAAACAAAACAAAAAACAAAACTTCTCAAACAAGAACAAGCAGAGGAGACAGACACTTTGGTTCTCACACTAACTCACTCTATCTCACTCTGGAACCAAGCAAAGCCACTTGGATTTTTTCCCATATTTCCTTCAACTATAAAGTGAAGGTAGTTGAGTTAGTAGTTACCTAAGGTTATTTTTAGTTCCTAAACTTTATGTTTTCCTTGCTGTGGGCTATCATAATATCACTGAGGTGATGACTGTACTATCTGTTTCCAGGTTTTTTACCATTGTTGTTTTATTTTTATTTATGGTTGTTATTTAAATTTGTTTTTCATGTGAAGGATATGGGTGAGTGCATCCTTTAGTTACCATGTGAAGATTTCTCTATATTTAGTTTATCTGTCCTGGGGTGAGTGGAAGAGCCGATCACTACCCTGAATTTCTCAATACACTATGCATACACCACCACATGGAATATGGAATATGTCCTTGCTCTCTCCTTTCAGAGCCATTTGAGTATGTGCAAATCATTTAATCTGTTTGGGCCTCAGTTTACTCATCTGTAAAACAGAGAGAAAGATACTTTTCTCACAGCTCTCCCTCAAGAAGTAAATGAAGTAATGAGTGAGAAAGCCTTCTGTGAGATGAACAGAAGTCAGATGTAGAGCAGCTGAATAACTTGCTATAGCAATGCTCTCCACAATCTTTTTGGCACCAGGTATCAGTTTCTTGGAAGACAATTCTTCCACGGACAGAGAGTGGGCTGGAGTGGGATGGTTTGGGGATGGAACTGTTCCACTTTAGATCATCAGGAGGCATTAGAATCTCATAAGGAGTGTACAACCTAGATCCCTCTCATGTGCAGTTCACAATAGGGTTCATGCTTCTGTGAGAATCTAATGTTGCCACTGATCTGACAGGAGGCAGAGCTCAGGCGGTAATGCTTGCTGGTCTGCTGCTCACTTCCTGCTGTCTGGCCAGGTTCCTAACAGGCCATAGAACCTGTAGTGCGGGGGTCCCCAATCCCCAGACCACCAACCAGTACAAGGGAATCCTGTGCCAGAGGGACCTCTTACCACTAGATGGCAGGATGGAGGTATAAAGTTTGCCCACCTTACTTAGCTATTCCATAGTCATTTGACAGTATCTATTTCTCTCCCTCTTTTTTTTTAAAAAAATATTTCTTTCTTTCTTTATTTTATTTTAATAGGGTTTTGGGAAACAGGTGATGTTTGGTTATATGAATGAGTCCTTTAGTGTCGTTTTCTGAGACTTTGGTGCACCCATCACCTGAGCAATGTATGCTGTACCCAATGTGTAGTCTTTTATCCCTCACCCAACTCCTATCCTTTCCCCAGAGTCCGTTGTTATCATTCTTATGCCTTTGCAACCACACAGTTTAGCTCCCACTTATGAGTGAGAATTTATGATGTTTGGATCCTTCCTGGGTTACTTCACTTAGAATGATGCTCTCCAGTTTCATCCAGGTTGCTCCAAAAGCCATTATTTTGTTCCTTTTTATTAAGTAGTATTCCATGGCATACATATGTGTGTGTATATATATATATGTTACATTTCCTTTATCTACTCATTGATTGATGGGAATTTGGGGTGGTTGCATATTTTTGCAATTGCAAATTGTGTTGCTAGAAACATGGGTATGGAAGTATCTTTTTTGTATAGTGACTTCTTTTCCTCTGAGTAGATACTCAGTAATGGGATTACTGTATCAAATGGTAGGTCTACTTTCAGTTCTTTAAGGTATTTCCACACTGTTTTCCATAGTGGTTTTGCTAGTTTACATTACCTCCAACAGTGTAAAAGTGTTCCTTTTCGACCACATTTTTGCCAACATCTAATATTTTTTGAATTTTTGATTATGGCCATTCTTGCAGGAGTAAAGTGGTATTGCATTGTGGTTTTGCTTTGCATTTCCCTGGTAAGTAGTGATGTTGAGCATTTTTTTCATTTGTTGGCCATTTTTATATCTTCTTTTCAGAACCGTCTCTTCATTGCCTTGGCCTACTTTTTGATGGGATTGTTTGTTTTTATCTTGCTAATTTGTTTGAGTTCCTTGTAGATTCTGGATATTAGTCCTCTGTTGGGTGTATAGTTTGTGAAGATTTTGCCTCACTCAGTGAATTGTCTGTTTACTCTGCTGATTATTTCTTTTGCTATGCAGGAACTTTTTAGTTTAATTAAGTTCCATCTATTTATCTTCATTTCTGTTGCATTTATGTTTGGATACTTGGTAATGAAGTTTTTGCCTAAGCCAATGTCTAGAAAGGCTTTTCCAATGTTATCTTCTAGAATTTTTATGGTTTCAGGTCTTAGATTTAAGTCTTTGATCCATCTTCAGTTGATTTTTGTATAAGATGAGAGATGAGGATTCAGTTTCATTTTTCTACATGTGGCTTGCCAATTATCCCAGCACCTTTCCCCCACTTTATATTTTTGTTTGCTTTGTCAAAGATCCATTTAATGTAAGTATTTGGCTTTATTTCTGGGTTCTCTATTCTGTTTTATTGGTCTATGTGCATATTTTCATACAAGTACCATGTTGTTTTGGTTACTATGGTCTTATAGTATAGTTTGAAGTTGGGCAATGTGATGCTATCAGATTTGTTCTTTTTGTTTAGTCTTGCTTTGGCTATGTGGGCTCTTTATTGGTTTCATACAATTTTTTTCTAGTTCTGTGAAGAATGATGGTGGTATTTTGATGGGAATTGCATGGAATTTTGTAGATTGCTTTTTGCAGTATGGTCATTTTCATAGTATTGATTTTACTCATCCATAACATAGGATGTGTTTCCATTTTTTTTGCATTGTTTCTTCCAGCAGTGTATTGTAGCTGGAAATCATGCATTGTTTGCATGATTTCTTCCAGCAGTGTATTGTAGCTTTCCTTATAGAGCTCTTTTCCCTCCTTGGCTATGTATTTCCTGAGTATTTTATTTCTTCTGCAGTAAATTCTCTTAAATTTGAGTTCTCGATTTGATTCTCAGCTTCATTGCTGTTGGTCTATAGCATGGCTACTGATTTGTGTACATTAATTTTGTATCCTGAAATTTTGCTGAATTCATTTACCAGTTCTAGGAGCTTTTTGGATGAGTCGTTAGGGTTTTCTAGGTATACAGTCCTGACATCAGCAAACAGTGACAGTTTGACTTCTTCTTTACCAATTTGGATGCCTTTTATTTCTCTCTTTTGTCTGCTCTGGCTAGGGCTTCTAGTATTATGTTGAATAGAGGTGGTGAAAGTGGGCACTCTTGTCTTGTTCCAGTTCTCAGGGAGAATGCTTTCAACTTTTCCCCATTCAGTATAGTGTTGGATGTGAGTTTGTCATAGATGGCTTTTATTACCTTAAGGCATGTCCCTTCTATACTGATTCTGCTGAGGATTTTAATCATAAAGGGATGCTGGGTTTTGCCAAGTGATTCTTCTGCATTTATTGTGATGATCATGTGATTTTTGTTTTTAATTCTGTTTATGTTGTATATCGCATTTATTGACTTGCAGGTGTTAAACCCTCTCTGCATCCATGGTATGAAATCCACATGGTCATTGTGGATTGTCTTTTTGATAAGCTGTTGGATTCAGTTAGCTACTATTTTGTTGAGGATTTTTGCATCTACGTGCATCAGAGATACTGGCCTGAAGTCTTCGTTTTTGTTATGTTTTTTCCTGGTTTTGGTATTAGGATAATACTGGCTTCACAGAATGATTTAGGGAAGATTCCCTGTTTCTCTGTCTTTTAGAATAGGGTCAATAGGAATGGTATCAATTTTTCTTTGAATATTTAATAAAATTCAGCTTTGAATTCATCTGGTCCTGGACATTTTTGGGGGTAACCTTTTAATTACTATTTCAATCTTGCTGCTTATTATTGGTCTGTTCAGAGATTCTATATCTTCCTGGTTTAATCTAGGAAGGTTGCATATTTCCAGGAAACTATCCATCTGCTGTAGGAGTCCTAGTTTGTGCATTTAAAGGTGCTCATAGTAGCCTTGAATGATCTTCTGTATTTCTATGGTATTGATCATAATATCTCCCTTTTTGTTTCTAATTGAGCTTATTTGGATCTTCTGTATTCTTTTCTTGGTTAATCTCACTAATGCTCTGTCAATTTTATTTATCTTTTCAAAGAACTACCTTTTTGTTTAATTTATCTTTTGTCTTGTTTTTGTTTGTTTGTTTCAAGTTCGTTTAGTTCTGCTCTGATCTTAGTTATTTCTTTTCTTCTGCTGTGTTTGGGTTTGGTTTGTTCCTGTTTCTCTAGCTGCTTGAGATGTAACCTTAGAGTGTCTATTTGTGCTCTTTCAAACATTTTGATGTAGGTATTCAATGTTATCAACATTCTTCTTAGCACTATCTTTGCTCTTTCTCATAGGTTTTGATAGGTTGTGTCACTATTATCATTTAGTTGATATAATTTTTAAATTTTCATCTTGATTTCATTGTTGACCCAATGATTATTCAGGAGCAGTTTACTAATTTCCATATATTCGCATGGTGTTGAGTGTTCCTTGTGGCATTGATTTTGAATTTTATTCTACTGTGGCCTAAGAGAGTACGTGCTATAATTTTGATTCTCTTAAATTTGTTGATACTTGTTTTGTGGCCTACCATATAGTCTATCTTGGAGAATATTATATGTGCTGATGAAGAAAAAGTATACTCTTCAGTTATTGGGTAGAATGTTCTGTTTAGTCCATTTTTTCTAGGCAATAGTTTAAGCCCATTGTTTCTTCGTTGGCTTTCTGTCTTGAAGACCTATCTAGTGCTGTCAGTGGAGTATTAAAGTCTGCCACTATCATTGTGTTACTGTCTATTCTCATTTCTTAGGTCTAGTAGTAATTGTTTTATAAATTTGGGAGTTCCAGTGTTAGGTGCATACATATTTAGTATTGTGATATTTTCCTGTTGGGCTAGCTTTTAAAATCATTATATAATGTCCCTCTTTGTCTTTTTTAATAGCTGTTCCTTTGAAGTTTGTTTTGTCTGATATTAAAATAGCTATTCCTGCTCACTTTTGGTATCCCTTTGCATGGAATATCTTTTTCCACCACTTTACCTTAAGTTTATGTGAGACTCACCTTATGTGTCAGGTGAGTCTCTTGAAGACAGAAGCTACTTAGTTAGTGAATTCTTATCCATTCTGCCATTCTGTATCTTTTAAGTGAAGCATGTAGGCCATTTGCATTCAACGTTTGTCTTGAGACATGAGGTATTATTTTATTCATTATGCTGTTTGTTGCCTGAATACCTTGTTTTTTTTTTTGTTTTTTTTTGTTTTTTTTTAATTGTGTTGTTGTTTTATAGGTCCTGGGAGATTTATGTTTTAAGGAGATTCTATTTTGGTGTATTTTGAGTATTTTTTTTTTTTTATTTCAAGATTTAGAGCTCCTTTTAGCAGCAGTTCTTGTAGTGCTGGGTTGGTAGCGGTGTATTCTCTCAGCATTCGTTTGTCTGAAAAAGACTGCACCTCTTCTTCATTTATGAAGCTTCGTTTTGCCGGATACAAAATTCTTAGCTGATAATTGCTTTAAGGAAGCTAACGATAGGACCCCAATTCCTTCTAGCTTGTAGGATTTCTGCTGAGAAATCCGCTGTTAACCTGATAGATTTCCCTTTATAGGTTACCTGATGCTCTTGCCTCTGATCTCTTAATGTTTTTTCCTTCAACTTGATTTTAGAAAACCTGATGACTATTTGCCTAGGTGATGATCTTTTTATATTGAATTTCCCAGGTGTTCTTTGAGCTTCTTGTATTTGGATGTCTAGATCTCTAGCAAGGCCAGTGAAGTTTTCCTTGATTATTCCCTCAAATATGTTGTCCAAACTTTTACATTTCTCTTCTTCCTCAGGAACACCAATCATTCTTATGTTTGGATGTTTAACATAGTCCCAAGCTTCTTGGAGGTTTTGTTAATTTTTTAAATTCTTTTTTTTTCTTGTCTTTGTCAGATTGAGTTAATTTGAAAGCTTTGTTTTCAAGCTCTGAAGTTATTTGTTCTACTTGTTTGATTCTGTTGCTGAGCCTTTCCAGTGCATTTTGCAATTCTCTAAGTGTGTCCTTCATTTTCAGTAGCTGTGATTGTTTTTCTGCTATCTATTTCACTGGATAATTTTTCCATTCATATCCTGTATCCTTTTTTTTTTTTAATTTCTTTGAGTTGAACTTTACCTTTTTCTGTTGCCTCCTTGATTGGCTTAATAGTCAACCTTCTGAATTCTTTTTCTGGCAATTCAAAGATTGCATGTTGGTTTGAATCCATTGCTGGTGAGCTAATGTGACTTTTTGGGGTGTTGAAGATCCCTGTTATGTTATTACCAGAGTTGTTTTTCTGGTTCCTTCTCATTTGGGTAGAATATGTCTGAGGGAAGTTCTGGGACTCAAGGGCTGCTCTTCAGATTCTTTTAACCCACAGGGTGCTCCCTTAATATGGTGCTCTGCCCTTTCCTCTAATGATGGAGCTTCCTGAGAGCCGAATTGTTTGGAATTTGGAGCTACCAGGCTTCAGGTTGGTACTGGAGAGTGTCTGCAAAGAGTCCTGGGGTGTGATCTGTCTTCAGGTCTCTCAGCTGTTGATATCAGCACCTGCTCCGGTAGAGGTAGCAGGGGAATGAAGTAGGCTCTGTAAGGGTCGTTGATTGTATTTTTGTTAAGTGCCCTGGTTTTGTGTTTGTTGGCCTCCAGCCAGGAGATGGCACTTTGAAGAGTGCATCAGTTGTGGTAGTGTAGGGAGGGCCAGGCAGTGGGCATGGCCATAGACCTCCCAAGAGATTATGTCCTTTGTCTTTAGCTACCAGGGCAAGTAGAGAAAGACCATCAGGTGGGAGCAGGGTTAGGTGTGTCTGAGCTCAGACTCTCCTTGGGCAGGGCTTGCTGCAGTTACTGTGTCTGTTGGGGATGGTGGTGTGGTTCCCAACTCAATGGAGTTATGTTCCCAGGGCGATTGTGGCTGCATCTGCTGTGTCACATAGGTTACCAGGGAAGTAGGGGAAATCTGGCAGCCACAGGCTTCACCCAGCTCCTATGCAGCCCACAGTCCAAAAGGCTGGTTTCACTTCTACAGTGCCCCCCACAATGACACTGAGTTTATTTCCAGGTAGTCAGTGAGCAGGACTGAGAACCTGTCCCAGGTTATAAGCCTCCTGCTAAGAAAGCAACCAGACTCACAGTTTCTTGGCTGTCCCATGGAGCTTGCAGCGACAACCTACCTCCTTCAAAGGGTCTGTGGATTCTCTCAGCTTTCCTAAAATGTTCCTGTAGTTGCCTCTGGAGAAAAAGTTGATGATGTGCATCTCTATATGCTGCCCTTTCCCTTGGAGTGGGAGCTGCAAGTTAGTCCTGCCTTCTGTCTGCCATTTTCCCCTATATGCCCTCTATTTCTTTCCCACTTTCATTAATCCATCCACCATTCAGGTTTTACCTCCTTTTCTCCCAAGACCTCCAGACCAGCATTGTGAACCTCTTCTTTTAAGTTGTCAAAGGAAGAATTTTTGGCCACATATTTGGAATTGCCTGTCCTCATTCTTCAGCTACTTTGTTGGCTTACTAGTCTTGACTACTCAGGAGGAAAGCCAAGTATCTCTGTCTGGGGGGCTTGGCTGCCATTCCTGCCACATAGGGAGCCAATACCATAAAACTTTTTCCACATGCTCATGTGTGACTCAGCATTTTTGATGGTCTGATATCAAGGGGGCCCCTGAAGGCTTGAGTGTCGAGGAGAAGAACTCTCCATCCCCAGCACCTGGGAAGTCAGTTTCACACCCAACCCCATCTCACTGAAGTGTGGGTGGTTTAGTACTTTACAGCAGACTCCAAAACCTTCTGTAGTTTATGTGTGATTGGGACAGATGCAGATAGAGTTTCTATTGTTTGGGGTGTTTTTAAATAAATGCCTAATTGGAATCAATACCACCAAAATATGAATGAATGTAGTTGCTTTCTTACTTGCTATTGTTAGAAGATATACAGATATGCAGTGATACCTCCAAGTCCTGGAGCAGGCCTGCTCACTGACAAAGCTGCCCTAAACCCAGTACTGTCCTTCCAAATAGGCAATGTAGATGGTCTCCAAAAGATATGATCTATGAAGTCATTATTTAAAACGTCCCTCCTAAAAATGTCATCTTGTTAGTCCAGCTGGAATACACAAATTTCCACCTCTGGGGCTTAAGGTGTTGTTTCTCACTGTATGCCCCATGAAAATACATGTCCCATGACATGGATTTTACATAATTTTGTTTGTTTGTTTGTTTATTTGTTATGTTAGCACAAGGAACTGTATCTCAGAAAAAAAGACTGGGTTTTGATGGGGTCAGAGCGCAGTATATTTTAGAGGAAAAACAGAGACTAGAGATTATTATTATAGATAGCATCTGACAAATATACATGTTCATAAAGAGACAGAATAGTATAGGGTTAGGCGTTATCACTAGATTAAATGAGACAATGTGTATGAAGTCTTTAGCCCAGAGACTGACACAACTTAAGCACTAAACCAATATTATTATTACTACAGTGTGCCTCACACATTCCAGATACTGGGGCTACAACAAAGAACAATACAGACTTGGTTCTTGCCCTCAGGGAGCTGAATTTGGTAGCTAGGCAACTAATACTTAAAATAGCATTTATGGTGAATACTATGGCACGAGAAGGTCAGAATAGGGTCTTAGGAGAGCATGAGCAGAGGCTCATAATTTAGTATTTTGCCTAAGAGAGCTTTCTAGAGAAGGTGATTTTCTATTCTGAGGCCCGAACGAGGAATGAGTGATGTGGGAAAGGGGAGGAGAGGAGAGTTTCAAATATGGGGAACATATGCATGAAAATCCAGAACTGGGACAATCAAGGCATGTTTCAAGAGCTACAAAGGAATTTAGTTGTTGGAGGATAGAGTACCAGAAGGTCAGTATATTTAGATGGTGCTGAAGAAAGGAGAATGGGAAATTTCCAATATCTTTTTGTTGATTGAAGCTGGAACTGACTACCACAAAATCAGAAAAACGTTGATTACCAGTACAAATCTGCTAATTGCCTTTGGAACATTGATGCTGCAATTAACTTTTCTCGAATTTGGGAGAAAACTGAATGTTTTGGTTACACTTTCATGTTCTGAATCATATGCCACAATTGAAATATTGTTGCTTCTCTGTTTACAAGTTTTTCTTTCCTTTTCCCTCAGAAGGGTCAAAGAGAGCCAAAGGTATCTTCCTTCACATTTCTTAACATATACCATGTGTGGGCTTACAAAGAAGAACAAGCAAGGACCCCTTAGTACAGAAGAAGACTCAGTTGAGTAAATAGGAAGCTCAAAATATTATAAGCTTTCAAAATAATAGGTATATAGAAAATTAAATAACACAATTCATCTCTTGTCCACTCCTACCTTCTACTATGGTAACCATTGTTAATAAATTAGTGTGAATTTCTTTGTACATCTTTCTGTAAGACAAACACAGATAAAGTTATATTCACAGAAAAGCTGTTTTCTCACCTATTACTTTGCAACTTGCATTTTTATTTAATAATACATCATAGACAACACTCCAGTTTTAGAATCATAAAGATTTAATCCAATCTTTTTCATAGCTACATATTGTTCCTCAATACAATGTGCTGTAATGTAATCAACCTTTCCACTATTGATGGACTTTCAGATTGTTCTCAGGGTGTGTGTGTGTATGAGTTGTGCTATAAAGTACTATAATAAATATGCATATATAGGGAATTTTTCTATGGGTTGTCATGGCAGGTGCCAAAAGTGGGCTACATGAGTCAAATGTGTGCATATTTTAATCATCATTAGATTTTGCAAAAATGTTGTGGCACTCCAGCCTGGGCGGCAGAGGGAGACTCTGTCTCAAAAAAAAAAAAAACATGTTGTGGCAAATGATGATAATGCTCTGTGTTCTTAGTAGACTAGAATACCATCGCTCTTTTTCATTGTTACCAATCTGATGGGTGGCAAATTATATCACATTGTTATTTTGATTTGAATTCTTTTTGTTCCAGTGGGCTGGAGCATATTTTCATTTGCTTATTTGCCTTCTTTATATGTTATTTTGTACATTCTTAATTCATAGGATTTGCTTATTTTCTTATATTAAGTTACTTGCCCTTTTTATTTGTAGATTTTTATCATGTTACAAAATTAATCTCTTGAAATATTGTGCACAACTAGTTTTCCCAATCTATCGTTTGTCTCTGAATTTTTAATTCTCTCTGGGAAATAGGATGACTTTGTTGGACTATTGAGTGAGTCCAGGGTCATCATATTTTATGGGGAGTGGTGGTGGACATACTACCTGCTCTCCTTTGACCCTGTGGCATACTTAATTATTAATACAAAAATAAACACTCATGAAACAGATATGATGAAAATTACTCTTTTTAAAAATATATTAGAATAATCTAGCAACACGAATTCCAGCACTGTCATTCTTCTTAGGCGATGAGGAAAATCTAACACATTTATTTTCTTCAAATTAGATTTTTTTTTTCCTTTTTAAAAGAAATCCTAAGTATTTGAGGGGCAAGAAAATACTTGCTTTTTCCTTCATGGGAAGGTGTGAAACTCAGCTGCTTGCAATCAGATGAATAAACAAACTGAAAACAATCCAATCACAGTAGAAAAAAATAGGTTTTCCAGTTGTACAACTAGTTGCTCGAAAGTTCAACTTCAGATTGTTCTGGCTTCTGATGTAACATTACAGCACACTCCATCCTGTAGTACACCAATAAATTCAGATATTTTCTCAAGAATCCTTGTCAGAATTGTGGTACACGTCAGGGCTGGACTAGCAGCAAGGATCCTGGAGGTAGGAGGGGACAAGAGCACATCTATTTCTCTATCTATCTATCTATCTATCTATCTATCTATCTATCTATCTATCT
>NC_045436.1:116858244-117064996 GCF_002776525.5 Piliocolobus tephrosceles
TCTATCTATCTATCTATCTATCTATCTATCTATCTATCTATCTATCTATCTATATTTTCTGACAAGACTAGAAGTTCTGGGCTGTAAGACTAACAAAACCTGTCACTTTTTATGCTACATAATTTGGCATAATAGTAAACATGCTACTCTGAGAGGCAAATAGGTAACTGAGCTCAGAACTGTAATTCTTTTCTTCCCTATGGAAATGTGGATTTTCAAAATACTATGCAAGTTCTTTTCCAATTTTTTTAGAAATTAACTTTGCTTTTTCTTCAGAGTTTCAAATCTTTGCTAGGGTTGTTTCTCTTCAGCATCTAATGTTACCTGTATTCTCCAAGTGATTTTTTGAAGTTTTTTAAAGGCCTGTCCATTTTTTTTGCTGCTTAACTTTCTAACCAATGAAAATTCAACACTAAGGGTGGGGGGAGCGGCAGGTGAGAAGAGTAGGAAGATTTTAGAGCAAAAGAATGACAAAAACTCAAGGATTTTAATCTTCACTAAGGCACTTGGAATAATATTGTGTACCTGTAAATTACCAATTTTTCAATGTTTGCACTCTGAGATACCTTCACATTGCAGTCAAATAATTTGTCCACCTGTTAATAATTTTTAATTAGTCTAACTTGGGGGCAGGAACCACACAGAGTATTAAGGGTGTAATAGCTGGTAAGTGACAAGAAGGGTTGTGAATCCTTGATCTTTACAAGGTAACTTCGCCTCTCACTCCCTGTGGGATGAGGTGAGACTACCCAGCAAGTCTCCTCTGTGGGTGCTTCTTCAAACAAACTTTAATCACCCATCATTGCTGACAGCTAAAAATCTAACCACAGAAAATTACTGTAGACTAATCTATTCCCTAAATTACTAAACACAACCTTCAAAATAAATACACATGATGGAGAATGAGTGAGCAATTGGCATGTTCCACTGGTAACTACAAAATTTGAGTTGTATTTCCACTGTTCTTTAGAATATAAATATATATGATGGAGTGTGAGAGCCAGCGATGTGGAGGGCATGCTCCACTGGTAACTATACAATATTAGTTGTGTATCTAGTATTTTTTAGAAATGGATCTTCATATGTTCCTCAAATATCAGCTAGGATTTCCCCTACCACCCTCCACCAGTGCACATTTCTGTTTGCTTCATTCTATGACCAATTTCCATAAGAAACCCACTCCTGACAAGCATTTTTTGAGTTTTAGAGGAATTCTCTGACAATCTGGCAGATACAGAAAGAATTTACAAGCAAACTACTGCCTTCCTTTTCAACATCTCCTGGCTCCATGAACGCTTCTATTTCCTATTATCTCTTTGCTCCTTCTGTCTGAGAAATATCCCTCAGGACAATTCTGTCTGAGGATACACCACATTTTCTCTTCTAAGAATGCCTAGTGTTTTTTTTTTTTTTTTTTTACTTCTGAGTCATTGGGAGCAGCCAATACCCAGCTTTTGGGTGGAGGGAATAGTGATTCTCAGCTTTGATTCTCTTCTGTCTTATTAAGGCATCCTGTAAGTCAGCAGCACTCAAACTTGTTGTCTTAGAATTCCTTACAGCTTTTGTCTATGGGAGTATATCTATCAACTTTTATCATACCCGAAATTGAAAATTTTTTAAAAAATAGAATTTCCTTTAAAATAACAATGAGTGCCTTATGTATTAATATACATAATATTTTAAAGAAAAGTAACTATGATTTCCAAGACAAAAACATTAGTTAAAGAATAGCATTGGTTTTCTTTTTTTGCACGTTTCTTTAACGTACAGTTTGGTAGAAGATGCCTGCTTCTGTATTCTGCTATATTGTTTAGGTTGAACCATGCAAAGAAAATTCAGGCTCATAGTTGGAAAATAGGAGTATTTTAAGATTTTCAGACAATTGTGGTTTTTTGTTTTTTTTTTTTTTTTGCTACTACATCAAATCTTAACAAGTGGCAGTTTCTTAAAGGTTATATGCAATGCAGAAATCTGAAAGCATATCAATGAACATGCACTCTGTTACATTAAAATGTATTATCTGATCCTGCTTTTTGAATGGATCTTTTGTTCATACATTAGTCACTTAAAAAACATTGATCTCCTGAATTATGCAGACCTTTTAAACGCAGTTGTTAATATCACCATCAATCTCAAAGAAAAGTCTTGCAGCAGTAGGAAGATGCCAGATTCTAGAGGCAAACACTGTATTTCTAAAATCTTAATTCCATTTGCAGTGGTAACACTTTATACATATTTATTTTTTTTTAAAACCACAGAATATTAAAAAACTTATTTTCAGTGGTCAAGGCTTAAGAAAATAAGTGCATTTGGCTGTATCATCAAGGACATTTTAAAGTGTAACCGCACCGCCCTCTTTTTTCCTGCAAGTGTGTGGCAGTAAATAAATTAACGACTACTTCTATAGTTTGGTACCAGTGCTTTGATTCATGCTGAAGTGCTCAAGGTTTTATCCTCCATTGCTTTTGTACTATCAATGCAAATGCTGAAACAACGAAAAAGGCAGTGGCTTTTAATTTTATTTTGAAAATATTTTGAGCACATTAACCCCCTGAAAGGCTCTTAGGTACTTTCAAGAGTAACTGAATATTACCAGTGTAGCCAGTGTTGAGATACTACCCTTCTAGATCTCAAATTTTAATGCACACACACATTGTTGGAAGGTCTTATTAAAATACAGGTTGTGATTTAGTGGTCCTGAGGTGGGACCAGAAAGTTGCACTTCTAACAAGTTTCCAAGTGAAGATGATGCTTCCTGTAGGTGGCTGCAT
Source organism: Piliocolobus tephrosceles (assembly GCF_002776525.5). Classification (NCBI taxonomy): domain Eukaryota; kingdom Metazoa; phylum Chordata; class Mammalia; order Primates; family Cercopithecidae; genus Piliocolobus; species Piliocolobus tephrosceles. The sequence continues at coordinate 116,861,016 of NC_045436.1, forward strand.
TTTGAGAAGCAAGTCTGTAGCCCTGCATTGCCCAAAATGATAGCCACTAACTACATATGGTTAAATAATTTAACTTTAAAGTCATTAAACTTAAATTAAATATCCAGTTTATCAGTCATATTAGCCACATTTTGAGTACTCAAAACTACTTGATGCTGGTGGCTATCATATTAAACAGAAAAAGCATTGATCATTTTCATTATCTTAGAGTCTTACGGACAGTGCTGCTCTAGTTTATTTACATGGAGACAGGAAAATGTAACTGAATTTATTTAAATATTAATTAGAAGATACCCTTTAAAGCATTAGTGGGGTAACTTATTATGAATAACTGCCATTTTTTTTTTTTTTTTCTGATCAATGCAGCAAAGACAGACAATTTAGGGTTTTAAAAAATACTTTAAATTCAATAGCTTCACATTGCCTGACTAATTTCTTGTAAACCTCTGTAGTGTCATGTCATTATGAGCTACATAAACTGATAATTTGATGACTGGTACATATATTCCATTTTTGTGGGAGAAATGATTCTATTTAAAAGATAAAATAATTAAGCATACCTGATACAAAGAAAGAAAAATCCCTTACTCACTGTAAAATTTACTGATTTTTATATCCAAAACATGGTCCTCCATAAAACTCACAAGGAACAATTTCAGTGGAAAAAGTTCCACTGGGAGAATAAAAGGCTGTGCCTCAAGGGTTAACACTCGGGATAGTGTTTCTGCTGGGCGCGCCACAGCAGACAGCGTGCTGAGAGGCATTCCTTGGGGTTCGTTTGGGCAGCTCTTCCTCTGGATGAGAGCTGGCCAAACTCTGTATACCCCACCTGAGTCAAGGAAACATTCCAAGTTAGGCTTTCCAAAAGCATTCCTAGTCTGCAAAGTTTGCAAGCTGAGACGAGCCTAGTTGGAGTGAGGAGAAAGTATAAAAACTAATAAAAATAGGAAGAGAAAAGAAGGGGAGGCCTTTTTAGATGGTACCATGAGTTCTTCTTTAGGATATTTCCTGTCTCCCCTATATCAACAAGTACAATAAGTACTGTATACTGTAAAGAGGAAGGTGTGAAACATAGCTTGTCAATTTGGGGCTACAAGAACATCCCAATAACAAAGCAAACACCTTTTGGTCAAGCATGCTAGTTTCAAGAGTAGATGTGAGTCTGGATGCTTTTGGAGAAGGGAAACATTTCTATGCTCTTATTTGTCTCTTTTTGTACCTAACATATTTCCATAAAATTTTTCAGTGAGAAATAATGAGACGAAGAGAGAGTGTTCCATCAGTCTCAGCCACTGGTTTGCCAGTGCTTGGAAACGCAAGATTAGCAGCTCTTGTAATTTCATCCTCCAGGTATGTGTTCTTGTCAGTTCCATTTTCATTTTAGTAGATGTGTCTTGGCTTTGAATCTTTTCAGACATCAGTAAAATCTCCCCACAGGGAACAAACTGATGGACTTCCCTGGGATCTGCATATAATACTCATGGTTTTCTATTGCTGCATTGATTGTCACTCTGGTTTTTGAGAGTCTATCTGGTACCACCATTCTCTCAGTCTCCTGGCCTCCACATACAAGGTTTCCGAGAACAACTCTTGACTGTGTGCTCTGTCTGGGACACTGCAATAAAGTCTCAGTGGTGACTATGATTGTGAGAAGCAACGCTGGAGACATTGTTTCTGTTATTTAGTTCAGACAAAACTACATAGGGACATTCTATGTAAAAAGAAGGATTTACTCTTTGGGATGGAAGCGGGACAGAAAGGAAACGGCTCTTCACAAGACAATCTTCTGCTGGAGCTCAGTGCACAGCACTTGCTCCTCTTAGGCAGATGTGGCCTCTTTAGTTTACATAAGTCCCCACCTGAGTCACTTGTCTCAGTTATGCTACCTGCCTGGGCTCTGCATTTGCTATGGGACTCCTGCTTCAAAGCACCCATCAATTTGTTTTCAGTTTCATTGTCTATTTCACCTGTGGCATAAGAGTGACAGCTGCTCAGTAGTGCCATGGTGAGACACTCCAGCTTGTGAAGATGAGGAACTGGGGACCACGTTCTCTGCAACTTCTCAATGAACAGTTGGCATTTACTGAGTACCTACTGTTAGGAAAGCAGGAGCTTAGGAGAGCCACAGTAACACCATTTTAAGTTCAGCTCCATCTTGAGACTAACAAGGCACACATCCCTTGACAGTCACAACCAATGGTCATAAGATGTTTATAGTTGAGGAAACAGCCTAAAGATACCTACCAGAAAGGACGCACTCCCGCTATAACAGAGAATATCCAATATCCAGAGAATCCAATATCAATAACAATATATGCTTTCAAGATAGCAACAGTTATGCTTTGATGTACTCACGCACTAAAATGACTAAAATGCCAAGGATAGTTTTATTTAAGACAATAGAATAATACATTTTGTCATCCTGTTATTTTAATGGAGTAAACCCTGAAGGCAAGCGCTTAATTTAGCCTTTACATAGACAATACCCCTATTTAAGAAAATCTTGAAGATGTTACATTCCTTCTCTTGCTTTTCTGAGGGTGCCCTACAATGTAACAAAGTAGCTTTCAATAAACTGTCTCTTTCACTGCACTTTGCAACTTGGCTTGAATTTCTTTCTGTGTGAGATCCAAGAACCCTCTCCTGAGGTCTGGATCAAGACCCCTTTTCCAATAACACTATTGATATTGTTTTGCTCTGTGTCCCCACTCAAATCTCATCTTGAATTGTACTCCCATAATTCCCACATGTTGTGGAAGGGATCTGATGGGAGATAATTGAATCATGGGGGCAGGTTTTTCCCATGCTGTTCTCATGATAGTGAATAATTCTCACAAGATTTGATGGCTTTATAAGGCAGGGTTTTCCTGCACAACCTCTCTTTGCCTGCCGCCATCCACGTAAGATGTAACGTACTCCTCCTTGCCTTCCACCATGATTGTGAGGCTTCCTCAGCCACGTGGAACTGTAAGTCCAATTAAACCTTTTTCTTTTGTAAATTGCCCAGTTTCAGGTATGTCTTTATCAGCAGCATAAAAATGGACTGATACAGCTACTATGTATCAGGCCATGGGTTAGGTGGTAGCAGAGAGTGGGCCTTCTATACTTTGTAAAATGAAAGAAAAAAAAAAGGATGTCTTATGAATTTTTTACAACAACCAAATCTACTAATGTGTTACAACTAGAGAAGCTTAATATTAAATATAATAGAGTAAACCCTGAAGGCAAGCATGAAAGTCTTCATTGGCATACAGACGTTTGTTTCTTATTAGTTCAACTTCATTATCTTAAATGTTAATATTTAAAAAATATTATGTAGAATTGTATACATAAATCCATGGATTCTCAGACTTCACAGTTGACCTAAGGAATTTCCAAGGGTAAGTTTCTCCATAATCAAGTTTCACCTTACAAGCTAATTTTCGTATCTACACTTGGGTAAGATACAAGTTGACCGTATTTATGAAATATTGTGGATATTAGCACTACTTTATTTTTTTTTATTATACTTTATGTTCTAGGGTACATGTGCACAACGTGCAGGTTTATTACATATCTATACATGTGCCATGTTGGTGTGCTGCACCCATTAACTTGTCATTTACATTAGGTGTATCTCCTAATGCTATCCCTACCCCCTCCCCTCACCCCATGACAGGCCCCAGTGTGTGATGTTCCCCTTCCTATGTCCAAGTGTTCTCATTGTTCAATTCCCACCTATGAGTAGTATTCCATGGTGTATATGTGCCACATTTTCTTAATCCAGTGTGTCATTGATGGACATTTGGGTTGGTTCCAAGTCTTTGCTATATAATAGTGCTGCAATAAACATACGTGTGCATGTGTCTTTATAGCAGCATGATTTATAATCCTTTGGTTATGTACCCAGTAATGGGATGGCTGGGTCAAATGGTATTTCCAGTTCTAGATCCTTGAGGAATCGCCACACTGTCTTCACAATGGTTGAACTAGTTTACAGTCCCACCAACAGTGTAAAAGTGTTCCTATTTCTCCACATCCTCTCCAGCACCTGTTGTTTCTTGACTTTTTAATGATAACCATTCTAACTGGTGTGAGATGGTATCTCATTGTGGTTTTGATTTGCATTTCTCTGATGGCTAGTGATGATGAGCATTTTTTCATGTGTCTGTTGGCTGCATAAATGTCTTCTTTTTTTCTTTTTTTTTGAGACGGAGTCTTGCTCTGTCACCTGGGCTGGAGTGCAGTGGCCGGATCTGAGCTTACTGAAAGCTCTGCCTCCCGGGTTTACGCCATTCTCCTGCCTCAGCCTCCCAAGTAGCTGGGACTACAGGCACCCGCCACCTCACCTGGCTAGTTTTTTGTATTTTTTAGTAGAGACGGGGTTTCACCGTGTTAGCCAGGATGGTCTCCATCTCCTGACCTCGTGATCTGCCCATCTTGGCCTCTCAAAGTGCTGGAATATCTTCTTTTATGAAGTGTCTGTTCATATCCTTTGCCCACTTTTTGATGGCATTGTTTGTTTTTTTCTTGTAAATTTGTTTGAGTTTTTTGTAGGTTCTAGACATAGTGTTGGAAGTTCTGGCCAGGGAAATCAGGCAGGAGAAAGAAATAAAGGGTATTCAATTAGGAAAAGAGGAAATCAAATTGTCCCTGTTTGCAGATGACATGATTGTATATTTAGAAAACCCCATTGTCTCAGCCCAAAATCTCCTTAAGCTGATAAGCAACTTCAGCAGTCTCAGGATACAAAATCAATGTACAAAAATCACAAGCATTCTTATACACCAGTAACAGACAAACAGAGAGCCAAATCATGAGTGAACTCCCATTCATAATTGCTTCAAAGAGAATAAAATACCTAGGAATCCAACTTACAAGGGATGTGAAGGACCTCTTCAAGGAGAACTACAAACCACTGCTCAATGAAATAAAAGAGGACACAAACAAATGGAAGAACATTCCATGCTCATGGATAGGAAGAATCAATATTGTGAAAATGGCCATATTGCCCAAGATAATTTAGAGATTCAATGCCATCCCCATTAAGCTACCAATGACTTTCTTCACAGAATTGGAAAAAACTTCTTTAAAGTTCATATGGAACCATAAAAGAGCCCGCATTGCCAAGACAATCCTAAGCAAAAAGAACAAAGCTGGAGGCATCAGTTACCTGACTTGAAACTATACTACAAGACTACAGTAATGAAAATAGCATGGTACTGGTACCAAAATAGAGATATAGACCAATGGAACAGAACAGAGCCCTCAGAAACAATACCACACATCTACAACCATCTGTTCTTTGACAAACTTGACAAAAACAAGAAATGAGGCGAGGATTCCCTATTTAATAAATGGTGCTGGGAAAATTGGCTAGTCATAAGTAGAAAGCTGAAACTGGATGTCTTCCTTACTCCATATACAAAAATTAGTTCAAGATGGATTAGGGACTTAAATGTTAGACCTAAAACCGTAAAAACCCTAGAAGAAAACCTAGACAATACCAATCAGGACATAGGCATGGGCAAGAACTTCAGATCTAAAACACCAAAAGCAATGGCAGCAAAAGCCAAAATTGACAAATAGGATCTAATTAAACTAAAGAGTTTCTACATAGCAAAAGAAACTACCATCAGAGTGAACAGGCAGCCTACAGAATGGGAGAAAATTTTTGCAATCATCTGACAAAGGGGTATTAGCACTACTTTAAAACCGTAGTTTTTAGAAAGTGGACAAGTCTTGTGATAGGTGAAATTTTAATCCTGAGTAGTTTGAAACAGTATTTTCCCCTTCTTTTTCCCCCAAAGTTTATATCACTTGATACAATTATTAGATAAATGAGCATGTTTGTTTTACAGTGAAAACTTACAAGGTGGTTCTCTGTATCTGCAATGTCATTGAATTGTTTTCAACTACAAACAAATATCACAAACTACTTGCTGTCAGAAAGAACAGTTTCTCATCTGCTATAGAGAAACAAAGATGGCAGATGTACAAATGTGCAAAGTGATTATTCTAAAGTCTTCAAACCACAAGAGCAATTTATTGAACTATTTTGGAGTGCATTTTGAAATTAATAAGTTATCAAAGATAAAGCTGCACCTAAACTTGTAAGTTTCCTAAGGGGCACTGCCCAGGTCATTTTGGATTATGTAGTTGTTTACTAGCAGAAGTCTTTATATTCTAGGAGAAAAATCAGCCTGTTCGGTAGATTTCAGGCAAGTTCTTGTCTACTGTTCATTCTACTCCAAGAGTTCATTTCTGAGCAGTGGTTGTATGGGAGGTTAGGGTTAAATTCGTTCTACCTGTACGAGCACCAGAGGACAGGTTCCTGTATAGCCTATGTAAACAAAGCCTCAATTACAGGGGCCTAACAAAGGGCGTGCAAAGAGGACCTCACGTTTCAACGTTTGCTGTTATTGTTAAATAAGATGTGCATTTAAATGCATATAATTTAAATGAAAATGAATAAAGAAGGTGTGTACCAGTCTTACACTTATGCCCTTTTGCTAGACAACATTGTCCAAGGTGATAGTAAAATTTTCTCTTGAAACTTATCATTATCTTGTAAGTAATACAATTATATTGCATTGTGTTTTTCAGTGTTAAAGATGTTATTTTGTCTACCACGAACACTTAATACGTCAGAGTTTTTGAACTTTGTTTTGGTATTTATTTTTAAACTTGAGAAACCTCAAAAATCAAAAATGGTTTGAACCCCTCTAGAACTCTGAGAAGCCTCTGCTTACAATCTAAATAAAGCATGTGAAATTTTTTTAAATCAGCAACTTAGAATAGCAACTTAATTCAGCCACAAATTAATTATACAATCTGATTCCTAACAGAAGCTCTTTTTAGAGGCAGCCTAATTCCTAATTAACTTGTTAACTCTCTCTTCTATTTGGTATCTAGCTTTGTCTCCAAGTTACCTGAGAATTGGTGCTGGTCCATGTTATGTCAGCCAGGTGGTGTTATCTCAGCTCCCGCAGAATTGCCAAGATTGTGTTAAGATTCCCCCTTCATTCTCAGCTTCTGTGGGATGCTAGAGACTCACAGATTTTTGAGGTATCATTAATTCCACTTCCTTAATTTTAGATATGAAGGAATTGAGGACAGGAGAAGTAAAATGATTTGCTCAAAAATCACAAAGGTGATAAGTGGCAGAACCAGTACTAGAAAGTGATCTGCCATTTCCTTTATGTGACAACCTCTTGGGAATGGCACTGTCTCTTGTTCTTCTCCATTGGGTATCTATTTTAGTTCGTTCTTGTGCTGCTATAAAGAAATATCTGAGACTGGGCAATTTATAAAGAAAAATGGTTTAATTGGCTCATGGTTCTGCAGACTACACAGGAAGCATAGTGACTCCTGCTTCTGGGGAGGCCTCAGGAAACATACAATTATGGTGGAAGGTGAAAGGGGAGCACACATATCCATGACTGGAATAGGAGCAAGAGAGAGAGTGGGGAGGGGCTACACACTTTTAAATAACCAGATCTCATGATAGCTCTGTCATGAGAATAGCACCAAGGAGCTGATGCTAAACCATTCATTAAGGATCCACCTTCCATGATCAAATTACCTCCCACCAGACCCCACGTCTAACACTGGGGATTATAACTGAACATGAGATTTGGGTGGGGACACAGATCCAAATCATACGAGTATACTTTCTCTTCTATGCACCTTTTCAATAGCCTGTGGTTTTGACCACACTGGGTGAGCAGTGATGGGCAGAAAACATCCATTCTACTGCTTTGGAAGTTCTTTAGATGATCCCACATCTATGATTACTCTTTGCCAGTAGCACTATGCATGCATATCTTCACTGGAAACTCTGCATAACAAAGGTCTAGGTCTCATGCCCTGTATTTTATGCTTTGCTTCCTTTATTTCACAATCTAATATAAACCACCAAATAAACAAAGGACAAACTTCTTTTCATCTTGTGAAACACTCCTTCATATGCTAACATTGCTGACGTTAATCAAATTTAGTGGTTTAAAGTGCTGATAAGCTTGCAACATATATCTTCTGTAATTAAGGATATTCCCCCATCAGGCACCACTGGAATTATTCTGTGGTGATTAGTCACAGGCTATAATAATTTACACTGTATGCTCAGTGGTTAGGATTTTTTTATTGTTTAAATCTGAAAGCTATAATAACTTTTGCAGTGTCTTTTCTTTTTTTACAGTGTTTTGTTTTCAGATGGAAAGGCATCAAAACGTTTTTTTTTTTTTTTTTTTTTTTCTTTTTATATTTCTTAGCCTGCCAGTGGAGGATTTTGCATATGGTCCTAGTTGCCATAGGAAAGGAGACATTCCATTGAGGTCTTGGATATTCCATATGTTAGAGACCCAGATGGGCTGCAGATGACATTTAAAACAAAGGTTATCAAAAAATAAAAGGCATCCACCTCTTAGAATTTTTGCAGGTGTTCTTTGATGGTGTTAGACCTTTATATCTTTGTGTTAGAACTTAAATGCTGACTTGTTGCTTCTCATTCTGGGGATAATTTATGGTGAGCAGCAAAACTAAAACACTGTTTTGCATACCATTTTCTTGAGATGTAAAGCATAAAGGATTTTTCCATAATCAAAATAAAATAAAATGAAGGTTATCTTTGGGTAGTTTTATACTAAGATATACCAAACACAATTTAGTTGGATGATTCATGTTTCAGGGGTTATTTTTCCAATTTTTATGTGGTTATGGAAGTAGTTGAGACATCTCCAGGTTGATAAGCAATTGTGAACATTCAAATCCATTTTTAATTCAAGGGTTTAAGTCCTAATTACTTATTTTCATTTTAAAGGAGGCAAAAGTGCTCATCTAGTTAACATATGAAAGCAATGAAGTACAATGTACCACTGGAATTGTTGGGACTTTTTTCATAACTTGTCTCAGCCATCATTTAAGAAAACAGTCATTAAATGCTATATTAGAATAGTTCTAGGATTATCCTAGAATTCATTTGTAATTTCATAAATAATATTCTGCCTCATATTGTTTTAAAGATAAAAAATTATAAGTTTAAATATTCATTAGGAAATGTGGGAGTTCAAAAAGAATGTAGAAGATATAATATATAACTTTAAATAGAATAAAACTCATACCCAGGGTTAACATGCTTAGAAATACAAGTAAACAGAAAATTAGAAGCTATACGTAAATACACATTGTGATGATGAGCTAAGTGCACAAAGCACAGTCAGGTGGGCAATTCAAAGAGAGTAAGTTGCTAATAGTCACTGAAGCACCTGAATCAAGATGCTTAAACTAGACTGACTTTATGATTGAGGAATATTTTTAATACATGCATTTAAGGTTTGGAGGAGAAGAGGAAACAAATTTCTCCACTCTTGGAGGGTTAATATAACCTACAAAGAATAGGAATTGGGGGAGTATTAAAATCTTCCTTACTACAGGTCTTAAATTTTTGGAGGCCACAAATACTGGCTGTTACTTGATGCCAAACTTGTAGAGGAAGGCAAGAGTAAGCTCCAATTACAAATGCTGGTATTAGCTTGGAATTATATTCTTCATTTAGTTATTTAGGTGCCACATTGCCAACGATTACGGAAGTTGTTGCTAGGTGTTTATAACCAATCATAAATGGTAAGCCAATTTTGTGGAGGAGCAATAATGTAAACCTAGGTCTCATTTCAAGTATAATGTGCATGAGGTTAATTTTATATGTCAACTTAGCTAAGCTAAGTATCCTGTTGTTTGGTGAAACACTAGGTTAGATGTTATTGTAAAGGAATGTTGTTGCTGTGATTACTATTTAAATCAGTAGACTTTGAGCAAAGCAGATTACTCTCCACAATACGGAAAGGTCTCATCTTATCAGTTGAAGTCCTTAGGAGAAGAAAGACTGAGATTCCCTGAGAAGAAGAAATTCTGCCTCCAGACTGTATTCATGATCAAGACTGCAACGTCAACTCCTCCCTGGGTCTGCAGGCTGTTTGCACGTCCTGCAGATTTTAAGCTTGAGCCATTTCTTTAAAACAAGTCTCTCTAGCTCTCTCTCTCTCTGTGTCTTTTTTTTTTCTTTCTATACACCTTATTGATTCTGTTTCTCTGAAGAATTCTGAACAATACAATGTGTGAACGTTAGCTATGACTCACAGTGATTGGTTTTTCCAATCACTATGAAAGATAGTGAAAGATAAGATGTTATCTTTTGGTGGTTATATATACTACCTCTATTCAAGAAATGATGTCAAAACTGCAAATATGTACTCAGCTTTAAATGTATATATTTCTTAGTTACAGATTTATTTGTATCACACTCAATAAAAACATTCATGACATTTAAAAAATGTGTTATGTTGCCTACGTTTTTGTTACATTTAAACTTAATTCATATATTAGAACTATTTTGTATTCACATTTTATTTGTTTATGAAACTATAATTTCTTTTCTATCCTCCCTTTCTTGCCTCCCACCCTTACTTTTTCTCCCTCGCTTCCTCCCACTCTCTGTCTGTCTCTCTTTCTGTTGTCAGCTCTGTAATAATATTTTGAGGTTTGTTTATAATCTTTCAGTATGTGAACAATTTCATTTTCCATTAATAGAAAATAACACAATATTATCACACCTAATTCTCTGATTTTATATCTTATTTAGGAAATAATTTAGTGAAAAGTGTAGAAATAGATAATCAAGTTTCAGAAATTTCACTCTACTAATAATACACAAGTAATCTCATCCTTTATTCTCAAAATTATTATTATTTTTCCTTTTTTTCTACTCACCTCCCTCCTCCCACCCTCCACTCTCAATTAGTCCCCATTATCTGTTGTTTCCTTCTTTGTGTTCATAAGTTCTCATCATTTAGCTCACATTTATAAGTGAGAACATGTAGTATTTGGTTTTCTGTTCCTGGGTTTGCTAAGGATTACATCTTCTAGCACCATCCATGTTCCTGCAAAAGACATAATCTTGCTCTTTTTTATGGTTGCATAGTGTTCCCTGGTGTATATGCATCACAATTTCTTTATCCAATATGTCATTGATGAACATTTAGGTTGATCCCATGTCTTTGCTATTGTGAGTAGTTTGCTGCAGTGAACATTTGCATGCATATGTCTTTATGGTAGAATGATTTATATTCATCTGGATACATACCCAGTAATGGGATTGCTGGGTCAAATGGTAGTTCTGCTTTTAGTTCTTTGAGGAATTGCTATACTGCTTTCCACAATGGTTGAACTAATTTACACTCCCACCAACAGTGTATAAGTGTTCCCTTTTTTCTGCAACCTCACCAACAGCTGTTATTTTTTGACTTTTTAATAATAGCTATTCCCACTGGTGTGAAATAGTATCATACTGGAGTTTTGATTTGCATTTCTCTAATAATCAGTGATACTGAGCTTTTTTTCATATGTTTATTGACTACATGTATGTCTTCTTTTGAAAAGTGTCTGTTCATGTCCTTTACTCATTTTTTAATTGGGTTGTTGGATTCACAGCTGAATTCTACCTGATGTACAAAGAAGAGCTGGTACCATTTCTACAGAAACTATTACAAAAAAATTGAGAAGGAGGAACTCCTCCCCAACTCATTCTATGAAGCCAGCATACTTCTCATACCAAAACCTGACAGAGACACAACAGAAAAAGAAAACTTCAGGCCAATATCCTTGATGAACATTAATGCAAAAATCATCAACAGAATACTTGCAAACGGAATCTAGCAGCACATCTTTAGTCCTGTCATTCGGCAGGTCCCAAGTTTTTCTCCTGTGTCTAGGAAGAATGAGGTACAAGGACAATCGGAGCTTCACTGAGCAAGAGGAGCTTCACTGAGCAACTGAACAGCTCTCAGGAGACCCAAAGTGGGTAGTTCCTTTCTGCAGGCAGGCCATGCTGATGAGTGTCCAGCTGTCAGTGATGAGAAGACTCGCAGTGAGTAGCTTCTTTCTGTAGGCAGGTTGTCCCAGTGAGTGTCCAGATCTCAGTGGACAGGAGACCTGCAGTGGGTAAGAAAGGAGACCCATAGTGGGTAGCTCTTTTTCACAGGCAAGTTGTCCTGAAGAATTGAGGAGACCCGACATGGGTAGCTCCTTTCCATAGCCGGTAGTCCTGATGTCTGAGTCTGGCTAAGTCCAGGATTTTATGGACTCAGAAGGGAGAAAGTATGTTCTGATTGGTCCATGGGCAGCCATGGATGGCCATGGGTAGGCCCAAAAAAGCACCATAAATTCTCACTCTGGGCCATGAACTCCATCTGGAACTGGTAACCCAGCTGTCAGGCTTCAAGCAGTCCCTGACTTGAAGGTGGGTTTTCACCAGGAACCTGTCCCTTTCTGCCTAAGAGTCCATCTGCCTCCAGCTGTCCTCAACACACCATCCACGGTGCCCAGGCTGTTCATACCTAGGGGCATCTGCAGGCCTGTGCTGAGCCACCCTCAGCCACCTCCTAGCCTCCCTCCCTGAGCTTGTCAGTGCCTAAAGTTTCAGAGGGGTCCAAGGTGGCAGGGGAGCTGGCATGTCAGTGCCATCCTGAATGCATGCACACCTGACCAGGTCACAACAGTACCTGGGCTCGGCTTCAACTTTGCTTTGAAATCAGAGTGGGCACTGGGAGCAGGGAGAGGCCAGGGAGCGGAAACAGGCAATTCCAAGCCTGTAGGGGGAAGGGGAGACTCCTGGGATTCTGAGAGCACAGGGATGCCCAGGTCCAGAGCTGCGGTTGGATGGATGCAGCTGTGCCTGGGAGTGTGGGGCTCTTGCCCCACCAACTCAGTAGGAGGTGGGTTCTCATCTATTCCCACCCTCCTTGGCTCTGTCGAGCACACAGCCCCGGCCACAGCTCCTCCGTTGCACCCAGTGTCTTTGCAGAGGCTGCTCCAAAACTACCAGTGAATTCTTTCCTCACAGAACTAGAACTGGTTTAAAATTCATATGGAATTAAGAGCCCAAATAGCCAAGACAATCCTAAGGAAAAAGAACAAAGCTAGAGGCATTACACTACCCAACTTCAAATTATACTACATGGCTACAGTAACCAAAACAGCCATGGTACTGGTACAAAAACAGACACAAAGACAAATGAGACAGAATAGAGAGCCCAGAAACAAGACCGCACATCTATGACCATCTGATCTTTGACAAAGCTGACAAAAGCAAGCAATGGGGAAAAGGCTCCCTATACAATAAATTGTGTTGGGATAACTAGCTAGCCATATGCAAAAGACTGAAGCTGGACCCCTACCTTATACCATATACAAAAATCAACTTGAGATGGATTAAAGACTTAAATGTAAAACCCCAACTTATAAAAATCCCAGAAGACAACATAGGCAGCACTGTCCTGGACATGGAAGTAGGCAAATATTTTGTGACAAAGCAATTGCAACAAAAGCAAAAATTGACAAGTGGGATCTAATTTGACTTAATAACTTCTGCACATCAAAAGAAACTATCAACAGAGTAAACAGACAACCTATAGAATGAGATAAAATATTTGTAAATGGTGCATCTGACAAAGGTCTAATATCCAGCATCTATAAAGAACTCAAACCTAATATTATATATTGAATTAATGTGTTAAGCCATATGAAATTGCTAATATTCAATCACTTTCTGCACTATAAAATTGTCAGTTTTATTACTGAGTTTATAAAATTCTCCTGAAACTCCATTGACACATAGAACTCCCTACATCTGGGAGTGAGAAAAGCTGAGTATATGTCCTGAAAATGCAAGTGATGACCAGGCCTCACTGAACCATCTTAAGAAGTGTACTGTTCTCAGTTGCTCTAATATGAGAGAACTCAATCCTGTGATGTAACTAGGAGGATCCTTTGAGCAGTACCGTAAAGAAGACAGCTCCGTGAATGGGCAGACTTATTGATAAATTTTAATAGTATAATAATGAGTTCTATTTTTAAGAACAAACCTTTGAATGACAAAGCTTACAAATATATCATAATTCTAATTATAGCTGAGAAGTATAATTCCCATTTTGAAGGTTAGGAAGACAAGAAGATGATTAACTTAAAGAAGGGAGGCTCTTTTACAAGATATGATAAGAGGGTCAGGACCAGATCATGGTTCTGAGATACCAAAAAAAATTAGAATCAGGATCACAAAAAAAGAATCAGCAGTATATATGACAAAAGTAGGAACAGAAACAAATCAATATAATGCAGTCATAAAGTAATTTGGTTCCATGACAATATATAAGAATTTTAAGAAATGATTGCAAATCATGCTTTAGAAAAAGCTATAAATGTATGGTTTATGGTTGAAAACATTTTTGAAAGTTTTATAATTCCAAATATTTTACTTTGTGAAAGTTATTTTCTATTAATTGTTGTCTTCCCCAATTTAAATCATGTTATTAATTCATACACAAAAATAGTGTTCTGAAAGAGTTAAATGCGGTAGAAGCGAAATAAGAAAAAGATTTGGGTTGAAGCAGACTATTTTATGTCTTACAATAAATACAGTGTAAGTTTAATTTTGGGGTCATACAGGGATGCTGCTCTGAGTACATAGGTGAGCTACAATATTTGTGTTAAACCAGTGGTCTGAATTTTGCTACACTAAAACTTGTCATGCCACACGTGGTTCACTGAGGGTCATTCCTTCAAGTACATGATGTGCTGTGTGAAGTTTTTGAAACTAGTAATCTTAATGGTACATAAAATGGTAGGATTGAAATGTGGTCTGGACAAGATGCCACAAGATGAAACACCAGAAGAAAAGATTTTACCACAGTGTTGTTTGACTTATAATCATTCCTATATCTTTTGGTTTTGTGTTTTTTGTTTGTTTGTTTTTAACTCAGTTATAACCTGAACATTTGGGTTAATCCAGTAGATACTTAAAGTCATCTGCTTATTTGATTTTATCCTATAATCATGGCATGATAAAAAATGTTGAAAACAGCCAAGAACATTTAGATTAAGAACAAAGAATTAGGCAATATCCTAAATATTTTTAAATTCTGGACTTTCTTGTAGAAGAGGGAGAAGTTTTCTTCTGTATTGCTTTAAACTAGAAATTTATCAAGCAACAGTCTTCAGGTTTTAAGGTAGCCAGATAGGGTTTTAAACATGGAGACATTTCACACAAAAATCCATTTTTTCAATCTTCTCTCAAATACTGAGAACACTTGGGCAACATGGGACCTGCTTCCTGACGTGAAATGACAGCGATCAGTTGTGGAACAGCAGTTGTTCTTTTAGACCAGGCAAGAGCTTGTTCATTTGCCACAGTCCCCACTACTCCTGGCCGACTTCATGGAACTGTTATTTGCCTGGTTTCTGTAGGCATCTTAGCATATTTTAGCTCAGTGTGATAACACTAGCTTTCTAACAGCAAGATATGGTGCCTTGTGAGGCAGTGGGAGCCCTTGCTCTGAAGAGTTAGACAGGGTCTGAGTATAGAGGAAACTGAGAAATAGGCATGAGATTTGACTGGATGACGTATTAGACGTATTTTCATCTCCAAACACTTTTGATTCTTTTCATTAGCATAGAACCATTTCCTGAAAAATAATAGTTCTTAAAATTTTTAAATTTATTTTATTTTATTTTATTTATTATTATTATTTTTTGAGATGGCATTTCTCTCTTTTCACCCAGGCTGGAGTGCAATGGCATGACCTCAGCTCACTGCAACCTCCACCTCCCAAGTTCAAGCAATTCTCTTGCCTCAGCCTCCCAAGCAGCTGGGATTACAGGCATGTGCCACCACGCCCAGCTAATTTTGTATTTTTAGTAGAGACAGAGTTTCCCATGTTGGCCAGGCTGGTCTGGAACTCCTGACTTCAGGTGATCCGCCCACCTTGGCCTCCCAAGGTGCTGGGATCATGAGTGTGAGCCACCACACCTGGCCTAAATTTATTTTAATATCATTTTTACAAAAATTATAATAATTTTATTTAATAAGAAACCAAGACATACAACTAACATATGTGTTAGACAAAGAATGGAAAGTGTTTATCCCTGAACCTAAGACCTGATTGTCCAAACACATCTATTTGTCCATTTGGCATTTGTTTATTAAGCATCTTCTGTGTGTTTAGGATCCTGGAGATGTAGAGCTACAGTGGTGAATAAACAAAATATTTACATTTATGAGAGTTTATATTTCTGCATAGGAAATAGAAAATACATAAGCATAAAATTTCAGAGAGTAACAAGTGTTGTGAAGAAAATAAAACAGAGTGAGGTGATCTATGTATGCTCATTTAGAAAAGATGGTCTGGAAATGCATCTTAGGCAAGTAACATTTGAGAAGAGAATGAATGATTAGAAAGTGTTAGTTATTCAAGGATCTGGGTGAAGAGCATTCCAGGCAGTAGAGCAAGGGTAAGTGACAGGAACAAATTTGACTTTTTCAAGGCACAACAAGAAGGCCACTGCAGATTGAATCTATTGAGCAAGGGAGAGATGGCAAGAAAGGAAGTCAGGTTGTGGAGAATGTTCTGAGCAATGGGAAGACATCAGTTTTTAATTAGGCAAATGATATGATTGGAGTTATTTGGCTGATCTGCAAAGAATAAACACAGAAGGGCAAAAGGGAATGCAGGGAGACTACTTGGAAAGCTGGTTCCATAGCCCAGGATGGGAAGTAATGGTGAAGTGATGAGAGGTGATGATGCAAGATTCATACTGAAAAGAAGACTGATGAGATTTGGAGATGGACTGAATTAGGGAAAAGCAGAGAAGGAGAAGAATTAAGGATAACGTCTTCATTTTTGAATCAAGAAATTGAATAAATGACTACTAGAAATGGAAAGAATGAAGACTGGGAGAGCATATTCTCTCAACAAAAATCAGGTAACACATTAAAACTTTCCTGGAAAAATGGTAGACTATAAATATACAGAGAGATCTTGGATATTAGGCACAACTGTACAAAATGACTCTGGTCCCTGGTCCTGGAGAGTTAATAGTCTAATGGGGGAAATACACATGTCAAAGAAGTCAGTACAAATTAATATCCAATAGAGATGAGAACAAAGGGGAGGAATAAGGAGCTTTCAGGATTCTCAGTTTTTCTTTATGATCAAAAGGTGTATAGACAGTTTAATGATGAGTTCAATTGGGTGCAGCAGGAATGGCTAGCAGCTCAACTTGTGGAACAAATTATTACCATTCACTTTTTCTTTTGTGGGGGAAAGATTGGCTTTTATTTTATCTTTTCTCAGAGGTCTTATTTTCTGACATGTCAATCATCCCGGTAATTCTCTGACTATCCCTTTATATCTTGTGATGGGAAGAATATGAAACAGAAAAGAAATGCACTGATCCATTCTCTTTCATCTACAAATTCTGTTCGTATTTTCATTCCCCCATCTCTTTCTGTCTCAGCAGCAACCAAAATCTAACATGTGTTTCTTAAAAGCCCATTATCAGCCAACTACTTGTTTCTTTCCACATTTCTTTACTTTCTGGCACTTTAATCTTTGAGTAAGCTAAAATTGCCAGCTTTTATTTTAAAATCATTCTTAGATTTCCTCTCTTTCTGACTCAAAGTTTTATTTTCTTCACATCTCCTATCTGACACTTTTATCTTGTTCTCCATTCCCTTCACCTAAGTCACCAATAATCTGTTTTTGCCATACATTTTGCTTCTTATGATTTAGATCATTTCTTCTTTTCCCTTCATGCATGCTTATCATTCTTATTTCTTATTCTTCAATTTGAGCTTCTATATATTCCTAAGATATCATTTTTCTTTATTTTTGTAGCTTGTTCACTGTTCATATCACTTAATTCTGTTCTCTGTAACATGGTCTGCAGCCTACCATTTTCTCAGTAAATCCATATTAAACAAATTATATATGCTTTTTCTTTCTTTGAGACAGAGTTTTGCTCTTGTTGCCCAGGCTGGAGTAGAATGGCACAGTCTCAGCTCACTGCAACCTCCACCTCCTGGGTTCAAGCGATTCTCCTGCCTCAGCCTCCTAAGTAGCTGGCTCTACAGGTGCCCACCCCTACACCAGCTAATTTTTGTATTTTTAATAGAGACAGGGTTTCACCATGTTGGCCAGGCTGGTCTCGAATTCCTGATCTCAGGTGATCCGCCCACCTCAGCCTCCTAAAGTGCTATAAGCTTTAAGTACAACTTAACATAGTTTTATAAATCGGTTGGACTAGAGATGTTTTGAACATCATCATGAACAACTAATCCTGTCAAACAGAAATGTCGGCATTGTCTTTCTTCTTGCTCACTGGACTTTCCATTGATACTTAAAAATATATATATTCTTAGAAGAAGCTGTTATACTTGGCTGCTTTTAATTGAGCAGAGACTGAATAAAGATTGTAATTAAGTATGATCCAGTGGTACCAAATACAAATGTAAACTAAAAGGTTAGAAAATTAGATTTGGAAAAGATAATATAACATAAATGAAAATACACACGAAGAAAAAAAGCAAGGATGAAGTACATTTTCAAGGTCTCTAGTTTTTAATAGCTACTTAAAAGTCTCTTATTAGAAATTTCTGTCATTGTAGCTTGAAGAAGAACTGTTCTTCTCCTTTGAAACTGAACAGATTTCCTTTTTTTCCTCTGAACTGCTAGAAAGACTGAAGTCCAATTAGTGAATTAGTGGCTCAAATTAGCTTTTTTTTTTTTTTTTTAAGTCTACTATTCTGTAGACATTTTTAGGTCTCAAAGTATTTTGTTTCCTAATTTACTACCTACTGTTAATTTGTTATTTTATTGCCTATTATTTATCCATGTAAGCCACCTCAGTCATTTCTGATGTGACACAGGATATAAACACTTTTTCTTAGTATACCTAACCATTTGGTGTCACTGTTCACCCTGTTTCTTCCTCAGTCTAACTGACTAGAATACGAGCCATTTGGTTAGAAAAGCTGTCACATTTGGAAAGGCGCAGCCAGTCAGAGAGAAATTAAATTGTTTTTCTTTGTCTGCCTGCTGTTCCAAGTCTCTGCCGGCATTGCCAGTTATTTGGAGGGAGAAGTGTGGGGCCTGTTCAGCTGTCGGTGAGCATGGAGGAGGGTGGGCAGATTCATACCAGCCTATCGTTTGTGCCCTGGAGTCAGTTAGTGAAGGCTGGATGAGCATGGGGGGAGAGTACACCAGGTAATCCTCGGAGGAAGCGGCTGATGTTTTCTGAGGAAATAATGTGTTGTCACTGTTGTGAAACTGATGGTGATGGACTACGAAGCAAAGCTCATATTTTCCATTTTCATATTTCTGGCAGTAGGAGTCTTTGTGGACAAAACAACCCTAAGAAATACCATTCACTAAAGCTGAATTTGCCATAAGGTTAGTTCGGTCATCCAACAGGGGTGAGATGCTGAAATAGTAAGAATTTCTCTGTATGAGTCATTCTCTTGAGATGGCCTGGGAGTGTTAGGTCAGATGCCTTTGTATTTAAATGAGGAGAATTAGGTAGGAGATGTTAGAATGTAACTCTGAAGCATGACAGGGATGAGAAAGACATGGATGGAGTAAATCCATGCTTGCTTAAGAAAAATCACCAAGGAGGAAAATGGATCCTATGGAGAATGGTGAATGATAGATACATGAACCATAGAGCTCCCTAGAAAATATAGAAAGCTAATACATGATGTTTAAATTCAGAGGTTAGTTCACCAGACGATCAGTGTTAATGCATATTTACTTCCAGACCCATGGTAGAATGATGACTCAACTGCTGGGAAATTAGTCTAGTGGTTTTAGAACTGTGACTCTTCCTATGGGAAAATGAGTTAGAAAACTATCATAGAAATAAATGACCCTTTTTCCCTTTTCGTATTTATTTCATGATAATGTGCATGACTATGCTAAAGGATTTGAATGCATCATAATCCTTTAATGCTTATAACAAGTTTATGAGGGCAACACAATTAACATCTCCATTTTCCAAATGAAGAAATTGAGGATGAGAAAGTTATTGAAGCAACTTGCCCAAGGTCACACAGATGGAAAATGGCAGAGCCAGGTTCAAAGCCAGACACTGCTAAAGCTGTTAACTATTAATATTATGCTATCTGTATTTCACTCACGATTTAAGTGCTAAAAAGAAGGCAAAAAACTTACCTTACCCTTAAATCCATTAGTCATATAGACCAACATTTGAAGGTGATTATTGAGTCATTGATAAAGTTCTAAGGACCTAATGAGACATAGAAAAAAATGCCCCCAGTGTAGAACTTTGCAAGACAATCTCAAGAATGACTGCAACATAATGTATTTTTCCTACAGATGTTGGAGCTTAGCAAGGTAAGGTATAAAACACTTATGAAGACCTCGTGTGCTAGGTCCGTCTTCATTATATCTTACAGTTTTGAAAACAGGCTCAACCACTTATTAGCTCTGTGACTTTATTCAAGTTACTTCAATTCTCTGAACTTCTTTTTTCTCACTTGTAAAATAGGAACCTTCCTCATAAGACTGTTGTGATGATTACATGAGTTCTTATAAGTAAAAGATGGTCAGGCACATAGTGAATTTTCAAAGAGTACCTCCCTCAATTCCCTTTAATTCTCACAACATTGCTTACTACATGCTCAGAGAGTATTCTAAATGCTTTATATTTATTAGTCACTTCATGCCCCTAACCCACGTGGTGGACCTTGGTATCATCCCCATTTTATGAGTGAAGACACTGGGGCAGTGCTTAAATTCAGAATGTCTGGCTTGGATGTGGGCATTCTTAACACCACCCTAAGGCTCATAGATACTATAAGGAGTCACGCCAACTTCAGATAGCTAGAAAGAACCAGAGCTAGAACTCAAACTGGTATTTTCCCATTCTAGGTCAAGATTCTGTGTTTTTGGGTATAATTTGGAGACTGATGAGAGTTAAAGAGTTAAAAACAAGAGTCTACCTCACAAATCAGAGATATATTAAAATCGTACTCCAATGCATGAATACCTTCTAGCTTTGCCAAAATAAGAGTTTCTAAAAATGAATAATTACATATACATAAAAATTAACAAAATATGGAAAACAGGCAAGAATATAAATTATATTAATGAAACAATATAAAATAACAGAATAGTGAAAGGAAACAAATAGAGGCAGATTCTCAAACTAAAACCCCCAAAGCTCACTTTAACACGGCAAAACAAACCAGGAGCAAAATAATTAAATTATATTTGTTTGCTGTTATGTTTTTATTCTTCTGATAATGTTAAATAAGACTGCTTTTCAAATTATAATAATCTTACAAAGAGATAAAATAATTTAACATTTTGAATTATTTGTTTTTTGCGTTACCTCTGGTCCAAATTCAACGAGAACACCTTCCATCTACTTTTTTGAAGATTCAAATTGAAAATGTTTTAATATTTTCTTCAGATAATTTGTCATTTATTGTTGTTCAAAGGACTACGAAAACTTTATACTTCAAACTTAGTGCCTACAAAACCAACATGTAAACAACATGAGTGATCCTTTTACTCCCAGATTTCTGTCTCTCTTATGCTTTGCCTCCCCCTCTACAAAACCAGGGAAGACTGTTGTTTAGCGATCTTCCTTTGCATGGCGTTAAATGCTGGAGGCCTTGTGGCCAAAGGACTACAACAAACCAAAGTCTCTGCACTCCTAAAATTAAGGAGAAAAATAAAATGTCCAAAAATTATAAATAAATGCAAGAAAATAAGGTGCTTATAGTCATCTTTTTAATGCTGCAATTACTACTGAAAATAGGAATCATAGAAATAATAATAATACATAATAGGTAACATTTATTGAGGACTTCAGCTAATATAATAGCGAACACTTTATGTGTATTATGTCATTGAATACTCACAGTTTGTTCCTTCACTTAGTCTTTATTAAGAATCTACTTTGCTAGGCCCTCTTCTAGGATCTGGACCTTCATCAGCTAACAAAACAAAGTCTGCACTCTGTTGAAGTTTATAGTCTGTGACTAATAAGAAGAGAAAAAATGATGCTAAGTTTTGTGATTTGGCAAACTGAACTAACAGTGAAATCAAGGATAGAGCTGGATTACTGAGAAAGGAGAGCTAATCTGGAGAAAAGATGAAGATGTCAATTTCCAATAGGTTAAGTATAGAATTTGACATTATGGCCGGTCATTCAAATGGAAATGCCTGTGGCCATTTGTAAACAGGGGAGGAGCACATGGGAAATAAGAATTGGAAATGGAGGCTTGAAAATTACCTTCTCAGAGGAGAGAGTTGAAGCAACGGAGTTTATAAACTCAGTGACTGAAACAGTATGTGTGAAAAGTATGGACTGGGCACGATGGCTCACATTTATAATCCCAGCACTTTGGGAGGCTAAGGCCGGCAGATCACCTGAGGTCAGGAGTTTGAGACCAGCTAACATGGTGAAACCCTGTTTCTACTAAAAATACAAAAAATTAGCCTGGTGTGGTGGCATGTGCCTGTAATCTCAGCTACTGGAGAGGCTGAGGCAGGAGAATCATTTGAACCTGGGAGGCAGAGGTTGCAGTGAGCTGAGATGGCACCATTGCACTCCAGCTTGGGTAACAAGAATGAAACTCTGTCTCAGAAAAAAGAAAGAAAAAAAAAAAAAAGAAAAGTATGAAAGGCAGAGGACAGAACCTTGAGAAACAAGAAGGGGCTGAATGATAAGTTAGTGTATCTAAGAAGAGACAAACAGAACGGTCAGAGAAAGAGAAAGAGACCGAGACAGCTCTGAGTGCAACAGAATTCAAGGTTGTGAAGACATGAAAACATAAATATTTTTTTGCCAAGAGAATGGTTGTTGTCAACATCAAAAGAGTACTTTAAGTAGAGTGAAACCAAATGCAAGAGATGAAAGGGGGCAGGTAGGCAGGAAACAGAGGCAGCAAGTAAAAGGAAGCAGAGATAAGCTCATAGAATGGGCAGCAGAGTCCGCTCGATAAGGTGGCATCACTGATCATGTGAAGTCTCTGTGTACATAAGACAACTGAGACTGAAATTGGTTTTAGCTCAATGGAGACAATTTTTTTATGAAATAGTGAAAAAGAATCATGTTTGTGTGTAGTAGTTGGCTTTCAGAATACAACCAAACACCTCAAAGAGGTATCAGTTCTTGAATATGAAATAGAAAATCTGAGCCCTCTGATGTGAAAACTGTATTTTCGTACCTGTCTTCATGCAGAGATTTATATTTGCTGTCAGTCAGAAGGGGAAATTCTCCCCTGGTAGGTAGCAGGATTTGAAGCAAGGGAGAAAATGAAACATAGTCGGTCACAAAGTTGCATTTGTATTAGGAAAACATCATTCTGGCAGGAGAGATACTATAATTTGTCAATCAGGTTAATCTTAGCAAGGAAAAGTCCTCATCAAATGGTGAGGACTTTAATATATCTCTTACATAGAGAGGTTGGCTGTGGATCTGTAACTGCTGCAGGAGTGAAAAGAGACCCAGACAATCTGCAAGAACCTAATCGATGGAAATCATGATAAATTTGGAGAATGTATACTTAAATTTTTTTCAGTGTTGGCCTATTCTTACTTTTAGCACCACAGCAGAACAAGTTTAAGGATGTTCATTTAGACTGTGGATTTAGGTATACTACAATGACATTCTTTTAATCTCCCTATCAGTTGCTCATGGGTACAGAAATAATCAGTGATTTTTCTTTCTGCTTCACTCTAATTATACTTATTATATTTTCAAAATAAACAGAAAGTAATCAACAGGGAGAAAATTCAAAACAACATACAAGAGCTAGAATTTTTTCTCAAACCTTTAAATGACATTCCAATTGAAACTATATTTCATGGCAAATGATTTCTAATTACACCTGAAATTCTTGTCTCATTGTGGAGTTCTTCAGGAAAACTGTTTCCTGACACAACCACAAAGGCTATGCTTTAAATGCTGGCACCCTCCTTGTGTTTAATGACCAGATATGGTGCTAGAGGTAAATGGTTCCAGAACACTGAGATTTTGGCTTCAATAAGGCTTCATATTGTCATTTCAAGGTGAGTACCAACTTCTTTGTATCCCTATGCTATTTGGCAGAGTGACAACTGGGTAGTGCATAGTCATGAAGCCTGGTTCTGCATATGAACACAAAGAACACTGCTGTATTTTCAACTGTAGTAAAAAACAGTTTAAAAGGCCAATAAGCGAAATAGAATTTGAACTTAATACATGTTGCTAATTACAAAAAAAAAAACACAATTCCTAGTTATTGATGATTTAAGAACCTTTTTAATAAGATTACATTCAGTGTCTCTAGCTCACCACAATCAGAAATTTTGCTTTGAGTAATGAAGTCTCCAGGGTGTGGTGGGAGGGGGACGGTCTATAGAAATATAATACATATGGCTGGTGCTGCCGCAAATGTACAAATGTACATAAACTGCCACTGCTTTATCAAATTG
Source organism: Piliocolobus tephrosceles (assembly GCF_002776525.5). Classification (NCBI taxonomy): domain Eukaryota; kingdom Metazoa; phylum Chordata; class Mammalia; order Primates; family Cercopithecidae; genus Piliocolobus; species Piliocolobus tephrosceles. The sequence continues at coordinate 116,885,330 of NC_045436.1, forward strand.
TAATATCTCTCCTTTCAAAGTCTTAGACAGCCTGTGCACACCATCTGCTCTTTGTCTGTATTCCTTCTGTGCTTTTCTTAATCTAGAAGAATGGTTCTTGAAATTCTTACAGGACTCTTTAAAACATTTGCCACATATTTTGAGAAGCATCTGGTTGGAAGAAGTCCTGCTTTCTGTATTTGTTCCCAGTTGTCTGGTGTGTGCCATGTTGCTCGTGAACCTAGTTTTGTTAACTTTCAGAGTAAATGCTTTTGCATTTGCTGTGGCACATATTTACGGTGAGACTAATAGCCCAAAGCAAGTTCTTAATGGTTGTGTAAATGAAAGACTCAGTGTCAGGAAAACTTGATTAATTTACCTGTCATCTAATTTGCACAAGGTTACCTGGAAATTGCTGTTTGTTTCTTTTGCTTGATGATTTCAAGATGAACCTCGCCCCTTTAAGGAGTCTTTGATACCTTGAATACTTGCTCAAACATCTGCTTTGGTTTCATCAGCGAGACTTTGGGATAGCTATAAGTCACTTAGCTTTCCTTCAACAAACAAGGCACTTACCTGTCAATAAGACAAATGTCCAAGGAACTAAAAAATGGAGACTGTTATAAAGAAGCTCTGAATCTTAAAGGGACAGAACTTTCAGTTAAGTCAGCTATGGAAATTGTTACTGTCCACTTTTTATTATTTTCATAGGTTTTTTGGGGGATATCAACATACATATGCTACACATTTGAAATTTCAAAGCATATAAAAAATTAAAATCACACATAATTCCCAGAAATAATCAATAACTAACACTTATATGGTGTTAATATAAGTTAACCAATAATAATACACTTATATGGTGCTTACCGTGTATTACAACAAGCACTGTTCTAAGGCTTTACTCATATTAAGCCCTTTAACTCTCATGATGATTTCAGTATGATAAATCACCATGAGAATTGAGATAGATCCCATCATGGCCTTAATTAAAGAGATAAGGAACCAGAAGCACAGTTAAAATATTTGCCTACAGCCACTTGGCTAGTAGGTGGCAAGCCTAAGATTCAAATATAGGCAGTGTAATTTCAGAGTCTAACTTTTAGCTGCTATGCTCTACCATCAACACTCACTTACCACTGTTAACACTTACATGAAATTCTTTCCAGACTGCTTTCAATCAAGTTTTTAAAAAAACAAGGTTGAGATCAGAGTATGTTTAATTATTTGTCTTAATTTTGTTTACTTAATTAATCTTGTAACAAGTTTCCTCCCACACTATTTACAGACTTACGGTAATTATTTTTCTTAGTCCATTTTGTGCTGCTATAACAGAATACCTGAGACTGGCTAATTTATAAAGAGCAGAGATTTAGTTCATATAGTTCTGGAGGCTGGGGAGCCCAAGGCTGATGGGATTGCATCTGACAAGGGCATTCTAGCTGCATCATCTCATGGGAGCAAGTGGAAAGGCAAAGGAGCATGCATGTGTGAGAGAAGTTGAGAGAAGGTGAGAAAGGGAGAGAGAGGGGGTCAAACTCATCCTTTTATCAGAAACCCACTCTCTTCGATAATAGCATTAATCGCTTCATGAGGGCAAAGTCCTCATGACGTAATCACCTCTTGAAGGTCCCACCTCTCAACACTGTTGCATTGGAGGTTAAAACTATAGCATCAAACCATAGCAGTATCTTTGGAAGAAAGACATTTTAATAGAGTAAAGCAACTGCCCCCCTACTTCATATATCACCCATTTACAAAAACTTGCTTTGTCTACTAAGCAGTAACATAGTGCGGGAGAAAGAGCATGAGTGCCAAGTCAGTGCAAGTGAATTGGAGTAAATGATGGTAGGTAAATCCCTTAGCCTCTTTTAGTGGCATTTTTCTCATTTATAAAATGCGTTAGTGGTGTTGATAATTTGAAGTACAGGGTTGTCATGATTACTAGAAGATATACCTGTGAAGGATACTTAGGAACATGTATAACTACTTACAAATGTCAGTGATTACTTTTAATAACAGCAATAATAAATCAGCATGTCCAACCTTGACTGACAATCTTTCAAGGGAATTCTTTCATAAGCAAAGGAGGAGATCAAAGAGGTTTGTCAACGTGATGAACATAAAACATTATCAGGAACTATTCAAGAATACTTTAGTAATGGTGATAGAAACACTGGAACGCGCACACACACACACACACATACACACACACACACCCAACAGCATAAATAAGTTTTTCATGTATTTCCTTTGAGACTTTTTCAATCAAGCTTTTTTTTTTTTTCCAACTTGTCATTTGGTTCCTTTCTAGTCTACGATCAACACACTTTGCTAAATCAACTTCTTGCAACACTTCTCACTTTTAATTTGTTACTTGCCCTTTTACCTCATTTATCCTTTTTTTTTAAAAAAAAAAAAAAAAAAAAAAAAAAAAAAAACCTTTTTACTCGCTTACTTAATTGCTCTCTTTTCTTATCTTGTTGTCTCTTCCCAATGTCATTGATATGTGAAGTGCTTCTATTTGTAGACAAACAAGGTCTTGGGGTCAGGGACTGGAAGCTTCTAGTGGACCATTGAGAGATGCCTATCCATTCCTGTTCTCTGCCTCCTCACAGTACCATATCCAAGCAATTTCAGCTACAGAAGAATGGGTATTTGTTATTGCGGTCCACAGGGAAGAAGACTGAGACTGTTGGCTCCAACAGTACACTGGCATGCAAACTATAACCACAAGAATCAACCCGATTAAATGCATTGCTTTGTAACTAACCTGGCTTAAACACTTTAGAGAAGATAATATTCAAAATCTAATAAAATGATAAGTTGGTTTATTTTTAAAATCTCAGTTCCTTCTGAAGTTAGTTGGAAATATCTAAAAAAATTGCAGGCAACATTTTATATGAAACACTCTACTCTAATTCTTCAGTTTTTGCCATCTTTGGATATTGTCAGTAGTAGCTCAGCACATACTGACATGTTTTTGTATTTTCTTTTAATTTGAGGTTTGGCAGTTGCATTAGGAATCTTAGCAAGCCTGAATGGCAGATCCAACTTAGGTGGAATACCTGTCTTGTAAAGTTGTTATGGATATATCGTTGAGAATGTGAGAAAAGAAAGCCTACATTCTGAGAAGTTATCACCAGTCCCTGCCCACTGCTTGAATCCATGCTGTCCTGCCCAGAGAATGTACTATAGAAAATTCTGCAGTGGGTAAGTCTAGACAAAATATTTTTGGATGCTTTGAACATATCGCTCCAGATTAACTACTATTGCCAAGGGGTTAATTGGACTCAAAGATCCTTCCCCATGAGGTTTGAGAGTCTGTGATATAAATTCCATCTGTTTCTTGAAGCAGTTTATGGGTTTGGCAATATGAGATATTGGCCTGACAATTGTTTAAAAAGTCCTTTTTAGCCTGATACAGGTATAATTTTTTTATAGCATCCAGATTTATTTTCTTCAATATCTAATTTTAAATTAGAAACCACTCCAGTCCTGTGTCTGGAATACAAAATTTATTCTAAATGTGAATACTGCATAGCCATCTTTTGACCAAAGAGGTGTAACTTTCATACTGTAGTGGAGGAGTAGAACTTTCTTCATCCATTTTTATTGCTATGAGAATTGGAATGTTGTAAATAGTGAAAGCAGCCCTTCAATATTTCTTGACTATACTTCCTTTGTTTCAAGGGATTGTCTGTGAACTGCCTTCAGTGGATTATAGGATCTGAGACACCCTCCTGTCTTCATGTGAAAATGAATAGATTTCAAACAGGTAAATCTAGGTTTAAAAAACAAAAGAAGCAAAGATAAAATTAAAGGGGAAAAATTACGAAAAGTTAGCCTAGGAAAAGGAGAGTGAAAATTGAAAAAAAGGGAGAAGTCATTTCATTTCCTTCCCTTAATTATGGAAAGGAAGAATCTGCTTCCTTCTAACCCCTTCATCACTCGCAACCCTAGTTTTTAATTTTACATGAGGCTTTGCCTTGGCTATCTTCATTCCCAGGTGAAGATTTCCTTCAGGTTTGTCTGATTCAACCTCCTCTTGTTCTGTGAAACATTTGGCTCTTTTTCCCAACTTCTATTTTAAGTTCAAGAGTACATGTGCAGGATGTGCAGGTTTGTTATGTAGGTAAATGTGTGCCATGGTGGTTTGCTGCACAGATCATCCCATCACCTGTACTTCCTCCTCACAATCCCCACCCTCTGATAGGACCCAGTGTGTGTTGTTCCCCACCATATGTTCATGTGTTCTTATCATTCAGATTCTACTTATAAGTCAGAACATGTGGTATTTGGTTTTCTGTTCCTGTGTTAGTATGGTGAGGATAATGGCTTCCAGCTCCATCCATGTCCCTACAAATGCTATGATCTCATTCCTTTTTATGGCTGCATAGTATTCTATAGTGTATATGTACCACATTTTCTTTATCTAGCCTGTTACTGAAGTACATTTAAGTTGGTTCCATGCCTTATCTATTGGGAATAGTGCTGCAGTGAACATACACCTGCATATATCCTTATAATAGAATGATTTATATTCTCTTGGATATATACCGAGAAATGGGATTGCTGGGTCAAAAGCTATTTCTGTCTTTAGAACTTTGAGGAGTCACCATAATGTCTTCCACCATATTAGAACTAATTTACACTCCTACCAGTAGTGTATACGTGTTCATTTTTCTCCACAACCTCACCAGCATCTATTCTTTTTTTTTTTTTTAACTTTTTAATAATAGCCATTCTGATTGTTGTGAGAAGGCATCTCATTGTGGTTTTGATTTGCATTTCTCTAATCATCAGTGATGTTAAACTATTTTTCATTTTGTTGGCTGCATGTATGTTTTCTTTTGAGAATTTTCTGTTCATGTCCTTCACGTACTTTTAATTTTTTTTTTCTTTCTTGTAAATTTAAGTTCCTTGTAGATGCCAGAAGTTAGAACTTTGTCAGATGGATAGATTGAAAAAATTTTCTGCCATTCTGTAGGTTGTCTGTTCACTCTGATAATAGTTTATTTTGCTGTGTAGAAGCTCTTTAGTTTAATTAGATCCCATTTGTCAATTTTTGCATTTGTTGCAATTTGTTTCAGCATCTTCATCATGAAATCTTTGTCTGGGCCTATGTCCTAAATGGTATTGCCTAGGTTTTCTTCTAGGGTTTTTATAGTTTTAGGTTTTACATTTAAGTCTTTAATCCATCTTGAGCTGATTTTTGTATATGGTGTAAGGAAGGGATCCAGTTTCAATTTCTGCATATGGCTAGTCAGTTCTCCCAGAACTGACTATTCTTAAATAGGGAATCCTTTCCCCATTGCTTGTTTTTGTCAGGTTTGTTAAAGATCACATGGTCATAGGTGTGTGGTCTTCTTTGGGTTCTCTATTCTCTCTCATTGTTCTTGTACCAGCACCATGCTGTTTTGGTTATTGTAGGCTTGTAGTAGGTTACTGTAGGATTTGACATCAGGTAGCATGATTCCTCTAGCTTTGTTCTTTTCACTTAGGATTGTCTTGACTATTTGTGCTGTTTGTTGGTTCCATATGGATTTTAAGATAATTTTTTCTACTTCTGTGAAGGATTTCAATGGTAGTTTAATGGGAATAGCATTGAATCTATAAATTGCTGTGGGCAGTATGGCCATTTTCATAATATTGATTCTTCCTATCCATGAGCATGGAGTGTTATTCCATTAGTTTGTGTCATCTCTGATTTCTTTGAGCAGTGGTTTGTAGTTATCTTTGAAGAGGTCCTTCACTTCCCTTGTTATCCTTACTCCTAGGTATTTTATTCTTTTTTGTGATAACTGTGAATAAGAGTTCATTCATGATTTGGCTCTCGGCTTGGCTTTTGTTGGTGTATAGGAATGCTAGCAATTTTTGCACATTGATTTTGTATCCTAAGACTTTGCTAAAGTTGTTTATCAGGTTAAGAAGCTTTTGGGCTGAAATAATGTGGTTTTCTAGATATAAGATTTTGTCAGCCGGGCACGGTGGCTCACTCCTGTGATCCCAGCACTTTGGGAGGCTGAGGCGGGAGGATCAGGAGGTCAGGAGATCGAGACCATCCTGGCTAACGCAGTGAAACCCCGTCTCTACTGAAAAAAAAAATACAAAAAATTAGCCGGGCATGGTGGCGGGCACCTGTAGTCCCAGCTACTCGGGAGGCTGAGGCAGGAGAATGGCATGAACCAGGGAGGCGGAGCTTGTAGTGAGCTGAGATCCTGCCACTGCACTCCAGCCTGGGCGACATAGCAAGACTCCATCTCAAAAAAAATATTAAAAATAAAAATAAATAAAAAAATAAAGAGATTTTGTCATTTGCAAACAAAGATAGTTTGACTTCCTGTCTCCCTATTTGAATACACTTTATTTCTTTTCCTGCCTTATTGCCTTGGCCAGAACTTCCAATATTATGTTGAATAGGAATGGTAAGAGAGGGCATCCTTGTCTTCTGCCTCTTTTCAAGGGGAGTGCTTCCTGTTTTTGCTCATTCAGTGTGATATTGACTCTGTGTTTGTCATATATGAGCCTTATTCTTTTGAGGTATGTTCCTTCAATACCCAGTTTATTGAGAGTTTTTAACATGAAGAAAAGTTGATGTTGAAGGCCTTTTCTGCATCTACTGAGATAATCATGTGGTTTTTGTCTTTAGCTATCTTTATGTGATGAATCACATTTATTGATTTGCATATGTTGAGCCAATTTTGCATCACAAAGATGAAACCTACCTGATCATGAGGGATAAGCTTTTTGATGTGTTGCTGGATTTGGTTTGCCAATATTTGATTGAGGATTTTTGCATTGCTGTTCATTGAGGATATTGGCCTGAAGTTTTCCTTTCTTGTTGTGTCTCTGCCAGGTTTTGGTATGTAGATGATGCTGTGCTCATAGAATGAGTTAGGAAGGAGTCCCTTTTTTTCAATTTTCTGGAATAGTTTCAGTAAAAATGGTACCAGCTCTTCTTTGTTCCTCTGGTAGAATTCAGCTGTGAATCCATCTGGTCCTGGGCTTTTTTTTTTTTTTTGGCTGGTAGGCTATTTATTACTGCCTCAATTTCAGAACTCATTATTGGTTTATTCAGGGATTCAATTTACTCCTGGTTCAGTCTTAGGAGGGTGTTGTTTCCAGGTATATATTCATTTCTTCTAGATTTTCTAGTTTATGTGCACAGAGGTGTTCATAGTATTCTCTGGTGGTTGGTTGTATTTCTGTGAGGTCAGTGGTGATATTCCACTTACCATTTCTGATTGTGTTTATTTGATTCTTCTCTCTTTTCTACATTTATTAATTTAGCTATCTATTTTTATTAATTTTCCCCAAAAAACAGCTCCTGGATTTGTTAATTTTTTGAAGGCTTTTTTTGTGTCTCTATCTCTTTCAGTTCCGCTCTAATCTTGGTTATTTCTTGTCTTCTGCTACCTTTGAGGTTTGTTTGCTCTTGGTTCTCTAGTTCTTTTAGTTGTGATGCTAAGTTGTTGATCAGAGATCTTTCTAGCTTTTTGATGTGGACATTTAGTGCTATAAGTTTCCCTCTTAAAACTGCTTTAGCTGCATCCAAAAGATTCTGGTACATTGTATCCTTGTTCTCATTAGTTCCAAATAACTTCTTGATTTCTGTCTTAATTTCATTATTTACCCAAGAGTCATTCAGGAGCAGATTGTTCAATTGTCCTGTGGTCTGAGAGACTGTTTTGTATTATTTCAGTTCTTTTGCATTTGCTGAGGAGTGTTTTACTTCTGATTATGTGATCAATTGTAGAGTAAGTGCTATTAGGTGATGAGAAGAATGTATATTCTGTTGTTTTGGGGTGGAGAGTTTTGTGTATATCTATCAGGTCCACTTGATCCAGAGCTCAGTTCAACTCAACAATATCTTTGTTAATTTTCTGTCTAATACTGTCAGTGGGGTGTTACAGTCTCCCATTATTTGTGTCAAAGTCTAAGTCTCTTCAAAGGTCTCTAAGAACTTGCTTTATAAATCTGGGTGCTCCGTATTGGGTGTATATATATTTAAAATAATTAGCTCTTCTTGTTGAATTGAATCCTTTACCATAATGCATGTCTTTATCTTTTTTCATCTCTGTTGGTTTAAAGGCTGTTTTGTCAGAATCTAGAGCTGCAACCCATGCTTTTTTCTTTCTTTCATCTGCTTGGTAAATTCTCCTCCATCCCTTATTTTGAGTCTATGTGTGTCTTTGCATGTGAGATGAGTCTCTTGAAGATAGCATACTGATGGGTCTTGGTTCTTTATCCAAGAGAGGTCTGCCATTAGTTTGATGGGCTTCCCTTTGTAGGTGATCTGGATTTCCTCTCTGGCTGCCCTTAACACATTTTCGTTCATTTTGACTTTGGGGAATCTGATGATTATGTGTCATCAGGTTGATCTTCTTATGGAGTATCTTACTGAGGTTCTCCGCATTTCCTGATGGGTCTTGGTTCTTTATCCAGCTTGCCATTCTATGTCTTTTAATTGGGCTATTTAGCCCATTTCTATTTAAGGTCAGTATTGCTATGTGTGAATTTGATCCTGTCATCATTATGCTAGCTGGTTATTTTGCAGACTTGTTTATGTGGTTGCTTCATAGTATCACTGGTCTGTGTACTTCAGTGTGTTTTTGTAGTGGCAGGTAACAGTTTTTCCTTCCATATTTAATGCTTCTTCAGGAGCTGTTACAAGGCAGGTCTAGTGGTGATGAATTCCCTCAACACTTACTTTTCTGAAAAAGATCTTATTTCTCCTTCACTTGTGAGGCTTAATTTGGCTGGATATGAAATCCGGTTTAGAAATTCTTTTCTTTAAGAATGTTGAATATTGGCCTCCAGTCTCTTCTGGCTTGTAGGGTTTCTGCTGAGAGGTCTGCTATTAGTTTGATGGACTTCCCTTTGTAGGTGATCTGGATTTTCTCTCTGGTTGCCCTTAACACATTTTCGTTCATTTTGACTTTGGGGAATCTGACGATTATGTGTCATCAGGTTGATCTTCTTATGGAGTATCTTACTGGGGTTCTCTGCATTTCCTGAATTTGAATGTTGGCATGTCTTGCTAGGTTGGGGAAGTTCTTCTGGACGAGGTCTTAAGGTGTGTTTTTCAACTTGGCTCTGTTCTCCTCATCTCTTTCAGGTACCCCAGTCCATCATAGGCTTGATCTCTTTACATAATCCCATATTTCTTAGAGGTTTTCTTCATTCCTTTTCATTCTTTTTTCTCTATTCTTGTCTGACTGTCTTATTTCAGAAAGATAGTTTTCAAGCTCTGAGATTCTTTCCTCTGCTTGGTCTATTCTGCGATTAATACTTGTAATTGCATTGTCAAGTTTTTGTAGTGTGTTTCTCAGCTCAGGTCAGTTATGGTCCTCTCTTAACTGGCTATTTTGGCTGTCAACTCTTGTATTATTTTATCATGACTCTTAGCTTCTTTGCATTGGGTTACAACATGCTCCTTCAGCTCAGTTAAGTTTGTTATTATGCATCTTTTGAAGCCTTCTGCCGTCATTTCAACTATCTCAGCCTCAGCCCAGCTCTGAGCCCTTGCTGGAGAGGTGTTATGGCCACTTGGAAGAGAAGGGGAACTGTGCCTTTTTGAGTTGTCAGTGTTTTTGTGTTGATTCTTTCTCATTGTTTGGGCTTACCTACCTTTGACCTTTAAGGCTGCTGACTTTCAAATGAGGTTTTTGTGGGGTCTCTTTTGTTGTTGTTGTTGTTTTCTCTTTGTTTGTTTTTCTTTTAACAGTCAGAGCATTCCTCTGTAGAGCCATTGTAGTTTTCTGGAGGTCCACTCCAGATCCTAGTTGCCTCAGTTTTTCCCGTACCTGGAGGTATCACTAGTGAAGCCTGTGAAACAGCAAAAATGGTAGCCTGCTCCTTCCTCTAGAACCTCTGTCTCAGGGGGGTATTGACCTCTTACCAGCCCAAACGCACCTGTAGGAGGTGGCTGAAGATCCTTATTGGGAGGTCTCACCCATCAGGAGGAACAGGATCTGTGTCCCAGTTAAATAAGCAGTTTGGCTGCTTTTTGGTAGAGCAGGTGTGCTGTGCTGGCTCTCCAGGGCTCACAGGCTAGACTAACTGAGAAACCCAAACAGCCAAGGTGTTGGCCTGCCCAATTTTTTGCCCCTGCCCCCTGCCCCCAGCCCTCCTCCATCCCACGGGGAAATTAGAACTCTGTTGGACGTAGAACATGGGCAGAGGTAGCTCAAGTCTCCAGCTGGGAGATCTTGCCTGTAAGAAGTGGACTGAGGTCTCACTTAAAGAAACCTGGCCACAATCTGACAAAGCAGCTGTGCTATACTGGGGGAATGCTTTTTTGTCTGAACTCTTTGGACTCTCCAAAACTGTCAAACTGTAACAGCTGAGCCAACCAAACAGCAGAGGTGACAACCTCCCCCTACTCCCAGGGTATCCATACCAGGGAGAGATCAGAGCTCCATTTGTAGAAAACTCACTGGGGTGGCTGAAACTCCAGTAAGGAGGTCCTGCTCAGTAAGGAGGAATGGATTGTGTTCCCACTTAAAGAAGCAATCTGGTCATGATCTGACAAAACAACTGTCCTGTGTTGGGGGGGACCCTTCTTCATCTGGATAATTTGGACTCTCCAGAGCCAGCAGGCTGGAACAGCTGAGTTGACTGGATGGCAGAGATGGTGGCCAAACCTCCCCCTAGGAGTTCTATCCCATCTCAGGCAGACTCTACTCTGTTGCTGTTGACTGGCTGGAATTCCAGGCCAGTGGGTCTTACCTTGTGAGATGCCATGGAAGTGGGGCCCACAGAATGATGCTACTTGGCTACCTGGATTCAGCCCCCTTCCTAGGAGTATGTACAGACCTCTCACCTTGTCTGAGTTGCAGGTATGTTTGTTGGGAATCCCAGAGCCAGGGTATGTGAAGCTCCTGGGTCTCTGTGTGTGCCTGAGCAGCTGCTCTGCCAAGACTCCACACAGCTTTGTGTGTCACACCTAAGGCGCTGGTGGCATGTGTTTACAAGGGGATCTCCTCATCCATGAGTTTCAAAGATCCATGGGACAAGCATGGTTTCCTGGGTGGGGTCACTCACTGCTTCCCTTGGCTGGGGGTGAGGGTTCCCTTGGCTCCGTGTTGCTAGCAGATGGGCCATTGTCTCCCTCTGTTTTTCTTAATTCTCCATGGGTCAAGTTGTTGGCCTAATCAGTCCCAGTGTGAGAATCTAGATATTTCAGTTGAAGGTGCTGTATTCACCCACACCTTTTATTCCTTTCTGTGAGTGCTGTAGACCACAGCTGCTTCTATTCAGCTATCTTGGTCAACTCCTTGCACCATTTGGCTTTTTATCATGACTTCTCTTCTCTTATATAGACCTATTTGGTCACAATAGGTCTATGTAAGATAAGATTTTGGATTATAAATCTTTGTTCTGACTTGGATTCACTTTAAATTTTATGTCGAATTTAATAATTTCATTTGGCTTCACTTACCCCCGTTGCTGGCAATGGGCTCTGTCCCTGCAAATCTTCACCAACTACCTGGGAAGCTTGCTATCTATGAAGAGGGAGATTGAACATTCATGAATCATTTAACTCTCAGAGAAACAAAACTGTTAGGCCAGTTAGCTATGTTCACCTGCATTTCCACTCAGAACATCCTTCTAGCTCTCCATCACCTCCTGCAAATCTCTCATTAGCCATCTCTGATCTGCCTGTGCTTTAAATGTTGCCTTAGTTCCTCCTCTTTCCTAGCTCCCCCTGTGAGATGGCACCTTGACTTCAGACTGTTGTGCTGGGTCTTGGTTAATATCCCTTTGAGGTGGTGTTTTTGTAAATACCTCCAGGAAAAAGCCACAGGTCCAGGACACTAATGATGGCTTTGGTTTCCTTACAACTTTAGATACCAATTGAATACATGTTCTTTTGCTGGTTAACTAACAAATACAGGGTTGACAGTCATATGGCAAGTTCCTGACTCTAGATTAAAGTGATGATATACTCCAGGGCACTGATTCTATGTGATCAGCTGCATCCGGTTTGAGCAGACATTAAACTTTCATGTGGCAGGAATTTTCATATGGCCATCATCCACTATACTGACTGACATGAATAATGTCAATTGAATGGCTTCTGAATGAATAAACACACATTGGGGATAGTTTGAGGGCATATGTAGAACTTTAGACTTACTCCACATTCTATCAAAAGCTCAAGTGTGAATTAATAAGAAGATAAAATTGAAGTTTCAACCCGGAAAAAAAGTGATACATGTCAGACATCAAAGTGACTATGAACAGATCTCCATATGTGACACTACAATTATATTGAAATTATACCCAGGATTTAATTTTTAGAGGTATTACTGAGTGATGATACAGAGAGAACAGTGCTGTTGAAGAAGATTTTTATTATATTTCCTGAGAGAGAGGAGCATGCCATGCCATGCAGAGCCACAGGGAAAGCACTAGGTTTTGGTCAGAAGGCAGAAGGTAGGTGCAAGGGGAAAGCTTGTGTCACCATAGTCTCCAACGTCCAGTTGCTTCTTGTTTTCTCTTCTTCTCTGCCGGCTGAGCCTGGAATTTTTATGGGCACAGGATGAGGGGTGGGGTGGCCATCGGTGGTTTTGGAAAAGAAAGCATTCGAGCACAAAAACATGGATGTCAGTGCTTAATTTGGGCCATGTTATTAGACTTTTCAGCTTGAGGGTGGGATTCCTGCCAGGGACCCACCCTCCCAGAATTTCTCTACCACCTGTCCCTATCAGAGAGATGCTACAAGATACCTCTTGGGGGCTTGCTGAAGGTATTCACAGAAGACTGGTGCCAGACTTATGTCTGAGCAAACTAAAACATCCTGTGTCCTCTTTGTCAGTACAAAGAAATGAGTAGACTCTGCTGTGGAGCAGATGTACGTCAGACAGAAAAGATAGCGAGTATGATATCATCTTAGGTCCTGACCAATGGGGCTACCTGGAAAAGAGTAGGTCCCTAGTTGTGAGAAGTTCCAGGTGAGCCCTGAATTCCTAGGGGCTGAAGAATGCATTTCAAGGGATCATCCAAAATAGACATACATCTACCCAGGTCAAGAGAACTGCAGGAGAGGGAACCTGAGTGATGGAAGCTGCCAAATCTCCACTGAAAAAAGAACTTTACATATCTGCCAGTTCTAGGGAGCCTGAAGACAGTGTATCAGAATATCTGTTCAAAAAAATCTTTATTTATTTCTTAAAACTTCTTTTCCCTATTTTACCCTGAAAGTTTCCAGGAATGGTTAGCAAGCTAGGCAAGATGGAGATTGAGTACAGAACAGTAGAGAAACCATCATTTCTCTCCTTTTCTACTGCAAGTTTCTAACATGAAGCGTCTTAGAAACCTAGTTCTGATTAACTTCCTGGCAGAACATTTTTAATTTCTGAGTTAAGGCTATTTTTTTTTTAAATAAATTTTTTTTTTTATTTAAAGTGACTGCGTCACTGTCTATTCTCTAAGAGACAGCTGAAAAGTAATAAGACCTGCCCAAGTTTTCATCAACGGATGAGAAACAAACAACAGAGGACACGAGAAAATATTCTGTCATGTAAAACAGCTACAGTGCCTTAACAGAGTTGAGAAAAAACACACTTTTGAAAAGATTTGCCACAGTGAAGAGAAGAAATTTGTAGAAGTTTCTGTTTTGTGTTTTCAATTAAAAAATCAAGAAAACACTGTCTTTTTGAATGCAAAATATTCCTTGAAAATCAGTAAGTTGGGAAGTAAATTAAGAGGGGTAAGAAACCAGTGAATCCACTAAATAATCATGGAATTAAAATATCAAAAGAACATCTAAAGAACCACGTTCACATTGCAGAAAACAGAATCACTGAGATAGAGGACTAACGTGAAGTACCTTTGTAGAATGCTGAGAAAACAGAGCAACAATGGCTATGGTTAATAAGTCCTTACTGAACACAAAACACATTACAAAGGAAGAAACAGACTTGGCAAAATCACCAAGCATTCCCAGGCAAACAGCCAGTCAGGGACAGAGCAGAACCTAAACTCAAATTTGTCAGACTCCAAAGCATGTCTGTTTACCATTACACTGTGCTAAATACAAAGACCTGACAATACTTAGATTTGAAAGAGAGTGAATGAAGGTCCAACTAACAGATGACAGGTGTTTAAAGGGAAAAAAGCAGAACAAACTGAACATTGAAAAACATAAAAATAAAATAGAATAGTATAGTTGAAGTCAGGTAGCATGATGCCTCCAGCTTTTTTTTTTTTTTTTTTTTTTTGCTTAGGATTGATTGTCTTGACTTTACGAGCTCTTTCTTGGTTCCATATGAAATTTAAAGTAGTTTTTTTAGTTCTATGAAGAAAGTCAATGGTGCTTGATGGGAATAGCATTTAATCTACAAATTATTTTGGGCAGCATGACCATTTTCATGATATTGATTCTTCCTATCCATGAACATGATATGTTCTTCCATTTGTTTGTGTCCTCTCTTATTTCCTCCAGCAGTGGTTTGTAGTTCTCCTTGAAGAGGTCCTTCATGTCCCTTGTAAGTTGGATTCCTAGGTATTTTATTTTCTTTGTAGCAATTGTGAATGGGAGTTCACACATGATTTGGTTCTCTGCTTCTCTGTTGTCAGTGTATAGGAATGCTTATGATTTTTGCACATTGATTTTGTATACTGAGACTTTGCTGAAGTTGCTTATCAGCTTAAGGAGATTTTGGGCTGAGATGATGGGGTTTTCTAAAAGTACAATCATGTCATCTGCAAACAGGGACAATTTGACTTCCTCTTTTCCTATTTGAATACTCTTTATTTCTTTCTCTTGTCTGATTGCCGAGCCAGAACTTCCAATACTATGTTGAATAGGAGTGGTGAGAGAGGGCATCCTTGTCTTGTGCCAGTTTTCAAAGGGAATGCTTCCAGCTTTTGCCCATTCAGTATGATATTGGCTATGGGTTTGTCATAAATAGCTCTTATTATTTAGAGATATATTCCTATACTACAAGGCTACAGTAACCAAAACAGCATGATACTGGTACCAAAACAGATATATAGACCAATGGAACAGAACAGAGGCCTCAGAAATAACACCACACATCTACAATCATCTGATCTTCGACGAACCTGACAAAAAGAAGCAATGGGGAAAGGATTCCCTATTTAATAAATGGTGCTGGGAAAACTGGCTAGCCATATGCAGAAAACAGAAACTGGACCCCTTCCTTACAGCTTATACAAAAATGAACTCAAGATGGACTAAAGACTTAAACCTAAAACCTAAAACCATAAAAACCCTAGAAGGAAACCTAGACAATACCACTCCCAGACATAGGCATGGACAAAGATGCCATGACTAAAACACCAAAAGCAATGGCAACAAAAGCCAAAATTGGTGAATGGGATCAAATTAAACTAAAGAGCTTCTGCACAGCAAAAGAAACTACCATCAGAGTTAACAGGCAACCTACAGAATGGCAGAAAAATTTTGCAATCTACCCGTCTGACAAAGGTCCACAAATTAGCAAGAAAAAAACAACCCCACCAAAAAAGTGGGCAAAAGATCTGAACAGACACTTCTCAAAAGAAGACATTTATGCGGCCAACAAACATATGAAAAAAAGCTCATCATCACTGATCATTAGAGAAATGCAAATCCAAGCCACAATGAGATACCATCTCACACCAGTTAGAATGGTGATCATTAAAAAGTCAGGAAACAATGGATATTGGAGAGGATGTGGAGAAATAGGAATGCTTTTACACTGTTGGTGGGAGTGTAAATTAGTTCAACCATTGTGGAAGACAGTGTGGTGATCCCTCGAGGATCTAGAACCAGAAATACCATTTGATCCAGACATCCCATTACTGGGTATATACCCAAAGGATTATAAACCATTCTACTATAAAGACGCATACACACATATGTGTACTGCAGCACTATTCACAATAGCAAAGACTTGCAAACAACCCAAATGCCCATCAGTGATAGACTGGATAAAGAAGATATGGCACATATACACCATGGAATACTATGCAGACATAAGAAAGAATGAGTTTATGTCCTTTGCAGGTTCACAGATGAACCTGGAAAACATCGTTCTCAGCAAACTAACACAGGAACAGAAAACTAAACACTGCATGTTCTCACTCATAAGTACAAGTTGAACAATGAGAACACCTGGACACAGGGAGGGGAATATCACATACTGGGGCCTGTTGTGGGTCTGAGGAAAGGGGAGGGAGAGCATTAGGACAAATACCTAATACAGTGGGGCTTAAAACCTGGATGACTGGTTGATAGGTGCAGCAAACTGCCATGGCACATGTATACCCAAGTAACAAACCTGAACCTTCTGCACATGTATCCCAGAACTTAAAGTAAATTAAAAAAAAAAAAATAGAATAAAGCTTTCCTGAACTGGATGAAAAGTTAATTCTCCAAATGAAATGATCTTATCCAGATAGAGCATTGGGCAATTGATCTAAAAAATATAAGAACTGTTTCTTTATACAGAAGTGGAGGTGAGAAAGATGAAAATAAAACAGGTAAAGAATTGGCAAAAATGGTAGTGTTTCCTTCTGTTAAGCATGTGGTGAAACAAGTATTCCCATTCATGGAAGTATCAGGTAGTATATAAATTATTGATCCTAATAATCTAAAATGCAAGCATGAAATCGTGTGAAGAAGGCAGACATTAATTTTATAATCAGAAAAGATATTAAATATATAAAAAGTTTAAAAATGTAAGCAGAATTACAATAACATTTTAATATTTAGTGTAGATTATTAAAATACAAAAAAAATGCTTGCTTCCTATTCATAGAATCTCATGTCTGAGGCTTTTTTTCATTAGCAGAACATATTGTAGTATCCCCTCAAAAATTCTAATAGAAAACTCTAAACACATTTTACATATAAACTAACAAACAGAGTAGGCCTGTGTTGAGGTTGGCAATATTCTTTGAATTCTTTGATGTAACCCTGGAGAAGCAGGATAGGGCAACAGATGGTGGCTGGTATCTAAGACAGAAGAGGTGAGTTCTACTGTGGTTCTGCTATTTACTGTCTTATCACGTGCAAGTCGGTTTCTCTCTCTAAACCATATACCTATTCTAAGATACCCTCAGTAAATATTTCTTGCCCAGGTCAGTTGGCAAAGCCACATAAGTGTTAAGTGTTGGAACAAGGAAGGTTTTGTGGAGCCAGGATGCCTGGAAGATAATCAGAACATTTAGAAAAGGAGGAAATTCCAATTAGTGGAAACAGTGAGAAGAAAAGGAATGGAGTTCCGACCACATGGGAAGCTGGCTTTTCCTAGCCAGTACAGACAGAATATAGACAATAGAATAATATCTCAGCTTTTTTTTTTTTTTTTGAGGCAGTGTCTCACTTGGTCACCAAAGCTACGGTGTTGTGCAATCATGGATCACTGCAGCCTTGACCTCCTGGGCTCAAGTGATCCTCCAGCCTCAGTCTCCTGAGTTGCTAGAACTACAGGTGTGCATCCCCATGCCCAGATAATTTGGTTTGTTCTTTGTAGAGACAGGGTCTCACTGTGTTACCCAGGCTGGTCTTGAAATTTTGGGTCCTCCTCCTTCGGCCTCTTAGAATGCTAGGATTACAGGTGTAAGCCATTATGCCGGGCTGACAATATAACATCTCAGCTTTCCATAATGATTTATAGTTTTATAATCTAATTAATTATACATATTCTTATTTGACTCTCCTGAAGATCTTAGAAGTTTGGAAGAACTGTTATCATTATTCTCCAAATAAAATGGAAAGGGACAAGTAATATTAGATATTCTTTTCTAAGCAAGTAGAAGTTCAGGAAATTAAATTAGGCAACTCATAGTAATCTGATGGAAGATAATGAAAACAATGGAAACCAGTTTAAACTCAGCATTGAAGTGATAGCGATTCAGTGTCAAATCCCAGAGAAATGATTGACAGAGGAAGAGATAATGTAGGTTTACATAAAAAGTATTTACATACTGAGGCTGGGTAATGATAAATGAAAAAGACAATCCTGGACCAGGCGTGGTAGCTCATGCCTGAAATCAAAGCACTTTGGGAGGCCAAGGCAGGTGGACCACCTGAGGTCAGGAGTTCAAGACCAGCCTGGCCAACATGGTGAAACCCCATCTCTACTAAAAATATAAAACATTAGCTGGGCTTTGTGGCAGGCGCCTATAATCCCAGCTACTCAGGAGGCTGAGGCAGAAGAATCCCTTGAACCCGGGAGGTGGAGGTTGCCGGGGGCCAAGATTGTGCCATTGCTTTCCAGCCTGGGCAACAAAAGCGAGACTCCATCTCAAAAAAATAAATAAGTAAATAAATAAATAAATATTAAAAAACAACAAAAACCAAACAATCTCCAAACAGCATTTTCGAAACTGGGTGGCAAATTTATTTCCCACAGTTCAGAAAGCATGAATGAAACAATTAGAACCATTCAAAGAGAAAACTGACTTGGCAATGTTCCAAACCTTAAAGGTTGATGATATGGGAGATTTCACGTCTATCTCAAAGCAAGACCACACCTCAACCATTTCATACAGGTAAAAATCTTCTCCAAGAAGACATTAAGAGGAGATTTCTAAATCTTATATACTTCAAGTCTTTGTTGGGCCAAGATGAATCAGAATAATTTGGAGTCTCTCTGTTCTGACTGAGCTCAGCCAAGTAGGGGCTCAGAAACCAGCTCAGATTATGGTTAATGCTGGACACTCTGTCAAACTAAGAGAGTCCTACTGGAAGCTCCAGAGCAGGGCAGGCTGGGCCTTATCTCTGGTTCCTATAGGCACAGCTGAGTCTTTTGCATGTTTATAAGGACAGCCTTAGGTATTTGAGGCCCTCTTTTTCCTAGTCAAGGGCTCTTCCACCCACTTGAGAGATATTTTAGACATGTGAGGCAAATGTGCAGTTGTTTAATTCTGCAACTGATCAGAGAATGTCAGGCAGTGTAAACATACTTTGAAAATGTTTATTTCTTTAAACACATATATATTTGCACTTGTAGAAAAATGTTAATAGAAGTCAAATAAGTTTTTTAATGAGTTTTAATAATGTAAATAGACCTACCTATCCACAAAAACTGCATACACACAGAGATTCACCAGAAAGAGGGCCCATTTTATTTGCTAAATGGGCGTGTGCTCAGACCTGTAAAGTCATTTCCCTTTTCTGGATTAATTTGGGGGCTAGAAACGGTGAGATCCAGTGGCGTCATGCCACCCATGAAATCCTTGCCTAATGGTAAGAGAATTTTCTCAGTTTCTTTTTCTAACCAGGAACTTTCCAAGCAGGTGATATGCCAACCAAGTTTCTCTTTTCCCTTTGGAAAAGGGAATGCTCATAAACTTCATTCAACAGTCTCTGGAATCATCTCAATCATCATTTGAATCAACAGTCTCCTCATTTATGGCTCCTGGGTGAGGAAATACCCTTCTTACCAGTAGATTCATTTTGTTTTGCTCAACATCGACGCAATGCCATAATCTTGTTTGATGTTTAGAATTAAGTAGCTGAGCAACAGTTTTCCTTCTTTCTGATGATCCAATGTGTCCATTTGAGGTTTCTCAAGCTATTACATGTTGCTTTGTATTTCCTTAAAAGCACCATGTATCCCACACTTAATCATAGCGCAAAGATTGACAATCTCCGTGGAAATTCTTTAATTACATGGAAATTTTATGATATATCAGTGCTCTGAAAAGCTTTCAGGCAGAAATTCTGTTATTTCTGATAATTAAACATATTGTTATACAAGAGATGACAAATACATGGAAGTAAATGTGGGTTTCTTCTGTTTACTTTTTGTTTGTTGTTGTGTGCTTGTTTCTGGATAACTTTACTCGAGCAGGAGTACATACAGATGTAGAATCATCTAAATGTTTGGAGATAGTTTTTATGGTTTTTATAAGACTTTTTCCAAACTCTCCATTTCCCCCCAAACACAAATAAATTCCAAATTACTAACCTATTGAGCCTCTGCTATAAGAAAACTGTTAGCTGTTGCGTTTTTTTTCCTTCATATGAGAGGCTCTTTCCTTCCCCATTTATACCCTTTCAAAGAAATTATAAGTATCTATGTTGTATTTGGCTACAAGTGTAATGCTCTACATGGCAGCATAAGTTGGTGGAATTGATCAGTCATTATTTTTATTGTGGCAGATTTTTTTTATGTTTACCCTATTCCTTTTTGAGGAATATAGTACCTTTGTCATTGTTTTCCTGGCAGTAATATAGAATGATAAAGGGAATATTAAAACAAGAACCAGGAAACCAGTTTTCCTTCAAGTTCTGTCATTATCAATCTAGATGAATTTCAGGGGAATCACTCAACCCTAATTGTGTCACAATTCTCTCATCTGCAAGATGAGAGTGTTGAAGTAGATTTTTTCAGAAACCCGATTCTATGAGTGAGCACAATCTCGTTCCACTTTTTGTTTACACATTTGTGCTCTAGCAAATTTGAAGTTACTATTTTAATAACTGGGAGGATAAAAGTAACACACCTTTTTTTGGAATTTCAGAAAATTATAGAAAAATAAAAGAATATAATGTAAATACTAAATATCACCCTTACACCAACCAGGATAATTACTGTCAATGTTTGTTATATTGGTTGCCAGTGTGTTTCTTTTGCATATGCACATGTGTTTTAAATCTCTATTTTATAACTATATAAACATGTAATTATAAATATATTTTGTAGATGAATAAATATATGTTTATAAAACTTAATTATACTACTGTATATATGTCACAGTTTATTTAGCTTTATTTCACTCATTATTATATTATGACCATATTTCTGTATAGTTAAATGTTCTTCACAAATATTATTTTTAATGACTAAAATGTTTTCTTCTAGTACTATTCCCCAAAGACAGAAATGATCCAGTGAATTTTAACTTTAATTATAATATTTCTATAAATATTTATTTTTAAGATACTTCCTATTTGGATACTTCAGTGGTTGTAATTTTTGCTACTATAAATGATGCTGTGTGGAACATACTTACGTATGACTATTTGAGAACTTCTCTGATTACTACTTCAGAAGAGTATGTGAGTTATCTTTTTTTGCACAAATTACCCCAACGTTTAGTGTATTAAAATAGTCATGAATATTTATCGCATTTTTTTGTTTTGTTTTGTTTTTGTGGGTCAGAAATTTGGGAGGAGCTTAGCTGGGTGGGTAGTTCTGGTTCAAGGTGTCTTGAGAATTACAGTCAAGATGTCAGCTAGAGCTGCAGTCATCTTAAGGCTTGAATTGGGCTGGAGGATCTCCTTCCGGTGTGGCTCACTTTCACTGGCCGAAGGAAGGCCTTAATCCCTTACCTACTGGACTCTCCATGGCTATTTAAGTGTCCTCAAAACACAAAGTGTGGCTTACACAGGGCAAGTAACCAAACAGAAAGCAAGGCAGATGCTCCAGTCTTTTATGACATAGGCTAACCTTAAAAGTCACGCTCCATAATTTTTTCAGTAACATATTTGTTACACCTTATTCAATATGGGAGGGGTCCAGTCAACGATGGACATGAACTTGAGGACATGAGAACCATTGGGGGCAATCTTGGAGGCTGGCGACTGTAGATGAATTCTTAAAAATTCCATTATGGGGTCATATTAACAAGTGATTTTAGAAGAAAAAAATTTAATGATCATATTGTTTAATATATATTTATTCATATGCAAACAAAATGTGCAATCTTATGTCCTCCAGTTCCTCCCTCTTGGTTTATCTTGCCCTTTTATTTAAAATGAATGGTTGAATCTCCTATCTATACAGGGGTATTGTGAGAAACTCAGGATTCATCTCCACCCAACAACCCAAAGATTTTACAGGTTTTACTGTTTTGGTCACCTTTTTCTGTAAATTTACAATTTTATTGACTTCTCCATCTCTGGATTTATTTTCCTGTAGTTGCTGCCCAATTCTCAGACTGCTTTGTTATATATAGGCTATTATCCCCAGTACTATTTTACTTCAAGTATTTCAAACAAAAGATTGTCATATGTAGTCAATTTTTATTAAATATTTGGGATAATGAGGACAATTATAGTCCCACATGGTATTTAAAAATAACTCAAAGTTTAATATTAAACATTGCCATACCAAAATTGTATTGACTGTATCTCCTTTCAAGAGATGTACTGCTGGCTATTACCTTAAGCTCAAATTTACAAATTCTTGGTTTTTTCCTTCCCTATTGCTTACTTACATTTCTTCTATTTATTCTTGAGTCCTATCCTCAGTTTGTTTGAGGAAACTAAAATTTGTTTGCTTCATTATGCAGAATAATTCAGTTCTGTTACCAGCATAGCATTTTCTTCCAAATTTTCCTATAGGAAGTTACACCTTTGACACCCAAGAGGTCTATAAATAATTTTTTAAGCATGCTAAATGTAGGTCCCCAATCTCTTCTGGTTTGTAAGGTTTCTTCTGAAAGGCCAACAGTTAGCCCAAAAGGGTTCCCTTGTATGTGACCTGCCTCTTCTCTTTGATTGCCTTTAAAATCTTTCTTTCCATTGACTTTGGAGAATCTGATGACTGCATCTTGGGGATGGTTGTCTTATATAGCATCTCATATGGGTTTTGGAATTTCCTGAATTTGCATGTCATTGTCTCTAGCGAGGCTGGGGAAATTTTAGTGGACAATAACCTCAAATATGTTTTCCAAGTTGCTTGCTTTCTCTCTATCACGGTCAGGAATAGTCATAAATGTAGTCATAAAGTTTTTAAAAACCTATTAGTCATAAATTTTGTCTCTTTACGTAATCTCATATTTCTCAGAAGTTTTGTTCATTTAAAAAATTCCTTTTTCTTTCTGTTTGTCTACTTGTATTTATCTGAAGGAGTAGTCTTCGAGCTCTGAGATTCTTTCCTTAGTGTGAACTCTTCTGTTTACTGCTTCCAGTTGCATTCTGAAATTCCTGTAGTGAATTTTTCATTTCCAGAAGTTCGATTTAATTTTTTCTTAAAATGGTACTGAACACTGGCAGAATTCTGTCTGCAGAAGTTCTACAACAGGTAAGCAGGGTCTGCCACTGAGAGAACTGTGGTGATGGCCACTGGCAAGCACTTTGGCTGTGCAGCTGAGGCTGTACTGTAAGTGGATATGGCCAGACGGGGATCCTGAGAGAGGTAGGTAGACAGAGGGGTACTCAAATCAGACTGGTCCAGTTTCATGGGCAAGACAGCACAGCTCTGTCCAGGTCCAGCAGCTACAAAGGGCTGGGGGGCTGGGTGCCCATGACCATGCTCCATTGCAGCTGTTCCTGTGGCAAACACTGTGGGCTCTGTACAGACTGGAATTCTGTCTCTGCCAAACCTCTGGGAAGTTCTTGCCAGCTCAAATGTTTGTGGGAGTCATGGGGTTTCCCACAGCTAGGATCCCAAAGGTCCATGGTTAGAGTGGGCCACTGCATGTCTATTTCACTCACTACTTCCCTAGGAGCTGCTTGGGGTCAGGAACAAGTCTTGGTCCTTGGCAGCTCTGTGCAGGGTTCCCAGCTTCCTCCCCTTTTAGCCTGGGATCTGTGTCCTCCCTCTGTCCACTCTCAAGGCCTTGTTTCTGAAGATATTCTGAGTGAATGTGCCAATCTACTCAATGGTCTGGTCTCTGTTGGTGGGAAAAGCTCTTCTTGGCTTGCCATCTTGACTTTCTCCTCTTCAATTTCTTGGGTAAATGTTTTATGGTTTTCATTGCAGAGATATTTCACTTCCCTGGGGAAGTAAATTCCTAGGTATTTTACTTACAGCTATTGTAAATGGGATTACTTTCTTGACTTCATTTTCAGGTATTTACTGCTGATATATAGAAATGCTACTGATTTTTGTATGCTGGTTTTGTGTCCTGCAATTAAGTGAATTTACTTATCAGTTCTAATAGTTTTGTGTGTGTGTGTGTAGTTTAGTTTTGTTCAAATATAAAATTATATCATCTGCAAACAAAGATAATGTGACTTCTTTCTTTTTAAATTGAATGTCCTTTATTTCTTTCTCTTGTCTGATTGCTCTAGTTAGGACTTCCACCATTAGGTTGAATAACAGTATTAAAAGTGGGCATCCTTGTCTTGTTCCACATTTTAGAAGAAATGCTTTCAGTTTTTTCCCCATTTAGTATGATACTAGCTGTGGGTCTGACATGTGCAGCTTTTCTTTGAGGTATATTCCTTCTATAGCCATTTTAAATAGTTTTTATTATAAAGGAATGTTGGAATTTATCAAGTGGCTTTATAGCATCAATTGAAATAATCATATGATTTTTGTCCTTAATTCTGTAAATACGATGTGTCACTTTGATTAGTTTACATACGTTGAATCATGCTTGTATCCCTGGGATAAATTTCACTTGGTCATGATGAAGAATCTTTTTAATGTGTTGTTGAATTCAGTTTGTTACTGTTTTCTTGAGGATTTTTACATCAATGTTCATAAGGGATATTAGCCTGTACCTTTCTTTTTGATGTGCCTTTGTCTAGTTTTGGTATCCGGGTAATGCTGGGTTTGTAGAATGAGTTTGGAAATACTCTCTTCTCTTGTATTTTCTTTAATAGTTTGAGCAGGAATGATATTCGTTCTTCTTTAAATGTTTGGTAAAATTCAGCGGTAAAGGTATTGGGTCCCAGGCTTTCCTTGCTTGGAGACATTTTATTATGGCTTCAATCTCATACTTCTTATTTGCCTGTTCAGGTTTTGGATTTCTTCATGGTTCAATCTTTGTAGATTGTATGCATATACGAATTTGTCCATTTCTTCTAGGTTTTCCAATTTATTGGCGTGTAGTTGCTCATGGTAGTCTCTAATAATCCTTTGAATTTCTGCAGTATCTCTTATAACGTCTCCTTTTTCATCTCTAGTCTTTTTTTTTTTTTTTTTTTTTAATTTGGGTAATCTTTTTCTAAGTTAGTCTGGCTACAGCCTTGTCAACTTTATCTTTTCAAAAAAAAAAAAAAAAAACCCACGTTTTTTCATAGATCTTTTGTATTGTTTTCTTCATTTCAGTGTCATTTATTTCCGCCCTGATAATTTCTTTTACTAATTTTCAGTTTGATTTGTACTTGCTTTTTTAGTTATTTAAGATTCATTGCTAGGTCGTTTATTTGAAGTTTTTTGACTTATTTGATGTAGGCACTTATTGCTGTAACCTTTTATCTTAGTACTGCTTTTTCTGTACTTCTTAAGTTTTGGTATCACATGTTTCCATTTTCATTTGTTTCAAGAAAGTTTTCAATTTCCTTCTTAATTTCTCAGTTGACCCACTGATTATTTAGGTGTATGCTGTTTAATTTCCATGTATTTTTATGCTTTTCAATGTTTCTCTTTTTATTGATTTCTAGTTTTATTCCGTTGTGATCAGAGAAGATACTTGATATGATATATGTATTTTTTAATTTTTGGACTTGTTTTGTGGCCTAACATAGGATCTATACTTGAGACTGTTTCATGTGTTGAAGAAAAAAAATGTATTCTGTAGCCATTGGATGAAATGTTCTGTAAAAATCTATTAAATCCATTTTGTCTATAGTGCAAGTTGAGTTCAATGTTTCTTTGTCGATTTTTTTGTCTGGAATATTTGTTCAATGTAGAAAGTGGGATGTTGAAGTCTCAAGTTATATTCATATTAGAATCTATCCATTTTTTTTAGTTCTAATAATGTTTGTTTTATATATCTGAGTGCTCCAGTGCTGGGTGCATGTTTATTTATTTCAGTTTTAGTTTTTGAGATGGAGTCTTATGCCTCCCAGGCTGGAGTGCTGTGGCGCGATCTTGGCTCACTGCAACCTCCACCCCCTGGGTTCAAGCGATTCTCCTGTGTCAACCTCCTGAGTAGCTGGGATTACAGGCAACTGCCACCATGCCCAGCTAATTTTTGTCTTTTTCTTTTTTTTTTGGTAGAGATAGGGTTTTGCCATGTTGGCTAGGCTCGTCTCAAACTCCTGACCTCAGGTGATCCACCCACCTCAGCCTTCCAAAGTGCTGGGTTTACAGGTGTGAGCCACTGTGCTCAGCCGCATATATATTTATAATTGTCATATTCTCCTGATGACCCCTTTATCATTCTATGATGACTTTGTCTCTTTTTATGGTCTTTGTCTTGCAACCTATTTTGTGTGACATAAGGATAGCAACTCCTGCTTATATTTACTTTCCATTTGCATGGAATATCTTTTATCATTCTTTATGCTTTTAGATTGGAGCAATTAGTCCATTTACATTCAGGGTTATTATTGATAAGGGCTTACTATTAACATTTTGTTATTTGGTTCCTTTTTGTTTTGTGGCCTTGTTTTCCTTTCTTCTTACCTTCCTGGTTTTCTTTTTGTGAAAATAATTTTCCCTGGTGCTATGTTTTAATTTCTTACTCTTTACTTTTTGTGTATCTGTTGTAGGTTTTTTGATTTGAGGTTACCATGGGGCTTGCAAATAACATCTAATAACCCACTACTTTAAACTGATGACAACTTAACACTAACTAGTGTTAATTTTAGAAACAATTAACAAATAAGCAAAGAGAAAAGTAACAACAACTCTATACCTTAACTTCATTCCACTCCTGCCCCTGCTAGTTAACTTTTTATTTTTTAATATTTTTATCTCATGTATATATAATGTCTATGTGTTGAAAAGTTGCTATAGTTATTATTTTTGATTGGTTTATCTTCTAGTTTTTCTACTGAAGATATGAGTAGTTCACACCCCGCAATTAGGGTGTTATAATACTCTGTGCTTTTCTGTATACTTATTAGTGGTACTTATTTATCAGTGAGTTTTTATCTTCACATCATTTCTTATTGCTTGTTAATGTCTTTTTCTTTCAGATTGAAGAACTCCCTTTAGTAGGACAGATCTGGTATTGATGACATCCCTTAGCTTTTATCTGTCCGAGAAAGGCTGTATTTACATTTCATGTTTGAATGATATTTTCACTGAATACACTGTTCTAGGATAACATTTTTTTTCCTTAATCACTTTAAATATATCTTGCCACTCTTTCCTAGCATGTAATGTTTCCACTGAGCAAGCTGCCTCCAGACATATTGGAACTCCTTTGTATGTTCTTGATTTCTTTTCTTTTGTTACCTTTAGGATCCTTTCTTCATCCTTGACCTTTGGAAGTTTGATTATTACGTCTTGAGGTAGTCTTACTTGGATTAAATCTGCTGGCTTAGTGTTCTATAACCTTCTTGTACTTGAATATTAATATCTTTCTGTAAGTTTGGGATGCTCTCTGCAATTATCCCTTTTAATAAATTGTCTATCCTGATATCTCTCTCTAATTTCTCTTTATTGCCAATAACTCTTAGATTTGTCCGTTTGAGACTCTTTTCTAGGTCTTGTAGCCGTGTGTCATTTTTATTCTTTTTTCTTTGGTCTCCTCTGACTGTGTATTTTCAAATAGTCTGTTGGAAGCTCGTTCACCCTTTCTTTTGCCTAATCAATTCTGCTGTTAAAAGACTCTGAAGCATTCTTCAGTATGTCAACTGAATTTTTCAGCCTCAGAATTTCTGCTTGGTTTCTTAAAATTATTTTAACTTCTTTGTTAAAGTTATCTGTTAAGATTCTGAATTCCTTCTCTGCAGTATCTTGAATTTCATTGTACTTCCTTAAAACAGATGTTTTGAATTCTCTGAAAGGTCGCATATCTCTGTTACTCCACAATTGGTCCCAGGTGCCTGGGTCAGAGCTGCGGCAAGCATAGTACTGGGTTTTGCCCAAGGTCTGTGGTGACTATTGCCGGGTTACAACTGATGGCCCAAGGGCTCTTTATTCAGCAAGTGGTGAATTCAACCAGGCTTGTGTCTTTCCCTTCAGGGAAGTGGGTTCCCTTCTGGCCCAAGGTGGGTTTAAAAGCACTGTCTGATAACTAGGGCCTGGAGTCAGGAAATTTAGGAATGTACTGGGTGCTTTATTTTACTGTGACTGGAGCTTGTGCTTAACTAACAAGATAAAGTCCCCTGTACTCTTTAGTCTTCTTTACTCAAGCAGAAGGAATCTCTCCCCATGGCCACCACAGCTGGGAATGTGCTGGGTCACATCTGAAGCCAGCACAGTATTGGGTCTCGCCAAAGGTCCATGATGAGCACTGCCTGGCTACCACTGATGTTTATTCAAAGCCCAAGGGCTCTTTAGTGAGCGACTGGTGAATCATGCCAGGACAGGGTTCTTTCATTCCAGGCAGTGGGTTCCCTTCTGGCCTAGGGTGTGTCTAGAAATGTTGTCTGAGAGCTAGGGCCTGGAATGGGGACTTCAGGACTGTGCTTGGTACTTTATTTTACTGTGGCCAAGCTGGTATCTAAGTTGCAAGACAATGTCCTTTTTACATTTCCCTCTCTTTTCTTCATGTAGAAGGAGTTTCTCCTGAAGTTGTGAGCTGCATTGCCTGGAGTTGAAGGAGGGGTGAGGCAATCACTCCCTTGGCCACCCCAATTGATGTCTCACTAGGTTTTATGTACCCCAAGTCCACTGGTTCCAAACCCAGCACAGCACCAGGATTTGCCCAGTTTTGCAGTCCTCGTGGTCTAGACTGCCTTTCAATTTATTTAGGATTCCAGAGCCCTTTAGCCCACAGTGTTGAGGCTAGCCAGAACTCATCAGAGTTCATCCTCTTCAGAGCCTTTTTCCTTGCTATGATGTTAAAATCAGGTACTGTGATCACTGTCCTGATTTTTGGCTCCTATGAAGGTGCTCTTTTGGGTGGACAGTTGTTCATTTTGGTGTTCCTGAAGAGGGAGAGGGGATGATCACTGGAAGGTTCTATTTGGCCACCTTGCTCCACCTCTTCTTTAGTCTCTTTTAATCTGGAACTGCTTCTAACGCTTTGTGTTTCACAACATTGACACTTTCAAATAATGCAAATTCCTTATGTTTTTAAATAGCCCAGAATTTGAGTTTGTCAATATTTTCTCATGATTAGGCTCAGGTTTTGTGCTTCTGACAGGAAGTGCAAAAGTGATGCTATGTTTTTCTTGGTGGATTACATCAGGAGGCACATGCTGTTGATTTTTCCCACTGCAAATGATGGGGGGTTTGTTTTCAATATCAGTTTTTTTCTTGACACTTAGAATTGTTCTAAATGATTAAAATGTAATGTCTTTGTAGATTTTTGAAATTTCGTCATGAAGTTACTTTATTATAGTTCTATTAAAAAAAAACAAAGAAATTAAGCTTATTGCCTATAATGCTCTTTCATTTTTTACTTATTGAAACCTTTTTAGATTTAACTCAAATTCCATCTCCTCCATGAGATCATCTTTTTAGCTTAATCAGAAGTAATTCTTTCTTGAATTGAAACCTTAAAATTATCAAAGAGAGCCTAATATGAAGTCTGGTATATGGTAGGCACTCAGTGACCATCTGTCGCTTTCCACACTTTTACTTCTAATATGACATCTCACATACACTGTATTTTAAATATTTATTTGTATTATAGGTTTTTAGATTCAAAAGGAATATCAACCATAAGCTAATGTTATTTCATTTTACTTATGAAGGAATTCAGCAACAAAAGTTTGTGTAACATTCTGATGTTAAATACAAGATATAAAACAGATAAAATTTCTTTACATAAAAACCCAAGATATAAAACAGATAAAATCAGAGAAACTTTGTTGAACTGGATCTAGGTTTTAGGAACCTAGACCTACAACCTAGACTCAGTTCAACAAAGTTTCTGTGATTTTATCTGTTTTATATCTTGGGTTTTTATGTAAAAATTCTTATGAATAAAAGAGTCAGCTGCTAAAAAGAAAATAAAAAATAAAAATAGGAAAACAGTTGCTCTATCCCTTATCAACTGAGTGCACAAATGTCCTGCTAGGGGATTTTCTAATTTATGCTTTAGATCCTACAGATATGGAACTTTCTAAATTCTCACTCAATAAATATTTACTGAGCACTTTCATGTGCCAGGCATTTTTTAGCCATTGGGCATACGGAAATGAACAAGACACAGATAGATACTACTGCCATGTAGATTATAGATTTGACACATAGAAAGATCTTCTTGATACCAAGTTGAAGTCTACTTGTAATTCTCTTCTCAGGGTCCACAGAGAAAAAGCCAATTGCCCAATCTATTTAAAATCTTTAACTTTATAAAGGCAGATTGGTACTATCTTTACTTCTCCAGGGTAGAACTCACTTCAGCTGTTTTTTAGGATATAGTGTCAAGTCCATATGCCACTGAAAAACCTCATCCTCTACACCTATTCCAGATGAATACAAATCTCTGAAGATACCCAGTACTCACTGATGCAGTCTGATATGGCATTCACTTTTTTGTTCATGCAAAAATAACAATCTTGTTCATAGCCTTTACAATTTAAAGGGAACTACTCGTATTTTATTCTTATTTAGCGTATTTAGTTATAAATCTCCAATATTTGAGTCTTTATCCTGTTTTCCAGGTTATTGGCTGTGTTTTCAAACTATTGACTGTCTTCAGATTTCAGTTACACATTACCTATAATGTCAGTGACACTGATTTTTGGCTGGACATGGTGGCTCACGCCTGTAATCCTAACACTTTGGGAGGCCAACGCGGGCAGATTGCCTGAGCTCAGGAGTTCGAGACCAGCCTGGGCAACATGGTGAAACTCCATCTCTACTAAAATACAAAAAATTAGCCAGGCATGGTGATATGTGCCTGTAGTCCCAGCTACTCAGGAGGTTGAGGCAGGAGAATTGCTTGAACCCAGGAGGTGGAGGTTGCAGCGAGCTGAGATTATGCCACTGCACTCCGGCCTGGGTGACAGAACAAGACTCCGTTTCCACCCTCCTCAAAAAAAGACATTGATTTTAACAAGAACAAGGTTTAGTGGAGAATCCAGTAGACTGTCATCAAAGACTTCTCCTTTTCCACATCAGAGCTAATCTCATTCCTCTAATTGACTGTCTTTCTATACGTAGTTGTTTAGCTAGTTCAACCAACTATACTATTATCCAATACATATCCTTTAATTTCCCCCATGTTAAGGCATTTGTTCAACATATTTTTTTAAATTGAGATGCATTACATTTTTGAATTCCCTGATCTACAAATATAATGACCAATGCCAAAAAAAAATTATAAATTTATTTTAGTAGTGCCTATTTTCATTGAGTCCCTATTGGTTCCTGGTGGTAAATGCTTCTTGTATAAGTCATGAATTTTAATAAACCCTGGAGATTTTATAACACATTATAATTAAACAAATAATTTTCATAGTGCTGGCCACTGAGTATAGCTTTCAATAGGAAAGATTTTTAGTGAGAGGGACTCCACTCTGTAGACGTCCTACATAAGGTCTCCAGAGAATGACAATTTTAGGTAAGCAGTTGTCTTCTGCCCCAGTCTCATGAGCCTTAGATGATTTTAATTTTTCACCTGTGCTTTTTTGATCGGTCAGTAAGAATGCCAATTACTGTACTATGCTAACTTGCTGAATAGATCATTGAGGCTGGATACTTTACCAAACATTTAAAAAACAAACTTTTTATTCATGTGTTGGAAAAAGAAAAACTTTGTGCCCTTTTAATAATGTGGGGTCTTGCGCTTAGTAGGAGCTCAAAGACAATTTAAAAATACATATTTGTTAAAAATGTACTTATTGATGTTTCGTCATAAGGTGTGGAGTTTTGGCTGCTTCAACTGGAATTACTGTAAGACATTTGTTCATAGAGGGAAGTGCCTTAATAGAGATTAAAACATTTCTTTGTCTCAACAGCTTTTTGTAAATACTAGCTATATACATGGGAGTCAAGGTGTTGAGTGAGGTTAAAGGACAAAAATGTACTGGTCGAACACTTATTAAAGTATCTAATTTACCCCGTAATACAAGTGAATTATTTTTTGCTACATGTTTCTTTGAATAATTTTCCAACTTCTCTTAGAATGAACAAGAGTACTTTTCAACCTGGGTTTTACAGAAGAGCGTCATTTTACCATATCTGTCTTTCCCAGAAATCTCTCTTTATATGCCTGACAAATTATATATGGAAGTTGGAAATTTATTTTTATTTGTCTAAAATGTAACCTTTTGTGCTAAGGTAGAAATAAAAGAAATCAAGTATATGCTTTGCTTTTTATTGCTTATAAAATGTTTTACTTAAAAAGCTATGTTTCTAAAACTGCTTCTTGTGGGTAATACTAAACATTTAAAAAAAATTCTTGAAGAAATTCTAAAGAGAAAAATAATTATAGGAGGCTTCTCTTTTAATTCTACTTTTTAAAGAAAAAGTAAACACATACAAATAAGGTGAATAGCAAACTCCATTTTTATTGACCCACAATTTACCAACTCCTTCATACGATTGCCTCACCTTTCTCCCACTCACATATGTAGTACTTTTTCAGTTCAAGCTTCCTTATTTGTAAATATTATCCATTTGGTAAGGATATAAGGAAAGGGAAGCCAAAGAGGGGAATATATACTGAAGTGGGATTCTGGAGTTAATGCTATCAATTGAATTTTATTGCCCCAAAAATGACATGTTGAAATCACAGTCCCCAGTATCACAGAATGTGACCTCATTTGGAGATAGGACCTTTACTAGGTAAGCAAGTTAAAATGAAATCTCTAGGGTGGGTTCTAATGCAGTGTAACTGTTGTCTTTACAAAAAGGGAAAATGTAGAGACAAAGATGGATATACGAAGAGGGAAGATGAAATGAAGAGACACAGAAGATGGCCATCTATAAGCCAATGACAGAAGCCTAGAACAGATCTTGCTTTCACAGCCCTTGATGGCAACAAAATTGCTGACCTCTTGATTTCAGAATTTTACGTTCCAGAACTGTGAGACAATACATTTCTGTTTTTAAGCCACTCCATTTGAGATACTTTGTTACAACGACCCTAGAAAATCTATACAGTATATATGGAATTATTTATAAATGTAAAAATGCTTATTACAGCAAACAGTTATGTCTATGTGCCAGGTTATTAGAAAGATCTAAGTAATCTAAATATATTAACGCATTTAATCTTTACAACAACCCTTATGAAGTAGGTACCATGATTTTCACCGTTTTTTAGATGACGAAGCCGAGTCTCAGAAAAGCTAATACAATTGTTCTAAGTAAGCCAGGTAGTAAGAGCTGGAGTTGGAGCTTGAATTAAGGTAGTTATATATTCCAGCATGTATTCTTTTACCACTGTATTGATACCACACATTGTGCAGAGAGAAATAATCAAATTAATTAAAGTAATCCTAATTATGTTTCCAGAATTAGGAAGATTCTATTTTAATGGGTGAGATTTTCAATATTAGTGCTTGTATTAATTTCCTGTGGTTGCTGTAACAAATTGCTGCAAATTGGATGACTTAAAACAACAGAAATTTATTTTCTCACGGTCAGAAGTCTGAGCTCAAAGTCCACAATACCTCCAGAGGCTTTCGAGGAGATTCCATTCTTTATGTTTTTCAGCTTGCGGTGGCTGCCAGCATTCCTTGGTATTTCTTGGCTGCATCACTCCAATCTCTGCCTCTGTGATCACACTGCCTTTTGTTCTCTGTCCGTATGCAGTTCTTCTCTGTGTCTTTTATAAGGGCATTTCTCATTGTATTTAGAGTCCAGATAATCCGGGAAGATTAGCTTACCTCAAGATCCTCAATTTAATTACATCTGGAAAGACTTTTTTTTTTTCTCCCCCAAATAAGGTGACATTTAAAGTTCCAGGGAGTTGACATGAACACATCTTTTGGGGGAAGCCACCCTTCAATCCACTGTAAGGCTATCTTGTATTTTTTTAAGTCAATGTGCTTTTCCTGTGATCATGGTGGACCAATATCATTTAAGTAAACTAGTGAAGAAATACAATGACAGAAGGGAAGGGTAGAAGAGAGAAAAGAAGGATAAAAGAATAGGAGAGGAAAATATTATCCTTACGAAGAATAAACATTAAAAACCACTATATGTGTATCAACATTTGCCACTAAAGTGCAGCAAATGTTGCTATTTGAAAAGAATTTAAAACAAGTGAACACTGATAATTGGGGAAATGTGGTTAAGTGTTTGAATAAATGTATTGGAAAAAAAGGCTTTTAAGGGTCATTGAGATGATCTATTTTAAAATTATAAACCCTTAAAAACATCATTATCATAAGAAAAGAAATGTAATTCATCATCCTAATCTTTAATAGATATGTCTCTCTGTTCTTGTTTCTATGGCAAACAAAATATAACATTTCAGCATAGTTTTGTACTATTACACGACTAAGAAACAGTTTGTCATGAGACTAAGAAACAGTTTGTCATTGGCAAGCCTTGTGAATGCAAAACAATAGTGAGTCTTCCGCATGTGAATGTTCGTAACTTGCCAAAACCTAGTTCAAAATCTAGATTTATTGGAAAATAAAATGTTATTTATAACAGAAAAGTTGGAACTTTCTTAACAGTTTTTCATGCCCTAATAATAGTACACAATGAGGATGAACAGGCAATTCACAAAAGAAACAATATAAACACTAGGAAAAAAGAAGTTGAAATTCAGTAATAAATGAAGAAATGCAAGTTAAATATTTTTTACCAAACAGAGCGGCAGTGACAAAAGTAATAATAATATCTGATATTGTAAAATATGTAAATGAAAAGGCATTTCCCTAATTGTGGTTGGGATGTAAGCTAGCACCAGTTTTCCCAAAGGAAAATTGGATGTATATGCATCAAAAGACTTTGAATTGTGCAGATCCTTTGACCCAACAATTTCACTTATAGGCAATGTACTCTAAGGAAATAAGAATATATGTGCTCAAATATGTATGCATATGTATGTGGCTTATTTTTTGTTTATATACGTTTGTATTAGTCACAAATTGTAGATAATATATATGTCCAACATCAAGATATTGGCTGAATAATGTATATCCACATATCAGAATCCATGCAGCTGCTGGTAAAATGATGCAGATCTATACTGATTGACAAGAAAATGAATTCTGTTAATGATACATTGGCACACGAAAAAGGTTACAGAAAGATATACTTCTATTGGTGTGAAAAGCATAATTTATTTATATATTTTATTCAGATCCATCTATATATGTTTTATTTTTTATTTTTTTATTTTTGAGACAAAGTTTCGCTCTTGTTGCCCAGGCTGGAGTGCAGTGGCATGATCTTGGCTCACTGCAACTTCTGCTCCCTGGGTTCAAGATTCTCCTGCCTCGGCCTCCCAAGCAGCTGGGATTACAGGTGCCCATCACCATGCCCAGCTAAATTTTTGTATTTTTAGTAGAGATGAGTTTTCACCATGTCAGCCAGGCTTAAACTCCCAACCTCAGGTGATCCACCCACCTCAGCCTCCCAAAGTGCTGGGATTACAGGCGTGAGCCACTGCACCCAGCCATTTTACGTACTTTTTACACAGAGAAATATCTGGCAGCCAAACATAATGTTATTAATGTAATATGATTATAAATAATCTCAGAATGTTAGAATCAGCATAAATTTATTAACATAATTGTTATAAATATCGTAGATAATATTAAGAACATTATGTAGAATAGATAATAAGATTACATAAAACTTTTTTGGTATTTTTATTATTTTCTAACTTTTAATAATGAATTTGGACTACATGTAAAATAAAATGTTCTAGAGGTATTTAAATACACTCTTTAATGAGTTCTCCATCACAAAAGGAAGCAGTATGTTAGGCAGTGTTCATGAGCACGTTTTGAGATTTGGCTCACTAAAGTTTGCATTGTGGACATACATAGTTAATAGAAACTACACATGGAGAATTTCTTAAGGTAAAATTTTAAAATTTGTTGCCTTAGAAAAAATACATTTTCAAAATTAAATACAAAAATCCAATAATATGCTTCTGCTTCTTTCTAAGGAACACGAGTTTAAAATTTACAATAGATATGTGATTGTCAAGTGAAGAATATTGAAGAATATTTAGGGCACAAAGAAATAAGATGAAATGAAGGGGAAATAGGCAGATTTTAAAATGCGATATTTTTCTGCTATTCTTGCTACTGCTTGCTTTATATTCTAAAATAAAACATTGCCAGGACCTTACTCACATTCAACTCAATTCAATACAGGTTTTTTTTGAGCTCCTAGAAGTCATCACGCCACGATCACAATCCTCAAAGAGACCAAGCCTTGACCCTCCCATATTCAAGCAATTTCCTGATTCATACAAAAGGGAAATTTTACTCGTAGCAATTAGAAATGTTACACTGGCAATGTGACCCTGAAGAGTTCTTATTTATTTATTTATTTTTTTACTGTATAAAATAATGGAGTTCAACACGATGTTTTGATATATGTATACATTGTGGAATGATTAAATCAAGTTAATTCACATACCCATCACTTCACATTTTTTTGTGCGGTGAGGACATTTATAATCTACTCTCTTAGCATTTTCAAATGCATAGTACATTGTTACTAACTATAGTCACCATGTTATACAACAGATCTCCACAATTAATTCCTCCAGTCTTACTGAAACTTTTCACCCTTTGACAATATCTTCCCATTCTCCTTCAACCCCCTAGCTGCTGGTAACCACCATTCTGCTCTCTACTTTTATGAGTTCGATTTTTTAAGATTGCATAAATAAATGAGATCATCAGGTATTTATCTTTCTGTACCTGACTAATTTCACGTAACATGATGTCTTCTAGGTACATTCATGTTGTTGCAAATTAAAGAATTTTCTTCTTTTTTAAAGCTGAATAATACTCATATATATATATATATATATAATCACATTTAAAAATATTTTTAGTTACTAGTTTTCTTTCATTTGCGCTATTCTGGAATGCCACTCTAGGCAGAAGATTGAGTTTAAAGGCCAATGCTTTCTCAAAGTAAACATGAACTCTCTGTACCTTTTTCTTCTTTGGTTGTAAATTGCTCTAAGAAAAATTACAGATATGGCAAGTAAGACTAAGAAATAGGCTCTCTCTCAGTGTTGAATGTCTTAGCCTTCATTTAGTTTGATCACCAAGTTGAAGGTGGTTATAATTGCAACACATCTGTCATCTCATGCTTTGAATCTGTTTATTTAAATATATTTAAAATATTTATTAACAGATACATATACATGTTAAAAAGTAAGATAGAGCACAAAAGGCTTAAAATGAGGGAAATCACTGTTTTTTCACTACTTCCCATTCCTACTGCAGATTCTGTACAAGCAACTATTTAAACTATTTTCTGTTTGTTACCTTCATGTTGCTAAATAATATACCTATACATATTGCATTCTCTGCTTCCTGATAGGATATTGAGGATTTACTCTCTTAGACCACCTTCAAGCTTCTTGTTAATCCTTACAAAATAATCATATGCTTTAATTTTAGGTAAAAAAAAAATTGAACACTATTTGCATTATTAAGAAGGAATACATGATTTCTCAGTGCCAAGTAGTGACCTTAGATCACATTTTTTTCTGTTAAAACTTTTGTTTCCCAAAGTTGCTATTTTACCTTTTATTAGAGGATTTTCTTATAAAATGATTACATTTCCCAACAGAGTTTTATCAGAGACATTTTGCTGTAAAAAAACAAAAAGACCTGGGTCATAAGTCTTTTCCTTCTTGGTGTACTCCTGGGTATAAGGTTTACCACATCCTTAAGTACCAAAGGGTACACAGAAAGCAAGCAGTATATGTAACTACACATGTTTAAAAATATCTTTATTCAGTCTACACTTATGACTGATGGTTTGTTAGGATATAGAAATAGGTAAAGAGCTCTAAAATATAAGAACAAAATTAAAGAGACAAACTTACGATTAGCTAACATTTAACTAATAGATGTTCCAGGAAATAAACCAAGAGAATTGGGAGCAGGATGCTATTTAAAGAAAAGGGTACATCTAGATATATAGAGAAATTGATAGATATAGTAATAAATATAGACATAGTACTTGACAAACCATAAGCTCTAGATGGAAAGAGCAAGCTAGAATTTTTTTCCAGGAAATTTGTAGAAGTTTTACATTGCCTTCGAGCATCCACTCTGTGGATGAGAAGTCTGAAGCTATTCAGAAACTTGTTTCCTTCCAGTTGCTTCCTTTTACTTTCTGGGAGATTTTAGAGTCTTCATTTTACTTTGGAATTCTAAAATTCTATAACGTGATTTTCTGTCAGTATTTTTGAAAATCATTTTGCTAGAGATTCAGTTTGCCCTTTCAATGTGGAGTTTTATGGTTCTTTAACTCCTCCAGCAAGTTTTTGTTTTGTTTTGGTTAGATTTTTTTTTTTTCCTGTAACACCTATTCAGTCAGATGTTAGACCTCCTAGAATTGTCTTTTTTGAAAAATGTCCTTAACTTTATTTTTTCATTTTTTTGCGTATTTTAGGCACTCACACATTTAATTTCCAAAAACTCTTTCTTTTCTCCAATTGCTTATTTTTCATGGCAGCATGATTAATAAAATTTAATTTGTTGGGTGATATAAATTGGAAGATATTATTACTTGTTATTGCTATTACTATTCTCCTATCTCCTCAGTTTCTCTTGTGGGGATTTTTTTGTTTGTTTGTTTGTTTTGTCTTTCCTATTGTGATATTATTTTTTAAAACATGTTAATTGACAGTTTAATTGTCCATTAACAGCTGACTGTGATCTCTGTGTTTGATTTTATTTTCAATTGGCATTCCTACCTATTAGTGATCACACAGAGAGCCACAGGACTCACAGAATGTAAGAACACCAAGCATTTGTTCCTCTAGCCTTCCTCATTTTCTCTAGAATAAAAATACCTTCATTTTCACATCTAAGAATGAGATTGCTGATTACCATTCCATCAGAAGTGGGGTGTGATGTTGTGGGCATGGGTTTGAGATGATCATATGCAGACTTGCAACTAATCCCATGGTTTCAGCCCATTGCCTCAACATGAGCTTCCCATCTGGGGTTCTGCAGGATACACTGCTTCCTTTTTTTTCCAAACTCTTTCTTCAATCGCTCTAAGCTAAGGTCTCTTCTGAGGTGCTGCATCATTTACCACTCTTCTATCAGCTTTTTGTTTTCCAAAGTTTTGTGAAATCTATAATCCACTGATAGCCCCTTTCTGATCTTTTGGTCATTCTTGGTTTAACTGCATGTGTCTAAATCATCAAGCATTCATCGAGCACCTACTTTGTGCTTGTGTGCTGTGGGGGGCACAAGACAACTATAAGAGGCAAAGACTTGCCCTGAATAAACTTAGATTTTAGCAAATGACAAAAGACCAGTGCAAATGATAATGAGTAACGAGTAGTAAGACACAGCACTGACATATGCCCCAGGTGTAGAGTGCTGTGGGAGTTCAGAGTACTTAGAGTGAGCGCTGGATGACAGAAACATTTGAAACTTGTAGGAGGAAGAGAGTTTGCGGACAAGTACGTTTCATTGATCTTTCTGGTGTTTTTACTTTACTATAGCAATTGTATGGACTATTAATGAGGCTGAATGGCTAGTACTAAAAGTTAAATGTTGAAGAGCGGTAGGAACAAATAATCAAGAGCCTTAAAGTTTAAACCTCATGTGGTAGTAATGATGATAATTTTTAAAATGTGGGAAGCATTAATACATTGTGTGGCAGTTCATCTCTTGTAGCTCTGCTGTATAGATAAGTAAACCAAGGTGCTGATGATTAAACTTGGCCTTGACTAACAAAAGAAGGGACCCAGAAAGACAAATACCACATGATCTCACTCATGCGTGGAGTCTAAAAAGTTGATTTTATAGAAGTAGAGAGTAGAATGATGGTTACTAGGGACTGAAATGGTTGAGGGATTGGTGTTGGGGAGATGTTGGTCAAAGGATACAAAATTTCAGTTAGATAGGAGAAATAAGTTTAAGAGAGCTATTGTACAATATGGTAACTATAGTGAACAATATGTTATATTCCTGAAAAATGCTGACAGAGTGAATGTAAAGTGTTTTCACCACAAAAATGATAACTATGTGAGGCGATACATAAGTTAATTAGCTAGTTCATCATTCCACAATGTATACCTGCTTCGAAGAAATATTTTATGCATGGTAAATACATACAATTTTATCCATCAATTAAAAAAATAAAAAAAAATGAGTTCTTGGTCTGAGGTCTTTTTCACTGCACGTGGTCTAAATCTCAACTCTAATGATAAGGTAAGCTTTTCATTCCTTTTATGCATGAAAATTCTGCATATACTTAGAGATGTTAGTAGCTGAACATTATAATGTAAAATTGTGAAGCAGAATGCATGCTTTATACAGAATTATTTTGAGAAATATCTCCTTCAGTCTTCATTCACTGATTCATTCATTTGCTCACTAATTTGTTCAATATTTTATTCATTCTTTTCATGCAGATGCTAAATGCTGGAATACAAATATGAATGAGCCATTTATCTCAACGGCCTTATTTTCTGGATGTAAAGAGACAATTTCTTGGATTATTTAGGTTATTTCTAGGCCACACTAGTGTTTCTCTTTTGACTTTTTTGCAGGCCACCCACAATCTGGAAAATAGAGTTCACTTTTTGCCTTTCTGATAACACAGCAACAAGAACACTATGGCCAGGTATTAGATTTAGTAAACAAATCTCCAAAGTATTTTTTCCAAAACATTTTATCCAAAATATTTCCTAAAGCACAATATATTCAGAACATTTCCTCTCTTGATTTTTAAATTCCAGTGTCTTTAATGGATATTTAATCTGCATGTTTCTGGCTCATTTACATATAACTCGGCACAACATTATTTTATGAGAGTGTTTCAATGTCCAAGAATTTTCATGAGTTTCTGGTATTCACTCTTTTTTAGTACTAACCCCCACTGCCCCTACCACCTCCTCCACCTTATTGAAACCTGGAAATCCTATTATATCTGCAGCCTTAAAGTTCAAGTTCTGTTGAAAACCTAAAATTCAGAACGTTTGATGTCAAAGGTATATTTTCATTACTGTATTCCATATCTGTTTCTCCTGTTGTATGTTTCAGAAAAGTTAGAGGAAGGAAAGGGAGGAAAGGACCATTTTTTTCTATGAAGACTTTGGCACATATGTGTTCTGCTGGATCTTTTCCACATGCAAGTGTGAACATGAAGACAGAGCAGGACCTTATTTTTCCTTGAAGAATATGCTGACATGGGTATTTTTTTTTTTGTCGTTGGAATTGAGTTTTTAAAAAGCTGTGCTGAATCAGAAGGTGAAAACAGTGATGGAAAGTTTCAGCACCATTCTGCCTTCCCTCTCCTTTCCATCACCAAGAAATAACAATAATAAAAAATCCCACTGAGAATATGCAGCACATTCCAAGAGAGTTGATCATAATTGTGTTTTAGCAGTCCTTAAATTTGATAAAGAAATGTCCAAATTAACCTAGTGGAGCCTGTAGTTTCATATCTTTTACCTTTCAATTTCTTCTATTATTGCTATGGCCATGATTGTTATTACTGCAGGCATCTCACTATGTTTTCAAACAAAGCCTGGCTCCCA
Source organism: Piliocolobus tephrosceles (assembly GCF_002776525.5). NCBI lineage: Eukaryota > Metazoa > Chordata > Mammalia > Primates > Cercopithecidae > Piliocolobus > Piliocolobus tephrosceles. Next base: position 116,926,700 of record NC_045436.1, read on the forward strand.
TTTCTGAAAATGTCACAAGAACTAAACTCCCTGTAAAATTTTAAGGAAACGTTTTTAAACTAAATCTGTGCGGGTTCAATCTGAAGTTCATTAATGGCTTCTTTTAAGCCAAACACGGTCTTGCGAGGCCCATTAGTGTGAGCTGGAGACGCTGAAGGCCCATATAGCTTCTGGGAGTCCAAGAATGCCTCACTCGAGCTGGCATCGTGCCCCAAAGTGTGCTGTTTGAGGCCTTTACTGAGTCCAGGTAAAATTCACATCTCATTTCTTTTTCTTGATTCTGTCAATGAAGAGGAAATATAAGATAGTGCTAGCCTGCCTGAAGAATTAGCAGCCAGATGATGGGTCTTCTTTATTGGCATGACTGACAGAGCTTTTCTGCATGTGGTGTCTGTTTAGCAGAATGTTCTGATGTTGCTCTGTGGCATCCTCATTTGTAGTCTCTTAATTAGAAATGTTATGATCATGCTATGGCCAAATATATAATAAGGCTCCATGGGATACAGAATTCTTCATAGGGCCTGTGATGAATCTGCATCTTCTTGGAGAGACACATTTATAAGGGAACTTCTTATCTCTAGGCTTGATGACTAGACCTTGTGATGAATAGGCTTGCATTTGAGTGGCCTATTTCTGACTGTAATAGTAATGGTTCACATTTACTCATTTAACTGATTCTATGTACCAGGCATCATCCTTGGCAGTGGGGGTATACTGGTGAATAATAAAGACAAAATATATCCCTCAAGGATGTGGCGGAGACACATGACAATAACACAATTTTTTTTGGAAATGCTTTGAATAACTCCCCTAAGAAAATTAAAGCAGGATAACAGGATGAAGAATGATGGGTTGTGTATTTGAGTGGTACCTGTGGGAACTATTTCATCAGATAGATAAGCCAGTTGTGGAAGAACTCCCAGAAGGACTGGCAGTAGGAGGTATCTAGATGCAATGAGGGAATGAACCACAGAATATCTGGGAGAAACTAATCCTAGGAAGAGTAAATAGTTTAAGGGCGAGTGTTCTGGAGTTGAAATAAGCCTTGTATACTTGAACAGCAATGAAAATCCATCTGGGTAGAGGAGACTGAAGTAGAATAAGTATTAGAAGATGAAGTTGAATTTTTCACTGTCACTATTTCAGCAATCATGAAATGTATCTCTTGCTCCTTGACTTTGGGATCATCCACTTGATCCCAAGTGGATGGCAGAGACAACAGGATGCCAGTTCTGACTGGGGGCTTTAAGAAGTGTGGCACAATTTCACTCTACCACAGCTAGTCCACCATTCCCAGGAGAAGGAGGAGAGAAGCATGGAGAGAATGTCTTCCTAACTGCCGCAGCCTGAGCAGTCCTGCCCCCAGAATGGCTGGCTAAAGCAAATCCACTCAGCCAATTCACAGATTTGTGAGAATAAATGATTATAGTCCTTGAGTTTGTGTTTTTTTTTTAATGCAACGTTATTGTGGCAATGGTTAATCAATACAGGAACCTAATCATTTAGGATCTCCAGGGTCTTGTTACAAAGTCAGATGTTCCTGAAGTATAATGAAGTCATTAGATGGTTTTGGGTAGGGAAATGAGATAAGTTGAATTAAGTTTTTAAAAGATTATTAAAAGTCTTCACCTTGTTGAAGAATAAACTATAGAAAAAAAGAGTGATGCCAAGTAGTTCAGAAGCAGTAGTTCAAGAGAAAGATGGTAGTGGTCAAATGCTCCCTTATTTATTAAAAAAAAAGATAAAAACAGTAAATTCTGATTTTTGTCTTAGAACTTTGTTAATTGTATGACAGTCAGTGAAATCAAAGGCATTAATATATTCTGTGTTAAGAATATGTGCTGTGCTCCACAAATAGAATGAATTTTCCTACAGTACAAATAGTCAAATCTAGTAGAACTATTTTTTGTTCACATGAAAAACAGAAAATGCAGCTTGAAATTAGGAAAAATCTCTCCTGAGCTTTGAAGTATAAAAAGAGAAGCCACAGCGTGGAGAGAAGAAACCAAATACTCTCTTGGTCCTGTGTCCGAAGTCCTGGAGAACTGTACAGCCGTAATAGAGTAAGAAGGAGAGAGAGAGCAAGTGTGCTTTGTACTTGAACAGTAAGTCAGGAGAACTAATGTTGCTATCATGTCTCTAAATAATCTTGAGTAAGTGAAGTCATATCTCTTCCTTGGGTTTCTGTGTACTCATCAGAAAATAGGATAATAAGTGCCTTAGCTGCTTATAAGCTTACCCTGAGAATTATGTATGCTAAAACACTTTGAAAAAAAATATAGTGCTATGACTATAGAAAATCCAATTTTAAAACTTGAAAACCAGTCAAGATATTTGCTAGTAAAAGATAATTAGTACTATATATGCAAGAATTCCTGCTAATTTACCTCAGATATTGTAATTATTAGCACACCTAGGGAATTTCCATTTTTAGTGGGTAAGAGTTGGATTACATCTGAGTGTGACCTAGCACAATTGCTCTTATATTCAAATTCTGAGCTAATAAAGCCTGACACCCAAATAGAAAATATATTAGACTTTCAAAGTGATTCATTATCAAGGAGGTACTAGGGAAGGATTCTGGCTCAGCTAGATTTTTTTTTTTTTTTCTGTATTGAAGGAAGGAATTATGGTTTTTTTTTCTGTATTAAAGGAATAATTATCAGAAAATGAAAATAAAATAATTTTTCTCTCTCTCCCTCCCTCAAAAAAAAAAAAAAAAAAAAAACCTTCTACCAAAATTACAGATGCTTTGCCAAGCCTACGAGTAACTTCACCTGCTCACATGAATTATCTATTCTGATATTTGTCCTAAAATAGAAGACAAGGAATGATGAGAGCTCTCACGCATGCTTTTTCAATTTCTTCTGCCCACTTTAAAACTCCTATGTTATTTGAGGGAAAATTCTACTTCACTTATAAGGACAACTGTAAAATCTTCATGCGAACTGACATTTTAAAACCAAACTGCCCACTTGTATTTTATCATTGGTCAAAAATACTGTTGGTCTTGTGTTCCAAAATAAACCAAAATAAGACTGTAAGTGGAAAAGTTGGTTGAGGCCATGAGGACTCTGTCCAGAGGGGAGTGATCTGGCCAACTGACTTTCCTTCTCAGGTAAAGGGAATCTCAGGCTTCCCCACAGAGTAACTAGGAGACAGAAGTTTTCCTTTCTTTCCTTCATCTATGTCCAATTAGGCAAAAGGAAGTTCTGGAAGGAGCCGCCCACTCTCCAGTCTGGAATTTAGCCCCCTAATTTGGCACTGTATTTTTGTCTGTTACTAGGGCTCCTCTGCAGGGACAAAGTTGTCTTATGCTAGCTGACAGTGAACTGTGTTGGTTCTAATCATCATACAGCAACAAGCCCTTCTCATTAATTTTCTGGCCTTTATATCATCAGATGTTGTGGGAAATTATAGGTATACAATTCAAACCATCTATTTGAGGGCCAAGAGGCTCACAAATGCAAATTATGCCTAACACTTTTCTCCAGCAGCCAGGAGGGCAACTAGGGTACTACTTGATGGCTTTTTCTTTATGGTATGAATAGTTTAATACTCTTGTTTCAACTGCATTGTAGTTGCTTATTTCTTGATTTCGTGTTTGCTTTAAAAATTATTTTGCACTAATATTGTTTATAGTGCTTTATAAGCAGTGGTCTTTGAACTTTACAGAGAATGTATGCCCAATTTTGTGTATAAATGAATATATGTTTTGTGGTGAACTGGGGATCAGAAGCGTTCATGGTATTCTCAAGAGGTCTGTAATGCAAAAATGGGAAAGGTACCTTGCTAATAAAGGAGTCACTTGTCTAGTCAGCTCAAGAATGTTAGCCTTAAGCTACTAAGGCAAGACTGGACCCATAGTCAAATAGGATAAAATAAAAGCTGGGGCCACTATCCAGTGTGCTTCAGATTACATCATCCAACCACTTTTGAATTTGAGCTTCATTTCTTCCTTTGGTTTCATATTCTATAGTCCTTTGGCTTGTAACCTGCAGACTTTTTTACAGCATACTACCTTATTATTGATAAGTCATTTGAACAATCTATCACTTTGATTTGTTTCTTCTTTGCACTAGAATCAAAAAAAAAAAGAAGAGGAATGAAGAAGGACTAGAGAGGGGTTAAGGGGAAAAATGAGAAACTCAAAATCTTTCATTTATTCTCAGTTAGGCTCCCTTGATATTATTATTCTCCAGTTCTGAACCCAGATCCAGAGATTCCATGGTTCCAGGGTCTCTGACTACCTAGAAATGAAATTTAGATGTGTAATATAAGTTTTGGTAGTTCTAAGAATAGGAGGGCCTTTCACATATGTCTTTCTTCTACAAATTAAGTGACTCCATTCCTACCACCCAAGCCATATGGAGCATGTCTTCAGACTAAATGGGTTATTCTCTTCTTACTTGGTGTCATATTTGGATTGATTTGATCAGCCACATGATTTGGCATTTCCTGTTGCCTGGTTTGCTAACAATGAGTCTTCCATTCCGGGCTGCTTGGACTATGAGAAAGTTGCATCCTGGCTCCTTCTAACTTTTGCTCTATTCTCTTAAACTGCTTCATCAGACAGGATCTCATAACAGCTCTCATCTGACCTCCAGACACATGTTGATTTAGCAGGTTACATTTTCTTTTCCTTGTTTTTTTTTTTTTTTTTTGAAGAAATCCAATGGATGCAAGGGCCGCAAAATGTTTAGGCACTTACTGTCTTTAAACATTAGAGAAATAAACTGCTGGTCATTGATTTAGCACTTCTAAATCTCATGCACAAAATTACAAACATAAAGTGCTCAACTTTTATTTGTTTATTTTATTTTTTTTGAGACAGAGTCTCACTCTGTCACCCAGGCTGGAGTGCAGTGGCACGATCTTGGCTCACCGCAACCTCCGCCTCCCAGGTTCCAGTGATTCTTCTGCCTCAGCCTCAAGTGATTCTTCTGCCTCAGCCTCCTGAGTAGCTGGGATTACAGGCATGCACCACCACGCTGGGCTAATTGTATTTTTAGTAGAGACACAGTTTCACAATGTTGCCCAGGCTGGTCTCGAACTCCTGAGCTCAGGCAATCCGCACGCCGTGCCTCCCAAAGTGCTAGGATCATAGGCATAAGCCACTGCGCTCGACCTCAACTTTTAATAATTGGAATCATAATAAAGATTTTTCGTAAAGCCAGGAGAAAGTGAAAATGACTTTTTAAAATATCACTGGAAAGTCTAGGGTGAAAACTTGGCCATATAATGTGCTCCCTAAAGGAACACAGATTATATACCCCGTATGATGACTCCTCAGACTCTGAAAGCAAAGCTAGGAGTAAGCTCAATTCAGATTCTAGTTCTTACTCTGCCATGCTGATTTTGTGGGTCACCTTGGGCCTTAATTTTTAATTCTTCAGTTCTCATGATTTTTCAGCTGAAACACATTACTGTAATTTTTATTCTTTTAAAATATTCCTTGACACTGAAACACATTCTTAAACATAGAGACAACATCATATACCAACTACAGAACACAGAGAAGTCACATTTTACCATCTTCTGAAAGTCTAAGAGCTTTTGGAGGAGTGAGTTATTTTTGAAGTTGCATTAATGTTACTGAGATCCTAGGTTGCCATTTAGGACACTGAACCAAGAGTAGCAAGTTGGTGTCTCCACAAAGCCAAAAACAAAAAACCTGGAGAGAGAGGAAAATAGAATAGAGCATATGTCAGTGCTGCCATGGCTTATCTTGTTGACATGTTTTAACAAAATGTTTACTTCAGAGCCCTCTGTTCAGCAGAATTGAGTTGAAGGTTGCCAACCAAAATGGTTAATTAGTGTCTAATCAAGACAGCTAAAATGAGTAGTTAGTTCCCATCTTTGAGAATGTCTCATGTCTAAAAAAAGTTTTAAATAAGTTTGGCCTGCCTGACAGGTGTCAACCATGAGTGAGGCATTTGTAAGGCCACATGAAGCATAAGGCCAGCTGCCTGGGACCTCTGATTAAACTCGTCAACCGAATTAGGTGCTTCCATCCGGACATCAGTTCTGCTCCTACACGTGAGAACTGACCCGCTGAACTGAGGTCATAGATACCAACTCCAACTCCCGAGTTTACTTTAGAGTTTTGAAATAGTCACCAATTCTTGACTATTTTTTTAAAGCAGTCTGTTCTTATGGCAGAATTCTTATCTAACACTTGGCATCTTTTTCTTTTTCCTTCCTTCTTCCCTCCCATTCTCCCTCAATCCCTTCTTTTCTTTCTTCCTGGATACTTGTTCTTAAAATTTTTATTTTCTAAATCTAATCTCATTTTTAATGCTCAAGATGAGGCACAAGAACCTGATTTAGAGATGTATCATATTTGACCTACTAGGAAGGCCTCCAAGATGCAGAAAATAAAGTTGAGAATAGAAACTGGGGGGAAAAGGTTTGTAGTATATTTTCATGCTCCTAGTAAATAAAATCCATTTACTTCCCAAATTTACGTTTTCCTTTAATAATCAAGAATAGTATTCTCAAACACAGAATCTGCTGGAGTTCAGTGTTTAATTGGCTACTTTTTTAAGATGGCCATGAATCTTTGTCTTCAAATTATTACATAATTGGCAAATAACCAAAGTTCTAACAAATGCCTCCCTCATTTCATACTTAAATGACAACTTCGCTTATATCCAAACTACGCTTGCTCATCAGTTGCAGCCATACATTTGGCTACAGAAACAAGAGTTAGCTAAAAATCAAAGAAAACACTCATTCTGTGAGAATTTTAATTAAATTAAACCAGTTAAGTTAATTTAACCAATTAAGGTTATTTAAAATTTTAGGTGATGTCATGTATTTTACTATTATTTCTAAATGGTTTGCTGAACATCTTTTATATCAATAAGTTTGTAATAAATGTATATCAACATATATTTATATAAAAGCATACTTTTTTAAAGATTGTTTTCCCATGTATATAATATTTAATTATTCATCTTTACTTTCATTTGTTTCCTAGTCCTATTCTTTTCTTGTTTCTTTAAGTAAAGATTTTTCCTTTTTCTTATAATGTTCGCTATTAGTAATACAGCCATCCAAAGATTCAGTCAGTTGTCTAGGGAGGGTAGCAATGTAATCGCCCAATGGGTTCACCTTGCCCTCTGCCTAGACAGAACCAATTTATCAAGACGGGGAACTGCAATGGAGAAAGAGTAATTCACGCAGAGCTGGCTGTGTAGGAGACCAGGGTTTTATTATTACTCAAGTCAGTCTCCCCGAGCATTCGGGGATCAGAGTTTTTAAAGATAATTTGGCGGGTAGGGGCTTGGGAAGTGGGGAGTGCTAATTGGTCAGGTTGGAGATGGAATCACAGGGGGTGGAAGTGAGGTTTTCTTGCTGTCTTCCATTCCTGGGTGAAATGGCAGAACGAGTTGAGCTAGATTAACTGTCTGGGTGGTGTCAGCTGATCCACCCAGTGCAGGGTCTGCAAAATATCTCAAGCGCCGATCATAGGTTTTACAAGAGTGATGTTATCCCCAGGAGCAATGTGGGAGGTTCAGACTTGGAGCCGGAGGCTGCATAACCCCTAAACTGTAATTTCTAAACTTGTAGCTAATTGGTTAGTCCTGCAAAGGCAGACTGGCCACCAGGTAAAAAGGGGTCTTTTTGGGAAATGGCTGTTATCAATTTTGTTTCAAAGTCAAACCATGAACTGGATTCCTTCCCGAAGTTAGTTCGGCCTATGCCCAAGAATGAACAGCTTAAAGGTTCGAAGCAATATAGAGTCGGTTAGGTCTGATTTTTTTCACTGTCATTATCTCCTCAGTTATAATTTTGCAAAGGCAGTTTCAGTAAGAATGGAAGTATATTTTCATGGCATGTATATAATTTTTGTTTAGAGAACTACTCATTTTAAAATGTGGGTATTAATCATGACTTAAGTGGATTGCAACTTCTCAAGTTGCCACCTTTTACCTGAAATGTCTATGATGTCTGTGCATCTGCAGTAACTGTACACTTCACCTACTGGCTGCACATTCAGCATAATGTTTTTGTTTAAGAAAGAAAACATGGAGAGAGGATATGGATACGTGGCTTTAGAAATAACAATAGATAACACAGAAGAATTTTCTACTAGATACTAATTTTTATTAACTAAGTATGTAATTGATATTTTGGGCTTGTGAAATAAAAGAACAAACCCTCAGTGGCACACATTTAACTTGACACCACACTCTTTTTAGTAAAATACTTTATTGGCAATCAGGGGTAGTTCTGAGTTTTGTGGGACCTGAGAATTATATTACTTAGGGTGTCCTCTTAAAAAGGGGGGGGCACATTATTTTACACAATATGTAAAATATTATTTTCACAAAAGTGAATATTTATTTAGAATACAAAATTACAACAAATTATAAATTTTATGAAGTTGACACATGGCCACAAACATTACAACATCAGAAAAAATAATAATTCATACTGCCTTTTTATATGATGACAATTTTTGAATTGCATCCATACAAAAGATAGAAATATAATTTAATCTTTCTTCTAGAAGGGTCAATAAAAATTTGTGATTTTTATTGATGAAAAATTTTCCTTCAGTTTCATAACTTGTTATTGGAAATGTCATGTAAATTTTTAGAATTGCTATCAAATTTGAGAAAACCTCTCTCATCTTTCTTTTACATATGAGCTGTAAGATTTGAAGGGTGTGTATGTGTGTGTGATTAATTGTAAATACTATTCAAATTTATGATACTCTTTAACTAATGTGTCATTGCTGTCCTTGTTGTAGTGACACATGAGTTTTATGACATTGTCAATGTCAATGTTTTGTGTCAAATAAAAACAATATAAGAACCAGTAAAGTATAATTGACCAAAGGAAGAAAATGAGCAAAGCTATGTTCCAGCAAAGGTGAGGAGTCCAATTTGGATAAGATACAGGGTGCAGGTAAGAGAGGAGAGACAAAAAAGAAAAAAAAAAAAAAATTGGAGTCAGCGAAGAAGAGTAGGTTCATTTCATATAAACAAAGTTATAGAGTAGGCAAAGCCAGATGTGAATCCTAGCTTTGCCATTTGCTACCATATAGAACCTTGCTACCATTAACTAAACTATGCATGGAAATGACTGCCAGACACATAAATAAATCCCACCAGAACAGACTAAAAGTGTCTTCAAATCTTCCTTAGCCTATTCCCAAAAATGCCTGTGGCTCTTCCAACACCACCCAACAAAAAGGTAAGTGTGACAGAAGAAAAGCTGGAGTGGAAAGTGTCAGTGGAATTAACCAACTGCAGAGAGAATATCTTACACTTTTCAATTTTGTAATAATCATAAAAAAACATTTCTAGGGCCCCACTGGGGCCGTAAGATTGTGCAAGTGAGAGGCCCAGAACGGTAAGTTTAATCGGTTTCACAGTAAACAAGACTCTGCTGGCAATGTCATGGTGGAAATGATGTTTTGGGTACTTCCTACATAACCGTGATAACCACACATTAAGATGGAAATTGAGGCTAACTCAGAAGTGGCTGCCACCCTTGCTCCTCCTCTGCACTTATAGTAAGATCACATTTCTGTGTCTGGTAATGACACTTGAAACTGTTGTAGACAGTGAAAAGAACTTGTTACTGGGCATCTGAAAGCTTCCAGAGATCACTGTATTTATTCGCTGCTTCTAGCATACTTTAATTGATTGGAAAAGGCTGAGGAGCAGTGGAGAGACTACACGAACATATTATCCAAATTTTATGATGACTGAAAAGCTCAACACATCTTAACATGAAATAGACATTACACAGTAAAAAATAAAAATAAAATTTCTTATTTTCCAAAAAAGTAGACAAAAAAGAACCAAAGTTTTATAAATGAGAAACATTGTGTTTGCTGTTCATTAACTTTTTTGTTATTGGATTAAATGCTGAAGCTCATAAATGCTTGTTATAAAAGGCTTTTCTTTTATCATATTACTGCTTCTCTATATTCTTACTCTATGGAGTATGATTTCTTTCCCCTGCTGGTCAGTGGTTGTCTACTCTGGCTATAAAATAGAATCACTGGAGTACTTTAAAAAAATACCCATTTCCTGGGCATACTCGTAAGTATTTGCAACTTAAAAAACCAACCTAAATAATTTTAATGCACAGTTAGGGCCGATAAACAATTTACCAAATAAAAATCAGAGCAAGACATCTTTAGGTTAAGCTTCAGCGGTTCCATTACTGTGCCAGGATTTAAGAGAGAGGAAACAGAGTCAAGAGTCTGTTTATTTCAGTCTACAAGCATTATAGCTCCACCTACTGGGAGGATGGGCCTTTAGAACGGAGTGTCTACTTTATTTGTCATAAATACGGTTGCTTTCGTTTCATCCATGGCAAAATAATTCAATTCTGATTTAATAACAAAAATTAGTTATTCTTTTAGTCCACTTGTGCTGCTATAACAAAAATACCTTAAACAACAGAAATTTATTTCTCACAGTTCTGGGGGCTGGGAAATTCAAGATCAAGGTGCTGACAGTTTCAGTGTCTGGTGCAGTCCTATTTTCTGGTTCATGAATGGCAGCTTCTCACTGTGTCCTCACATCACTGAAGGAGTAATGAATCACTCTGGGATCTCTTTTATAAGAACATTAATCCTATCAGGGTTCCATCCTCATGACCTAATCACTTTCCAAATAACAACCTAATAACATCCCACCTAATAATAAACATTTAAGAATGTTGTGGAGAGGACACAAATACTCAGTCCATAGAAGTACCTAAAACCTGTATTTTGTAAATAAAATAAAATTCCTAGTTTCTTGGCTATGGTGAAAGGTAAGACAAATGTAGACAAACATTATCAACATACTTCCTCAAATGTTGAAGATTTCTCGAAGTAGGTGTTCCATTTTATCTTTACTTCATATCCCAACTTTTTAATACATATGCAAAGAATTCCATCCAATGCCTTTTGATGAATGAATGGCACAGTTTTCACCACAGAAAAATAGTAAATGGGATGAAAACTTGTGCTTTGGCTCCTGATCTATAAGACACACCTTCTTACTCTAAGGAACTATTTTGGAATAATTACTCTCACTTTGACCTTTACTAATTTGTTAAAAATTAGTTTTAGAAGTCCTTTGGCTTTTAAGTCTTCTGTTGGGAGAGAGAAAAAGAGACCAATGGATGATAATGCTGTCTTTTCTTCTTCACTTTTGACCTGGCATATTTCTTTAAACTGAAAATGCTCATCATTAAATATTTACTTTTAGCTGGTGTAGAAATACATGATAAATTCTTGCTTCTTTTTATTTCACTGTTTTCAAAATACTGAATTTGTTTTCTAAATTCCTCCAATGGTTATCAATGTGGGCACTTTATAATATCAAAATGAATGCATGAATTCAAACTTATTTGATGTGTACAATTTTTATAGTAATTATTTTTATTGCTATTCAAATTATTCCTGCTGTCACCAGTGGGAGCTCCTTCAAACTGGTTTTCAAATCCCTTAGATTTAATCCTAGGAGACTTTTTCTCCTTTTGCCTCCTCATTTTCTGAAATGACAAGATGTTCTAATCTCCTATTTTACATTTCTGCCCTAGATCTAGAATCAGCCATTTTTTCCAAGAAGCCCTAGTTCATTTAGTGGAAAATAGTAGAGACAACAGTCAGGACAATAGGCATTCTCTTTGCCATTGAGTTGTCATTGCTAGTCATGATCAATAGACAGGGCTCAGAAATACATGTTTTTAAAGACAAAATGTGTTATGAGTTTATATAAATATCATTCAAATTGTATTTGGAGCTGTCTTAGTCAGCTTGGGCTGCCATGTGAAATACCAGAGAGTGGATGGTTTAAATAACAGAAATTTATTTTCTCACGGTTCTGGAGGTTGGAAGTCTGAGACCAAGGTGCCAGCAGGGTGAGATTCTGGTTGTCCACCTTCTTGCAATGTCCTCATATGGCCTTTCCTGAGTATGTAACAGGGTGAAGTTTGGGGAGAGAATTTGTCTTCCTCTTCTTATAAGGGCATTAATCCCACGAGGCCCCCACTCTCTAATCTAATCTAATCTAATCTAATCTAATCCTAATTATCTCCCAACGGCCTCATCTCAGATACCATCACATGGGGCATGAGAGCTTCAACATATAAATTTAGGGGAACACAAACATTCAGTTCATAACAGAGCTATAGGGTTTGTACTAGTTTTATTCATTTTAAATAAGAATTTTATTTCTCCCACATCAAAAATCCTGGTTCTCAATATCATTAATGTAATTAATATTTTGCTATAATAAAATCCATAAGCTCATTCTACTTTTCATATACTTTTCCATTCTCCCAAGTTTTTCATAGTTGTAGTACCTCTATATTGTTAGAACACATAGCCACTTCATACTGTATTTACTGTCTTCTACCATCCTTTAGGCTGAAGCTTACTCTCTAGTAGATTCCTCAGGAGGTATCCATGGGAACAATATTCCCTGCATTTCTGCATATTCTCAAAAGATTTTGGCCTTTATATTTGAATATCGGTTTCAATTGTTATAAAGTCCTTTACTCATATTTACTTCCCTTAAAAATCTCAACCTACTACTACATTCTCTGCCAGCATAAAGAATTTCTGTTAAAACATAATGATGGGTAATCCCAGCACTTTGGGAGGCCAAACTGGGAGGACTGCTTGAGCCCAGGAGTTTGAGACTGGGCAACATGACAAGAACTCATCTCTACAAAAAACAAAACAAAACAAAAAATTAGCTGGCTGCGTTGGCTTGCACCTGTAATCCTAGTCATTTGGCAGACTGAGGTGGAAGTGGAAGGATTGCTTGAGCTCAAGAGGTGGAGACTGTAGTAAGCCGTGATTGCGCCACTGCACTCCAGCCTTGGCAACAGAACAAGACCCTGTCTCAAAAGTAAATAAATTAAAATATATATATAATATAATGATGATAATCACTTTCTTACCTTTATGGGTGTCTTGTCTTTTTGACTGGAAGCTAAGAACATTTTTCCTTTTCTTAAACGTCTAGTGCATTTAGCAGAATATATTTTGGTGTTAATAGTCTTAAATTGGTATTCCCGGATATGAAGTATATCATTTGCAACATAGCTCTAAATCTTTTTTATTGTTATTTCAGAAAAATCTTCTTGATTTATGGTTTTTAGTAATTGTTGTATTCAAATTTTTTCCCTTTCAATTCCCATTGTGTGTGTGTGTGTGCGTGTGTTGGATTTTATTTACCTATCTTCTATATCTGCCCATTTTGCTTGAATAGATTTTCATGCTTATAGAATAAGGTATTTACCATTGTGTTTATTACACCCTATCTGTTAAGGTATTATGTTTATTCATTCATATATTCTGCCTATCTTAGCTTTTGTTTCTGAAATAATTTTTCTCTTATTTCTAATTCTTTCCTGAGTTCTATTAGATCTCTGAAATCTTTTGTCTCTTCAATTGCCTTATTTCTGCATTTTCCTGATTCAGACTTATTTAATTTATCACAATGTCTATAATTTTCTTAGTTTCTGTAAGAAATTAAGAAACTGTTTCAAAATATAGTGACACAAGTGTACAGATGTCTGACTGACATGTCTTCCTGCTGTGCTTTTTTTGTTTGTAGGGACACTGTTTCTCTCTCTTTCTCTCTCTCTCTGTGCTTTTTATATAATACTTTTATTTTGAATTATGATGTAATTTTTAAATTTTAATTTAATTTTAATTAATTAATAATTAATTAATTAATTGGGTTTCAAGAGTTCTTGGCTAGAAGTCACATGGATTTTCCTTTGTAAATCTGACTTTGGCAGATTTGTTATTCCAGAGGAAAACAGAAAGATGTTTCGTGGCCCAGCTGCCTGAACAGCTTTGTTATCACCTCTGAGACTCAGTAAGTGTCTACTTTTTTCTTTTTGTAAGACTTCAGCTAATACATTAACAAAACAGTTAAGTATTTATATTGTATAAAAGTGCTCTTTCACTCTGCAGTATATCATTTTGAGCTCTGACAAAGAGAATGTTTCCTAGTGTTGAAATTGGCTATTAAAAGGAAAACGTTTATAAATACCATAGTGAAATGGGTAATCTTGACAGTAAAGAATAAACAAAGTAGAATGCAGTTACAATTTGGAAATAGAACAAGAGCAAATCTGGCTGCGGTTATAATTACTTGTTAGACACTTTCTCCCAAGCCAGTTGCTGGTTGTATAAAAGGGAATATAGAGCTTGACGTGGAGAAGAGGAAAGAGCAATGGCACTTTGGTTCTGCTTTAGCAACCGTCATATACTCTGCTGCATTTGAGTGTGGGCAAATTCTGTGGGCCCCATGCAACTTGAACTAGCCACTCTTGCCATGTATTTTTTGGTCTTTTTCTTTTTTTCTACTTTGGCTACTTTCATAACCCTTGAAACCGAAGTTGTGGATGGGTAGGGAAGTGTTTGTACATTCCATCATTCATCAGATAGGTATTACATGCCCTCCATGTGCCAGACACTATGTAGGTGTGGTAGGTTTGTTGGGGAGCAGAGATGTGGGAGGTTATTTGAGGTCTCTTCTCCCTTCACAGTTTAAGCCCAGAGGGATGATGACTAAAAAGTTTAATGAGATATTGGAAATGACTCAGACCTAGCCATTTCTATGATGATCTGATCATTCACTGAGAGAATAAAGATAAAAGAAAGTACTAATGTTAAGTCTACAACATATTAAAGTTTTCCTAAGGCATTATACATGGAGGGGGGTCCCATCCCACCTTGAGCCCAAGTTGCACCTACCACTGAGATTCATGCAAACATAGGACAATTTAATGAGCGTATATAGTGGGTGATCTGGAGGTGTCTGTATAAATTGATGATCATGGGAAAAGTTTGACTGCCAAACAAAAAGAAAAAAGAATGGGATAAAATTAGGGATGCAGAGGATAGGAAGGTGTCTGTTGTGAACATTTGGCTTCTGGCACAATGTCATGGCCTCATTTCTGAGACTTATGGAAAGACGGACTTTAAGCAAGATCTTGACGTTGAGGAAACAAAGAGGGCTTCTTTAGCAAGACACAGGTACCTAGATTGTGACAGTGGTAGGGAGAATATTTCCCCCACCTCTGCCCAAATATGGCACCCTGAGTTTAGTATTATCGAGAGCATGAGGGGACAACAGTCTTGGCACAGTCATTGGAAGTCTTCTACGTGTTTCCCACAATAGTTTCAAGGTAAGGGCACCTTTCAATAAATGCAGAAGCAGTGGACCTCAGTGTATGAACAGGAGCAAGAAGAATGGGTCAGAATCCAAGTAGTGAATGCAACCGAAGGAATGGCTGTGACATATGTGACAAAGTCTCTGAATATTAGCAGATATTAACAGGCAAAACTTCACGGGGGATAAGGTTCTTTTAAAAATACGAGTCATTAGTATTAACATGAAATTAAACTGGTAAGACCTGGAGAAATTTGGATCACACATACTTGCAAAGAGTACTTGAAGTGAGGATAGAAATATTTAATGTGTTCTAATTTGATTACTTATCAGTTTTGTTATTCTAACTCTTTCTGGTGCATTAGAAGGATCTGAACACTCAAAGAGCCCCAGTATTTCCCCATCCCCACCTTCTTATTACCATCTCAGAAGCAAATAATAGCTAATGTCAGACCTATGAGCAAACGTACCTGGGATCAGCCAAACCCAGCCCAGATTACCAGAGCCTACCAAGCTACCAATAGCCTGGTGCTATCTTCACTTCTGGGAGCATTTGAAAATTAAGGTTTTATTTGCCTTTAAGAAAAGGTAAACTAGTTTTTTAGTAGTTAATCCTTTGGGTCTGATTATAATGTGCCATCAAGACCTATTAAGAAAGCAAAGAGGAGAATTGAGTCAAAGATAGGGATAAAAAGAGTAAGAAGCTATGACAGAAAAAACAGACAGAAAACTGTGGGTAGGAGGAGGAAAAATCAGTAAGGAAGACATTCGCCCCAACGTCTGGAAAACTATCCTAGAACATTTGTCCAAGAAGCAGGGGTGAGGTGGGGAGACAGTGATTACTGCCTAGCAACTGTCAGGTTAGTGAACCCAAGCAGGCAATTTTGAGTGGTTTGCCAGCAAAAAATTAAAAAAACAAAACAAAACACCACCTCCCCTCCAAAAAGACGTCGTGGCTTAAAACATCAACCATTTTTTTTTCTTACCAGATTATCAATAGGTTGGTGGGCTCTGGTGATATGGGCTGGGCTTGGCTGGTCCCAGCTGGGTTTTCTCATAGGCCTGACATTAGCTATTAGGTTGACTGGTTTACTGTTGTTCCAGGAGAGCCTTGGCTGGGATGATTCCTCCATGTGTCTCTCACTTCCCTCCAGTAGGTATCCCTGGCATGTTCCCATGGCAGAGACAGGGAAAAGGAAATGTGCAAGTACTTTTAAAAAGTATCTGTTTGAGTCAAGTTTGTATTCCCATTGGCCAAAGCATGTCACATGGTCGAACCCAGCATTACTGTGAGATGGTACTATCAAAGGCATGTGTACAGGCAGGTAGCATTATATAAATATCCAGGTGCCATTTGGAAAGTTGGCCCCTCACTGTTTACACAATGGAGAAACTCTCATATCTGCATGCAAGACCTGTGCCAGGTGCTCCTACTACTCCTAAAATGGACATAGGAGGAAACTGGGCTTCGTTAGCACCTATATTTCACATTTTTCCTCAGCCCATGATCTTGAAAGGTTTCGGTTACAATATTTTGGTTAAAGTTGTTCAGTAAAAAGTTAAACTACAGTGGTAATAATTTAATCTTTCAATTATATTTTTGAAAATAACATTTAATCTAATAATTTTTAATGGTGGTAAAATCTCAGTTTCATTAATTTCTGGTTTTGAAGCAAAACTGCTTACTTAGATCTTTGTTTTGTTCTTTCCATTCAGACCAGAAGCTTAATATTGAGTATCATCTTGAGCTAGCTTTATTTGAATGTAATATTAATATTTCTAATGCTGTAAAATTGTGTGCAACTAATGTATGTTATCCATTTGTTTCATCCAGAAAACTTTTTATAAAATGATACCATAAAAATAAAAATATGGTTTAAAATAGTCACAAAACATAGAAATTAAAAGCTACAACTACAACTGACAATGTGGACAGATGTTCACATAATATACAAAAAGGAATAATAAATTAAATTCCAGAACATTAAATACAATATTATGTACTTTTCAGATAACTAAAAACAAAAATATGAACAATATTTTTAGAAATATTAATAAAAGAAAAGGAATGGAATAATATGCAAAGGATTCAGGGTAATAATTAACTGGAGTGGGAGTGGAAAGAGGAAAGAGTGGGGGAGAATCACATCGGGAGATACAATTTCTTGTTAATTTTCTAGGTCTCATGATAAGTGTAGGGATACATGGGCCTATTTTTATATACATATATATATATACACACACACACACAAAGGAGCCATATATAGACCAAAGAGGTTATACATAGACCAATAGACCAATAGTGACAGTATGCTATGAGCAAAAGATTATGAACTCAACCCCATACACCTTAGTTTATTTTTAAATGCAACATTACTTAAAAGAATGTTTAAATGGTCAAGCCAAATGACTTGATTTTGAGAATACATAGTATATTTTATACATACCTCTTTACAAAACAGCCTCTTTTTTCCTTCATGCCTTTGAAGAAATGTCATCAGTATATATGAAATATTTTATATTAAATGGCTTTAAAACTACTGATCTCTAACAACAAGTACCAAACTATTAACACCAGTGATTGCAAATCTTAATTTAATAAACTACCAGTCAAATGTGAATTTTATAAACATGGTTTATTTCCATATTAGCTATTCTGTGACAATATTAAACACAAATTTTGTTTTCAATGCCCTATCTCTTGGCTGTCATAAATAATGAAATTGGATAGACGTAGCAAGTTCATATTTCCTAAATTTCAGAATAATGAGGGTAAAGACTCTTCACTTGAAATTTCTATTTGAAACAATAAAGAAAAAGAACATAAAATCTTAGAAATGATTACAAGCAATGTCAGCAAGACAAATGAGAAGTTAGGAAGTGAAACTACACTGACTATTCATTGATTAAATTAAGTGAGTTTATCTGAGACAGGGGAAAAGATGTCATGAAATACCTCACCATTGCAATCTCTTAATAAACAGAGAGATTAGATGAAGGCTGTGAGAGAGCAGAAAAAACCAAACCTGCGTATTCACCCAGGGAGTGATGGCAGATGCTTCCCTTCAAAGATGATTACAACTCGGAAGATTAGTCACAGTAAGGTCCTATGGAGAATTCCCTCATTTAAGCCGATGTTTTAAAAGAACTTACTTAGAGAAGCACAACTGTCCCTGCGTGATACTAAAATTAAGCTGAATGAATTCCTCAAAGAATTGACTATAAGGAAGACTCCAGTGAACAGGCAGGCTGGGAACTCAAACATTAAGGATTAGACAACAGAGATGTCTTTTTAAAGGACAGTTACCCAGTGGTTCATAGAGTGCATTAGATATATTAAGGGCAATTATGGGAGCAGTAGGACAAGATAGCTAAGAGCTTAGCATCTGAAGATTGCTTTTATTTTTGAACATTCACTCTTTGTTAGGAAAGAATGCAAATGTGTTGGGTTCTGGTTTGCTCCAAAGATTCTTTCTTCTGCAATTCCATGCTACCCTTTGTTACTGCTCTCAAATATGTTCGCATACTCTATTATACACACATACACACACACACACACACACACACACGCTATCTTCACATAGGAAGTTGGTCTACTCTCAAAAATATTGTAAAGGCTTAGAGTTTAATGTCACTCTAGATTTTTTTTTTTTTTTTTTAGTATCAGTTCTCTTCCTGAGTCTGTGCAAACTTTCTAAGTGAAGGTGAGATTAAGTGTGAGATGTCTTGGGCTCATCTCCTTGACTTATGTACAAAATAGAAGTTAAGGCACTTGGCCAGAAAAAAACAAAATGCCTTAAATTCTTTTATTGTACCAAGAAGTTGGTGACCTTGGAGGGCAGAGGATTAAGCCTGGTGATGCCACAACAGGCTATCATGGTCTTTCTAAAGTAGAGACAGATAGTCTTATCATTGGAGAGCACTGACTGTGGAATCAGGTTTTTGTTTTGTTTTGTTTTGTTTTTGCTGATGCCCGTGGGGATCCTGTCAGAGTCAGTGTAGAGCAATACACACTGACAAGGTATATATTTGCCCCAGAACTGACTGCTGTTGTCATTGACGCTAAATCATAATATACCAGAATCGAGAATTTCCAAAGGAATCAGGCTTCCGTAGGAGTGTGGGACACTGGGAAACTGGAACATAGGACATTGTTAGGTCCTATGAGGGCCCCATATAAACATCTAATAAATCACAAACATGCACAGAACAAAAGTCCCCCAGGTAATGAACTTGATATTAAAAAGAGAGAAATTCTTAGATACGGACCTCTAGAAGAGTAGCTTTGTCAGGCACTAGGTCGGGGAGTGGTGGTGCTGTTTGTGGTGGTATCATCCCTCCTATGATCATAGATAGAGAAAATCTTGCTTATCTATGGGGTTAGAAAAGAAGGTCAAGTGATTTCTGAGATGATGCTGAGAAGATTCACACTAGGAAGAGAAAGGTCAAGACCTCTCTACTTCCTGCTTTCTCTGCTCGGAATATTCTTGCCCAGGCTTACCTCTAACATTTGGTGACCCTGGGTAGACTACAAGTACAGGCCTGGTCTGTGGCCTGCCCCCTTCTTTTCCCGCTGTGGCTCTGTGTCATACCACAAAGGTCCTCGTGCACATGCATTTGGACACGTGGCCTGCAAGCACAAAGCTCCCTCCTAACCTCTCTCCACCAGGCACCAGCAATCCCTTTGGCTACCCACCTGGCCTAGTGGCACAGAAGCAGTCCTCCCTCAGAGAAAGAACATGGGGGAGAGGCCCCTCTAATGGGCCCAGGGCTATTGGAGTATGAAGTGCAGTCTAGAAAAGGAAGGTGTGGACACTGGTGACTACCTCCTTTACCCATGTAGCCTCCTTGCTCAGTGAGTGCAGCATGATTCTATGCCATGGGGCAGGGGCCTATCAAGTGCAGGGTCCAGGGTGGGGTGCTTGTTACCTGCTCTTCCCCCAGTTAGTCTCATGTTTTTTTCTCTTCTTTTCTCTTCTCTTACTTTCTTCAGAGTGCAGAAGATTGGGATAATTCGTAATAGCTTTTGAGTTTTCCATTTTAGCTCTGGAGGCACTTACTCAACAGAGTCATCATCTACCATGCTTGAACAGTACAGAGTATGTTCACATTCTATAGTAAATATATCCTTCAGAAATTTTAAAAAGTTGTTTTCAAAACTTTTGAGCATCATGAGAAACTAAAGAGTATATATTGAGGGAAGTGAAGCACAAAAGATGGCTCAGTGAAAGGAAGACATCTGGGGCTTTGTGGTATGGGCTAATTCCAACAGAATGAGCACTTTGGGGCATAAAGACATTTTTCCTATCATAGAAATCTTCCCTGCCCTCTCTACCCTGGGTGGCAAGAGGTAGTCACGGTGAGTAAGGAAGAAGGGTAAAATATTCTCTCCCTCTCGGTGATCCAAGATTAAATTGAAGCAATTCACAGATGCGAATTTTTAAATTTCCAGAAGTTTACAAGTCAAAATTGTGTTAAACATAGTAATTGTTAAAAATTAAACGATATAAATTTATAATTAACATATCTTAAACAAAGGTAATGAAAACTCACATTGTAATTAACTTACTCTATTTTATTTATATGTTTTAGAAGTTGTTTACCTAAAACTGTGCTACTGTACTTTTCATCCTAATTCCATGTTTAGTGTTGTCACATTCTTAGCTTGAAATTGGCTATGGTGGAAGTATTTACATCACAGAAAATGGCAACAATACAAATCAGTACATTTTTTTTCTTCTCCAGAGAGGCAGTTGTAAAACATTTTATTTACTCACCACTGAACAAGGGGCTGGATTAAGGCTGCAGAGGTGTACATGGAAGGAATGATATAAAAGACCTTAAAAGGTGAAAACTGCAGTACTTGGTTGTTTATTGCATATAAGAAAAGGGTTAAATGAAAAATGAGAAAATACAAGATTATTCTTAGGTTTTTTTTTACTTGGGTAATTGTCATTAATCAGAAGAGGGTGTATGTATGTATATACATAATTATATATGTGTGCATGTGATCTGTGTATATATAATCATAAATATATATGACTTGTATTAGATTAGAAAGTTAGTTTTGCCTTGTTGGGTTTGAGGTCATCTGTCAAATAAAATAGGCAATTAGATCTGGATCTCAGAGGGCAAGTAGAGACAGAAAAAATATATATGTCAGAAGGATGGGCACAAATGTTTTGTATAGGCCATGAAAATGTAGGCAATAAACCACGGTGAGTGTGTGCAGTGAGCTGATGAGAGAAGAACCTGATTCATGGGAAAACTAAAGTATCATAGCTGAATGAGAAAGATGGTCCATCTCTCCCACAGCCCAGAAGCTTGTTTTTGAATGGTGTCTGGCTCTCTGCTGCAGATGGCATGGTGTTGCTCCAGAACCATGTGTCCATGTTGTGATTCTCCTATTGGGGCTTGACATGATTTCCACACAGCATCTCTTTTCATAATGGATACCTAGGGTATCACAGGGTCTGCTGGCCATTTGGCCCACATAACAGAGATGCTTACATTCCAACCCTTACTTACAAAGTTCTTTCCTTACCTGGCCTCAGTGAAAGCTAGTAGCCTTCTGAGACACTCAGTAAATGGACTGGAACAGTATTCTCAAGTGTAGAATAAGCTGCCTCCATAAATTAAACAAACTTACCAACATTGTGCTACTTTCTTTTTAGTAGGAGTGGTGAGATACAATAATTTGTTCTCTACTTTGGGAGTTATGTTCCAGAGCACTAAACTCCAAGAATTTACTGATATGGTAGGTTTATTTCCTACTATACATGGAGTGAATGTGTCCTGTATATCTGGTCTGATTACTGTGATGTCTCTGATAAATGGATCAATGTAATGTTCTAAAGAGTGTCCTAACAAGTAGAACCCTTTGGACTACATATATATTTTTATTATTATACTTTAAGTTTTAGGGTACATGTGCACAATGTGCAGGTTTGTTACATAAGTATACATGCGCCATCTTGGTTTGCTGCACCCATCAACTCGTCATTTACATTAGGTATTTCTCCTAATGCTATCCCTCCCCCAACCCTCCAACCCTAACAAGTCCTCTTGTGTGATGTTCCTTGCCCTGTGTCCATGTGTTCTCATTGTTCAACTCCCACTTATGAGTGAGAACATGCAGTGTTTGGTTTTCTGTCCTTGTGATAGTTTGCTGAGAATGATGGTTTCCAGCTTCATCCATGTCCCTGCAAAGGACATGAACTCATCCTTTTTCATGGCTGCATAGTATTCCATTGTATATATGTGCCACATTTTCTTTATCCAGTATGTCATTGATGGACGTTTGGGTTGGTTCCAAGTCTTTGCTATTGTGAATAGTGCCGCAATAAACACACGTGTGCATGTGTCATTATAGTAGCATGATTTATAAACCTTTGAGTATATACCCAGTAATGGAATTGTTGGGTCAAATGGTATTTCTAGTTCTAGATTCTTGAGATATCACCTCACTGTCTTCCACAATGGTTGAACTAATTTACACTCCTACCAACCGTGTAAAAGTGTTCCTATTTCTCCACATCCTCTCCAGCACCTGTTGTTTCCTGACTTTTTAATGATCGTCATTCTAACTGGCATGAGATGGTATCTCATTGTGGTTTTGGTTTGCATTTCAATGATGATGAGCATTTTTTCATATGTCTCTTGGCTGAATAAATGTCTTCTTTTGAGAAGTGTCTGTTCACATCCTTTGCCCACTTTTTGATGGTTTTTTTTTTTTTTTTTATTGTAAATTTGTTTAAGTTCTTTGTAGATTCTGGATATTAGTCCTTTGTCAGATGGGTAGATTGCAACAATTTTCTCCCATTCTGTAGGTTGCCTGTTCATTCTGATGGTAGTTTCTTTTGCCATGCAGAAGCTTTTTAGTTTAATTAGATCTCATTTGTCTATTTTGGCTTTTGTTGCCATTGCTTTTGGTGTTTTAGTCATGAAGTCCTTGCATAGGCATGGGCCTATGTCCTGAATGATATTGCCTAGGTTTTCTTCTAGGGTTTTTATGGTTTTAGGTCTTAGATTTAAGTCTTTAATCAATCTTGAATTAATTTTTATATAAGGTGTAAGGAAGGGATCCAGTTTCAGCTTTCTACATGTGGCTAGCCAGTTTTCCCAGCACCATTTATTAAATAGGAAATCCTTTCCTCATTGCTTGTTTTTGTCAGGTTTGTCAAAGATCAGATGGTTGTAGATGTGTGGTGTTATTTCTGAGGCCTCTGTTCTGTTCCATTGGTCTGTATATCTGTTTTGCTGCCAGTTCCATACTCTTTTGGTTACTGTAGCCTTGTAGTGTAGTTTGAAGTCAGGTAGCATGATGCCTCCAGCTTTGTTCTTTTGGCTTAGGATTGTCTTGGCAATGTGGGCTCTTTTTTGGTTCCATATGAACTTTAAAGTAGTTTTTTCCAATTCTGTGAAGAAAGTCAGTGGTAGCTTGATGGGGATAGCATTGAATTTATAAATTACCTTAGTCAGTATGGCCATTTTCATGATATTGATTCTTCCTATCCATGAGCATGGAATGCTATTCCATTTGTTTGTGTCCTCTTTTATTTCACTGAGCAGTGGTTTGTAGTTCTCCTTGAAGAGGTCCTTCACATCCCTTGTAAGTTGGATTCCTAGGTATTTTATTCTCTTTGTAGTAATTGTGAATGGGAGTTCACTAATGATTTAGCTCTCTGTTGGTCTATTATTGGTGTATAGGAATGTTTGTGATTTTTGCACACTGATTTTGTATCCTGAGACTTTGCTGAAGTTGCTTATCAGCTTAAGGAGATTTTGGGCTTGGACAATGGGGTTTTCCAAGTATAGAATCATGTCATCTGCAAACAGAGACAATTTGATTTGCTCTTTTCCTAATTTAATACCCTTTATTTCTTTCTCCTACCTCATTGTCCTAACCAGAACTTCCAACACCATGTTGAATAGGAGTGGTGAGAGAGGGCACCCTCATCTTATGTCAGTTTTCAAGGAGAATGCTTCCAGTTTTTGCCCATTCAGTATGATATTGGCTGTGTATTTGTCATAAATAGCTCTTATTATCTTATCAATTGTGATGTTAAGGTGTTGATTTTAGATCTTTCCTTCTTTACTTGTGGGCATTTGGTCTTATACATTTCCCTCTACACACTGCTTTAAATGTGTCCCAGAGATTCTGGTACATTGTGTCTTTGTTCTCATTGGTTTCAAAGAATATCTTTATTTCTGCTTTCATTTCATTATTTACCCAGTAGCCATTCAGGAGCAGGTTGTTCACTTTCCATGTAGTTGTGTGGTTTTGATTGAGTTTATTAATCCTGAGTTCTAATTTGATTGCACTGCTGTCTGAGAGACAGGTTGTTATGATTTCCATTCTTTTACATTTGCTGAGGAGTGTTTTACTTCCAATTATCTGGTCAGTTTTAGAGTAAGTGCAATGTGGTGCTGAGAATAATGTATATTCTGTTGATTTGGGGTGGAGAGTTCTGTAGATGTCTATTAGGCCCACTTGGTGCAGAGTTGAGTTCAATTCTTGGATATCCTTGTTAACATTCTGTCTCGTTGATCAGTCTAATATTGACAGTGGGATGTTAAAGTCTCCCATTACTATTGTATGGGAGTCTAAGTCTCTTAGTAAGTCTCTAAGGACTTGCTTTATGAATCTGGGTGCTCCTGTATTGGGTGCATATATGTTTAGGATAGTTAGCTCTTCTTGTTGAATTGATCCCTTTACCATTCTGTAGTGGCCTTCTTTGTCTCTGTTGATCTTTGTTGGTTTAAAGTCTATTTCATCAGAGACTAGAATTGCAAGCCCTGCTTTTTTTTTTTTTTTTTTTTGCTTTCCATTTGCTTAGTAGATCTTCCTCCATCCCTTTATTTTGAGCCTATATGCATCTTTGCACATGAGATGGGTCTCCTGAATACAGCACATCGCTGGGTCTTGAGTCTTTATCCAATTTGCCAGTCTGTGTCTTCTAATTCG
This sequence comes from Piliocolobus tephrosceles, assembly GCF_002776525.5. NCBI lineage: Eukaryota > Metazoa > Chordata > Mammalia > Primates > Cercopithecidae > Piliocolobus > Piliocolobus tephrosceles. Next base: position 116,951,822 of record NC_045436.1, read on the forward strand.
GGGATTTAGCCCATTTACATTTAAGATTAATATTGTTATGTTGTAATTTGACCCTGTCATTATGATATTCGCTGGTTATTTTGCCCATTAATTGATGCAGTTTCTTCATAGCATTGATGGTCTTTATAATTTGGCATATTTTTGCAGTGGTTGGTACTGGTTGTTTCTTCCCATGTTTAGTGCTTCCTTCAGGAGCTCTTGTAAGGCAGGCCTGGTGGTGACAAAATCTCTCAGCATTTGCTTGTCTTTAAAGGATTTTATTTCTTCTTCACTTATGAAGCTTAGTTTGGCTGAATATGAAATTCTGGGTTGAAAATTCTTTTCTTTAAGAATGTTGAATATTGGTCCCCACTCTCTTGTGGCTTGTAGGGTTTCTGCAGAAACATCCACTGTTAGTCTGATGGGCTTCCCTTTGTGGGTAACCTGACCTTTCTCTCTGGCTGTCCTTAACATTTTTTCCTTCATTTAAACATTGGTGAATCTGACAATTATGTGTGTTGGGGTTGCTTTTCTCGAGGAGTATCTTTGCGGTGTTCTCTGTATTTCCTGAATTTGAATGTTGGCCTGCCTTACTAGGTTGGGGAAGTTCTTCTGGATAGTATCCTGAAGAGTGTTTTCCAACTTGGTTCCATTCTCCCCATCACTTCTGGGTACACCAATCAAATGTATATTTGGTCTTTTCACATAGTCCCATATTTCTTGGAGGCTTTGTTCATTTCTTTTCACTCTTTTTTCTCTAATCTTGTCTTCTCACTTTATTTCATTCATTTGATCTTCAGTCACTGATATCCTTTCTTCCACTTGTTCGAATCAACTACTGAAGCTTGTGCATGCATCACAAAGGTCTTGTGCTGTGGTTTTCAGTTCCATCATGTCATTTAAAGTCTTCTCTACACTGTTTATTCTAGTTAGCCATTCGTCTAACCTTTTTTTCAAGGTTTTTAGCTTCCTTGCAATGGTTTAGAATATATTCCTTTAGCTCGGAGAAGTCTGTTATTACTGATCTTCTGAAGCCTACTTCTGTCAACTCGTCAAATTCATTCTCCATCCAGTTTTGTTCCCTTGCTGGCAAGGACCTGCGATCCTTTGGAGGAGAAGAGGTGCTCTGGTTTTTGGAATTTTCAGCTTTTCTGCTCTGGTTTCTCCCCATCTTTGTGGTTTTATCTACCTTTGGTCTTTGATATTGGTCACTTACAGATGGGGTTTTGGTGTGGATATCCTTTTTGTTAATGTTGATGCTATTCCTTTCTGTTTGTTAGTTGTGCTTCTAACAGGCCCTTCAGCTGCAGGTCTATTGGAGTTTTCTAGAGGTCCATTCCACATCCTGTTTGCCTGGGTATCACTAGCAGAGGCTGCAGAACAGCAAATATTGTTGCCTGATCCTTCCTCTGAAGCTTCATCCCAGAGGGGCACCCACCTGTTTGAGGTGCCTGTGGCCCCTACTGGGAGGTGTCTCCCAGTCAGGCTACACAGGGATCAGCGACCCACTTGAGGAGGCAGTCTGTCCGTTCTTGGAACTCAAATGCCATGCTGAAAGAATCATTGCTTTCTTCAGAGCTGTCAGACAGAGACGTTTAATTCTGCAGAAGCTGTCTGTGGCCTTTTGTTCTGCTATGCCCTGCCCCCACAGGTGGAATCTAGAGAGGCAGTAGACCTTGCTGAGCTGCAGTGGGTTCCACCCAGTCTGAGCTTCCCAGCATCTTTGTGTACACTGTGAACTACTCAAGCATCAGCAATGGCAGATGTCCCTCCCCGCATCAAGCTGCAGCATTGCAGGTTGATCTCAGACTGCTGCGCTAGCAATGGGCAAGGCTCCGTGGGTGCGGGACCCACCAAGCCAGGCTTGAGAGGGTATCTCTTGGTCTGCTGGTTGCTAAGACTGTGGGAAAGCACAGTATTTGATGAGGAGTGTACTGTTTCTCCAGGTACAGTCTGTCATGGCTTCCCTTGACTAGGAAAGGGAAATCCCCCAAACGCTTGTGCTTCCCAGGTGAGGTGACACCACACCCTACTTCAGCTTGCTCTCCATGGGCTGCACACACTATCTAACCAGTCCCAATGAGATGAACCAGATACCTCAGTTGGAAATGCAGAAATCACCCATCTTCTTCATCAATCTTGATGGGAGCTGCAGACAGTAGCTGTTCCTATTCTGCCATCTTGGAAGGTGACCTCTGGACTATATTAAAAATGAGAGTAAGAGAGTTGGCATAGCCTTAGGGCAAAACCATAGGTGTATGCTTTTATTCATTTCACAGAAACACAAACTACTTCTGATCCTCTTTTCTAATAGGGATGGAATACAATGTATTTGTTAGATCAATGACTGGGTACCACATGCTGATGCTGTGTTAATTTGCCCTTATCAAGGTACCAAGTTTAGTACAACAACATTGAAGTAACTGTGCTAAGATTTTATTTTTCCATTTTCATCTGTCAAGATCCTTCTGATTTTTTAAAGGTCAGGCTCACAAATTAAATGGGATATAACAGGGAATCACCATCATTTCTTTAAATCTTCAAAGGTGGAATTATCATCTACTATTTCCCTTGGGACATAGTAATTTTAATAACTTATTAGTTTTATTGGAGGCAGCCAATTTCCAGCATTTCCACTTTGCTTTCACCACTAGGATAGTTCTTACTTCACAGATCAGGGAATTACTTAGGGGTTCTATGAACTTCTTGAAAGCTCCATGGACAACATATCCAATAATTCTTGAAATATCTTGACATTATTTTTTTCCAATTCTTGGTTACCTAAAAATAAAATGTCAGAGACCTTGATGTTTTAGAGTCTTTCCTTAAAGAGATAGTTTGGAGTTTTGAGTGTTGTAGACGATCTGGAACTTAGCTCACTAATGCTAGTGGAAAACTCTCAGTGTGAAATCTGCCTTGCTAAGTATGTGGGAGTTTCTCTCTGGAACACCACCCCAGGGGGCAGGGAACCACCCCTGTTGCGGGAAGTCAGGGACCCTGAACAGAGGGACCAGCTGTAGCTGCAGCAGAGGAACATAAATTGTGAAGATTTCATGGACATTTATCAGTTCCCAAATAATACTTTTATAATTTCTTATGCCTGTCTTTACTTTAATCTCTTAATCCTGTCATCTTCATAAGCTGAGGATGTATGTCACCTCAGGACCACTGTGATAATTATGTTAGCTGTACAAATTGATTGTAAAACGTGTGTTTGAACAATATGAAATCAGTGCACCTTTTAAAAGAACAGAATAACAGCAATTTTTAGGAAACAAGGGAAGACAACCATAAAGCCTAACTGCCTGTGAGGTCAGGCAAAAACAACTATATTTTTCTTCTTGCAGAGAGCCTGTAAATGGACGTGCAAGTAGGCGAGATATCGCTAAATTCTTTTCCAAGGAAGGAATATTAATATTAATACCCTGGGAAAGGAATGCATTCCTGGGGGAAGGTCTATAAACGGCCACTCTGGGAATGTCTGTCTTATGCAGTTAAGATAAGGACTGAGATGTGCCCTGGTCTCCTGCAGTACCCTCAGGCTTACTAGGGTGGGGAAAATAACTCCACCCTGGTAACTTTGTGGTCAGACTGGTTCTCTGCTCTTGAACCCTGTTTTCTGTTGCTTAAGATGTTTATCAAGACAATACGTGCACCCACTGAACATAGACCCTTATCAGTAATTCTGCTTTTGCCCTTTGCCTTGTGATCTTTGTTAGACCCTTATTCATAGATCTGCTTTTTGCCCTTTGAAGCATGTGATCTTTGTACCTACTCCCCGTTTTACACCCACTCCTCTTTTGAAACCGTTAATAAAAAAACTTGCTGTTTTGAGGCTCAAGTGGGCACCACGGTCCTACTGATATGTGATGTCACCCCCGGAGGCCCAGCTGTAAAACTCCTCTCTTTGTACTCTTTCTCTTTATTTCTCAGCTGGCTGACACTTACGGAAAATAGAAAGAACCTATGTTGAAATATTGGGCATTGGTTTCCCTATACATCCCCACTCCTACTTCCACAGGGGCTGCTGCTTGGCTTTCACACAGAAACTCAGAGTAGGGACCTGCCAGGCCCAGCCCCTCTATCCACCCTGGTAGCTTAATACAAGGAACAGAAACTTTTGGTATTTAAATGGCCTCATCTATCACCTAGAAACCAGCGTACTTCCCCTGAGTAACATAAGGCAAGCAATCCACTACTACCACAGCTGGAGGCTTTTGCAAGTGCCACCTCCTGGCTGGAGACCAACTGACAGAGTCTATTACAGCATCTCCAACACTGCACCCAGGAACACTGCACCCAATAAGGAGAAAACTTGCACATGACTTTAGCTATCACCAATGCCTGTACCACCTGGCTGACCAAGAAGCCCTGAGTCTGTCCACATGACCAGTTAATTGCTACTACAAATGGCATTTGAGAAAACCAACACACTAAGACTGTCTATACCAAGAATCTCGCAGAGTCTCACTTCCCTGCCACCCCCATCAGAGGTGGTGCTGGTACTCACAGATGGGAGATTTGAGGACAGGTCATGTCTTTGGATCCCTGAAGACATTCCCCAGCATCATCCTGAAGTGCAGCGGTCCCTTTGGGTGGTTAGACACAGAGGAGCAACAACATTCACAGTAGTCTGGCTGTCAGAGACTCCTATTCCTGGGGGGAAGAGGACATGCATCATATCAAAGCAATACCCAATGGGACAAAAGAACCCAGATGGCAGGCCTTGAGTCCCAGATCTTTTTTTTTTTTTTTTGAGATGGAGTCTTGCTCTGTCGCCCAAACTGGAGTGCAGTGGCCGGATCTCAGCTCACTGCAAGCTCCGCCTTTCGGGTTCACGCCATTCTCCTGCCTCAGCCTCCCAAATAGCTGGGACTACAGGCGCCCGCCACCTCGCCCGGCTAGTTTTTTTGTATTTTTTAGTAGAGACGGGGTTTCACCGGGTTAGCCAGGATGGTCTTGATCTCCTGACCTCGTGATCCGCCCGTCTCGGCCTCCCAAAGTGCTGGGATTACAGGCTTGAGCCACCACGACTGGCTGAGTCCCAGATCTTTCCACTGGTGGAAAATTTCTTTTAGTGGAAGCACAGTTGCAATGCTGGGTTCAGCAGGTTAATCTGATGAGCTTCCCTTTGTGGGTAACCCCACCTTTCTCTCTGGCTGCCCTTAACATTTTTTCCTTCATTTCAAGCTTGGTGAATCTGACAATTATGTGTCTTGGGGTTGCTCTTCTCGAGGAGTATCTTTGTGGTGTTCTCTATATTTCCTGAATTTGAACACGGGGAAAATCTGCATTCTGCACCAACAATCAGGCAGCCCTGGTGCTCCTGAAGGGCCTTAGAGAAGGAGACTTCTTTTCACCCTCATCCACTGCTGCAGACACAGCTGGAGCTTTTCCCATAGGAGCTCGGCATAAACAGCCTTTCTGGAACAATTCAGGGTGATTGCATTGTCACAGGAGGTGCACCCTCCAGGTACAGTCTTTCATGAGAGGTAGAGTCACAATTCCTCTTTCCTTAGAATATCAACATTCCTGCCAATGAAAAGAGGTACGTGTCTGATCTGAATAGCTGAAATACTGGGTAAGGAGTGTGTCTGGGAGGTGGATAGCTTTCCTGCTGGACTGGCAGGGGAGCTGAGGTGGCTATGGTCATTCCCTCTGATAATACCTCAGAGTGTTTCACAAACAGCTCCTCCAGTCACTTTTGTCAAGGCTGGGACATCTGTCCACCATTGGATAATGCATTTTCCCCCTGTTTTAGCCACAGACAGTTTTTGCTTGTAGATATCTCCCCTATTGGCCTGAAGCCTGAACTATTCAACCCAGTAAATAGGATACTGGGGAAAAAAGTAGCAAATAAAAAAGTACACACCATGGGGGAATGAGATAAGCATCAAGAAACCTCTGTCATTCCAACTCTATAGGAAACAGTGAACTTGCTCACACACTGAGCACATTGCTAATACAACCAGCATCTGAGAAAGCTATCATGCAAAGACTCTCTGTAACCAAGGAATTCATACAATCTTCACTCCTGAAAGCGCCAAGAGCCAAATTAGGCTGTAATAAACTATAAAAATTAAAGTCACATCCTTAAGGGGGAGAAAATTTTTTAAAATAGTCAAATCAAAAATAAATTCAAGAATAAATAGAAGACATTTTCTAACCAAATGAGAAGGAACTAGAAAAATAATTCTGGTAATATGAAAACACAGGGTTTTATAACATCTCCAAAGGATCACATTAGCTCCCCAGCAATGGATCCAAACCAAGATGAGATATTTGAAATGCCAGATAAAGAATTCAAAATGTTGATTATTAAACTACTCAAAGAGATTCCAGAGAAAGGTTTTCCATGAATAAAATTATTATTCATGGAAAATTAAAATTATTCCATGAATAAATTTAAAAAACAGTACAGGATATGAATAAGATATTTTTTTAAACAGATGGATATTTTAAGGAAACACCAATTAGGACTTCTGGAAATGAAAGACACACTTGGGAAATTACAAAATGCAGTGGAAAGTTTCAACAATAGAATAGTCGAAGAAAGAATTTCAGAGCTCAGAAACAAGGCTTTTGAATTAACTCAACAGACAAAAATAAAGAGAAAAAGAATAAAAAGAAATGAACAAAATCTCCAAGAAATATGGAATTTTGTAAATGGCTAGACCTAAAATTAGTTGGTGTTCTTGAAGGAGAAGACAAAGCAAAAAGTTTCTGAAACTTATTTGAGGAAATAATTGAGGAAAACATCCCTAACCTTGTAAGAGATTTAGATATCCAAATACAAGAAGTTCAAAAAGCCCCTGGGAGACTCATTGCAAAAGATCATCAACAAAGCATATAATCATCTGGCTATCTAAAGTCAGCATGAAGGAAAGAATTCTAAGAACAGTGAGACAAAAGCATCAGGAAACTTATAAAGGAAAACCCATCAGATTAACAGCAGACTTCTCAGCAGAAACTTTATAAGCCAGAAGGGATTGGGGTTCTATCTTTAGCCTCCTTAAATAGAAAAACTTTCAGCCAATAATTTTTGTATCCAGAAAAACTAATTTCCATAAATGAAGGAGAAATAATGTCTTTTTCAGACAAACGAATGCTGAGGGAATTTGTTAATACGAGACCAGCCCTATAAGAAATGCTAAAAGGAGTTCTAAATCTTGAAACCGAAGCTTGATATACACCAGAATAAAATCTCTTAAAAGCTTAAAACTCACAGGGCCTATAAAGCAATAACATAATGAAGAAACAAAGTATCTAGGGAACAATGAACACGATGGAATGTTAATGGAACAGTACCTCACATCTCAATATTACCGTTGAATGAAAATGGCATAAATGCTCCACTTAAAAGATACATATTGGCAGAATGTATAAAAAATCACAAACCAAATATCTGCTGACTTTAAGAGACTCATCTAACACATAAGGATTCATATCAGCTCAAAGTAAAGGGGTAGAAAAAGATATTCCATGCAAATGGAAAGGAAAAATGAGCAGGAGTAGCGGTTTTCATATCAGATAAAACAGACTTTAAAGCAACAACAGTTAAGAAAAAAGACAAAGGCGTTATATAATGATAAAAAAAACCAATACAAGAAGAAGATATTACAATCTTAAATGTATATACAACTAACCCTGGAGCTACCAGATTCATAAAGCAATTACTACTAGACCTAAGAAATGAGATAGACAGCACCATAGTAATAGTAGGAGACTTCAATATTCCACTGACAGCGGTAGAATATTCAGACAGAATGTCAATAAAGAAACACTGGACTTAAACTAGACTCTAGAACAAATGAACCTAACAGATATTTACAGAAAATTGTACCCAAGAACTGCAAATTATACAAGCTTTTCATCAGCACATGGAACATCCTCCAAGATAGACCATGTAATAGGTCACAAAACAAGTATCAATACATTTTTGAAAATTGAAATCATATCAAGTATCTTCTCAGACCACAGTAGAATAAAACTAGAAATCAACTACAAAAACAATCCCCTAAACTATACAAATACATGGAAATTAAACAGCCTGCTCCTGAATGATATTTGAGTTTATAATGAAATCAAGATGAAAATTAAAAAATTCTTTGAAATTATTGATAATACAGACACAGGTTAGCAAAACCTCTGGGATAAAGCAAAAGCAGTGCTAAAGTAAAGTTTATAGTACTAAATGCCTACATCAAAAAGTCTGAAAGATTACAAATTGGCAACCTAAAGCCATACCTCAAGGAACCAGGGAAACAAGAACCAATTAAACCCAAGCTAGCAGAAGAAAAGAAATAACAAAGATCAGAGCAGAACTAAATGAAATTGAAATAAAAAAATACAAAAAATCAATGAAACAAAAAGCTGGTTCTCTGAAAAAAGAAATGAAATTGACAGACTATTAGTTAGAATAACCAAGAAGAGAAGAGAGACAATTCAAATAAGCTCAACTACAAATGAAACTAGAGACACTACAACCAACATCACAGAAATACAAAAGTTCATTTAAGACTACTATGAACAATTCGATGCATACAAACTAGAAAACCTAGAGAAAATGAACAAATTCCTGGAAATATAAAATCTCCCTACATTAAATCAGTAAGAAATAGAAACCCTGAACAGACCAATAACAAGCAGTAAGATTCAATTAGTAATTTTTCAAATGCTAACAAAATCCCAGGGCCAGATAAATTCACAGTTGAATTCTACCAGACATTTAAAGAAGAACTGGTATCAATCCGACTGAAACTATTCCAAAAGATTGAGACACAGGGAATCCTCCCTAATTCACTCTATGAAGCCTTATCACCCTGATACCAAAACCAGGAAAGGACATAACTTAAAAAAAAAAAAAAAAAAGACCAATATCCCACATGAACAGAGATATAAAAACCCTCAACAGAATACTAGCTAACCAAACCCAACAGCACATCTGTTCTCCATCATCCTGAAGCAGTTGGATTGGTGGAATAATTCTGTCCTTCCAGAAAACCCTAATACAACATCAAAAAGATAATACACCATGATCAAGTGGTTTTCATCCCAGGGAAGACTTAACATATACAAGTCAATAAATGTGATATATCACATAGAGAGAATTAAAAACAAAAATCATATGAACATCTCAATAGATGCAGAAAAAGCATTCAATAAAATCCAGCATCCCTTTATGATAAAAACCTCCAACAAACTAGGCATAGAAGGGAATTACCTCAAATTAATATAAGCCATATATGACAAACTCACAGTCAACCTCAAACTGAATCAGGAAAAGTTGAAAGCATTCCCCTTGAGAATTGGAACAAGACAAATAAAATACCTATGTATATACTTAACCCAGGAAGTGAAAGATCTCTAAAAGGAGAACTACAAAACACTGCTGAGAGAAATCACAGGTGACACAAACAAATGGAAACACATCCCATGCTCATGGATTGGAAGAATCAATATTGTGAAAATGAACATAATGTCCAAAGCAATCTATAGATTTAATGTAACTCCCATCAAAATACCAACAACATTTTTCACAGAATTAGAAAAAAGTCCTAAAATTCATATGAAACCAAAAAATAGCCCAAATAGCCAAAGAAATCCTAAACAAAAAGAATGAATCTAGAGGCATCACATTACCAAACTTCAAGTTGGACTACAGTGCTATAGTTACCAAAACAGCATGGTACTGGTTGAAAGTAGGTGCATAGACCAATAGAATAGAATAGAGAACCCAGAAATAAAGCCAAATACTTAGAATCAACTGATCTTTGATAAAACATACAAAAACATAAATTGAGGTAGTGACACCCTTAAGTTCTGGGAAAACTGGCTAGCCATGTGTAGCAAAAAATGAAACTGGGTCCCTATCTCACACCATATACAAAAATCAATTCGAGATGAATCAAAGACTTAAATCTAACATCTGAAACCACAAAAATTCTAGAAGATAACCTTGGAAAAAGTCTTCTGGACATTGCCCTAGATAAAGAATTCATGACTAAAACTGCAAAAACAAAAGCAGTAAAAACAAAAATAAATGAGACTTGATTAAATTTAAAGCATCTCCATAGCAAAAGAAATAATCATCAGAGTATACAGGCAACACACAGAATGGTAAAAGTGTTTGCAATATATGCATCTGACAAAGGACCAGTATCCAGAATCTACAAGGAACTCAAATAAATCAACAAGAAAAAAATTAAATAATCCCATCAAAAAGTGAGCTAATGATATACATAGATATTTTTCAAAATAAAGTATACAAATGGCCAGCAAACATATTTAAAAATGCTCAGCATCACTAATCATCAGGGAAATGCAAATTAAAACCACAATGAAATACGACCTTACTCCTGAAAGAATGGCCATTATTAAAAAGTCAAGAAACAATAGATGTTGGCACAGATGTGGGGAAAACGGAATGCTTATACACTGTTGGTGAGAATGCAAATTAGTACAACATCTATGGAAAACAGTATGGACATTTTTTAAGGAACTAAAAGTAGATCTACCATTCAATCCAGCAACCCAACTACTGTGTATCTACCCAGAGGAAAAGAAGTCATAGATGAAAAAGACACAAGCACATGTATGTTTACTGCAGTCCAATTTACAATTGCAAATATATGGAACCAACCTAAATGTCCATGTCCTTTGTAGCAACTTGGTTGGAGCTGAAGACCATTATTCTAAGTGAAGTAACTCAGAAATGGAAAATCAAATACCATATGTTCTCACTTACATGTGGGAGCTAAGCTATGAGTATGCAAAGACATACAGAGTGTTATAATGACATTTGGAGACTCAGAAGTGGGAGGGAAGGAGGGGAGTGTGAAATCAAAAAATACACATTGGTACAACATATACCACTTGGGTGACAGGTGCACTAAAATCTCAGAATTCACCAATATTTAATTTATCCATGTAACTGAAAACCACTTGTACCCCAAAAGTTATTAAAATAAAAAATATATTTAAATATTCTATATTATGACAAAGTTCTTTCGTATCAACTGGCGTTCTCTTACCCAACTTAATGTTTCACTCCCTTAATCTAGAACCCTCAAGATTCAGGTAATGGCATATTTTTTTCTAAGGTACGACAAGATATGTCAGCCAGATAAAACATCAACTTCTATGTAAACTCTATTTCCTTATCTTAAATTGGACTAGGGATCTTATTCTTATTATTGGCTAAGTTGCTAGGAGAGGATATATGCATAGATCTTGAAGGGACACACAGTTTCATGTAAGGCTCCTATCTCATTTAAAACCTATGCACAATATTAAGCAATGGGCATAGTATCTTCACACAAGATGGAATTAGTTGTTTCTGCAGGTCTAGCGTGTTCATGGAAATTGGGAGGTTAAGGTTCTCAAGGCATCTATCCAGCTGTACCCATCCCAAGTCTCAGTGTCCTGATCCTTCCTGAGTATGGTTCTGACCTTGATTTGGAGGGCCTGGTAGGGTTGAGAATTCAGCCTTCTTTGAATCTCTGCTACTCTTGCAATTAAGTCCTGAGTCAGCTTCTTTACTCTATCTGCCCCTCATCTTCAAGAGATTATGAACTTCTTTAAATGCTTCCAGAATACCCTCCGACTTCTGCATTTTACCTTGAATTTTATCTCCCTGAACCTCTCATTATTAAGTCAATATTAATTAACTTAATTATTAGTAAGTCAATACTCTTTAATGACTTAACAGTATTCAGTGACAGCCAACTAATTTCATTTCTTAATAGCTTTTTCCTCCTTATTTCTCAAATATCAGAAAGTGAGTCCTCACATCTTAGGTTAGCTACATGATCTAGTCCTGGCTAAGCATGAATGGGGGCTGAGGGTAGGAAAGAATATGTTTGATACTCAGAAACACAGAGGTGTCTTTTGGTGCTCTTCCGCCCAGTTTTAACAGTGAATAGTCAAGAACAGCAGCCATGACCTGAGAAAGGCCATAGAAATGTGGAGTTGTGACACCTCAGGAATAAGGGTGTGGGTCACTCTACCAGCAGAGGTGTCAGCTGCAGGTGATGGCATCTAAAGTGAGTGGAGGAGAGGGGTGATAAACATTAGGTATAGGCTGGAGGTCAATTACAGTCTTGAGGTGCAGCTCCTATACCTGCGAACTCCCTTTTTATGTTTCCCCAGGAAATGAGAGCAATCCTGGAGAATCTGTCCCCAAGTGAGGCAAACTTGCTGTAAGAACAAGTAGATCTGAGCAAGGAAAGGATGCTCTTGTAGTGCCAACTATGGCATTCAGCCCAGACCCCCTCTTCAAGGGTGACATATCTATCCTCATTGACTGAGAAGTATAGACTACTGACTGTTCAGAGACATGTCTCTCACTGGGAAGAACTTTCAGCTGTAGGGAATTGCTGTGTCCAAGGTTAAGTCCCCTGAATGGGGGTGGCCTGTAGTCAATGACTGTCTGATGTGGAGACACAAAAGTCCAAGTTCTTTGCCTCAAATCGGGACAATGCTGAAATCGGGTCATTTCAGCTCCAGAACTCACTGTGGAAATGACTGGCTGAGCCCTGGTTGCAAAAACATTGAGAGTCTGCTTCTCGTCTGTCCAATCCGGCCTTCTTCACTTTCTCCTGAGAGGACTTCCCAGTTAATTTTTCAAACAAAATTTTTCATCTCAGAACCTGTTTCTAAGGAATCCTAGTTAAGACCATATTTCATTAAACCAGTGTAGTCAACTTTCTGTTAACACAGCCAGATGCAATCCCCATGGGGATACAGTTTAGGAAAGATTCCTAAGAACTGAGGTCCTTACAGGTACATAGCAAATCCCAGGTACCTATGTCATTCTTATTTAACAAGTGGCCTTTTAGTTAAAAGAGTCAAAGTTGTTATTTAAATGGAGGATAATTGATATTGTTACCTCTGTTTTTGAAAAATATGGATAGGAGAAGTTAACTGAAATCTTACCCAAGCAAGGAAATAGGTTAAGTATCAGGAAGAGATACAATCTCTCAAACTTGCCATCAGATGCAGAAAAGAACCAATGACTGCATAGATTTCATATAGCCCTGAGCATACACTGGGATAATTATTACTTAATTTTATTGCCTTTGCAATTAACTCAAATTATTTTTTTTTACACCTATGAATTACTTTCTTTTGTTTTACATGAGTTTTTTTTTTTTTTTCTAGCCCTAAAGTTGAAAGCATAGATCATTTATTTTAATTTATATGTTGAGACAAATCAGGGTTATAATTTTTTTGGAAAACAATTACATTTTATCTCAGAGAACACTAAATTGACTCTTTCAAAAGTAACTGAGACAGGTTATATATTAGTAAGTGTTCAGACAAAAATTTTAAGACATTGTGTTTTTTTAAATGGCTTTCATGACTTGACCACACTATTATCTCAAAAAAATTGTGTTTTATTTGCATTTCTGGCTATTTTTTTGCCCTATTTGTTATTCCCACTGCAGTTTAAGCAGTGCAGTCACTTGAAATGTGACTCTCCATTATAAAATGAAATTATTTCCCCAAGTGTTTGAAACTTAAGTATAGTATAAAATAAATTAAATATTTCTAGAATTTTTAAAGTTTAAATCTTTGCACAATAAATCATAGCAGGATTGTCAGCTAAGGACCATATCTCTAACAAGCTTAAAATCTGAAAATAAGATTAACTTTAACTAAGGTTATTTTCGTGCTCCATCTAATAATCATTTTTCAATCTTAGAAGAAATTGTGAAAAGAAAAATACTGAATGTAAAACACTTTAAAAAATCTTCTAAAGATACTGTCTTTTATATTTATTAGAAAATCTTCTGCAAAGCAATGATTGAATCCAAGATGCTGCTTCTAATGTTTACGAATCCATCTATTTATATTCTTTGCCTCTCTGTTTCTTGTTTTCCTTTTGATTCCAGTTCTTTTCTTTATATTTAATCTTTTCCACCATCAATACATTAATTCTATTAGTTAAAATCTAGCCCTATCATTTCTATGGTAATGGTAGCCTAAGTGGAGAGAAAAAAGTAAAGAAAACGAGGGAATGATGCAAGTAAAGAAAGGGCCAGACAAAGATCTCTTGTAGTATATATTTACCCATATGTATATTTATTTCATGGATCTTCTCAATTTTCCTTCTTCCATTGAGATCCTTTGTTTCCTTGGTTCGAGACCCAAGAAAATAACAGAATCTGCAATTTGATATTGAATAGGCACAGGATTGAACGCAAATCCTAAAACTTAATAGTGATGTGACCTTGGGCAAATTTTATTAAGCTCTCTGAAGCTCAATTTCCTTCTTCACAAATAGAGTGCTTTTCTTGCAGGGCTTTTGTAACTAGACATATGCATACAACACATTTAGGACAGAGCCTGGCATTCATTCATTTATTCATTCTCACATTTGGCAAATATAGAATGACCACTCTCTGTGTGGCAGACATTATGTTAGGTTCTGTGTATTTACATTTGGGGGAAATAGAAATGGTGCATTTCAGGTATAAAATAAATGTTAACTGTTAAAAGACTAGAAAGCTTACTTCAGAAAAAAGCTTAATGATTCTATGGGAAAGTAATGGAATGTGAGAATCAATAGCGAGAAAAGAAGTAAACATGAAATTATGTACCCATCTTAAGTACTGATTGTGAAAAAAATGAATGAATGAGGAAAGTAAAAGATTTTTAAGTTATTAATATGTTTTGGGGGAACTTAGATACACTCTTGATATTAGAAAATATCAAATCTGACTCTGAATATTTAATTCTGTTTACTTTTAAAGTAAATACTGGGAGAATAAAAGTATAATATTTAGTATTTCCTATCTGGTTAACAATAGAGAAGATAATCTTTCTACAGAAGAAAGTGGGGGGAATTAAAAACTTGTGGAAATAGAAATCAGATTAAACTGTTAAAAATAAAAAGACACAGCATATACTTACTGACAATAAATGAAAAAGATCCGAACTCAAATACCTGGTGCTGCAGCAGCATTTGAAAACCATGACAGAATCTCAGCACTGCCAGTCCTGGGCCTTCATATTAGGAAATTGCTGAACCAACTCTGGAGATGTCTGCTCTCAGTCCTATCAGTTACACAATATATACCTTTCTGATTTTGCCTCAGTTCGTTGAATGTTTTTTCTTTATTCACAAACAAAATTATCCTCAACTGAAATAGCTGAGAAGCGGTGGAAGTTACAGGACAGAGAGAATACTTATGACAGTTTGTGAAACTCCCATTAAAATATGAACTACGTATATTATGTAGAAAAGCTAACTGAAAGGTTTACACAAATTCCCTTAAAATGTATCGTGATATATGAGCACATTCTTATCACACATCCATGCTCATAATTATTTTACCTAAATATTAAATTGCATTTTGTTATAGGAAAAAAACGGGTTCTTGGCACACGACCTATGAAAATTTAGGCACGCGGACACATTGTAAGATGAGTAGGGCAGCCTTTGTTGGGTGAAAAGGAAAAAAGGAAAGAGAAACTCTCAGGAAACAGAGAGAGAGTCCTCCTAGCAGGCCCCCACTTGACAGATTGAATCCAGGCCACCACACTGGATCTGGAGTCCAGGCTCCTCCCCCGTGCAAATATGGCGACTTCCCGAGGCTCCACCCCATCCTCTCAGTGCGCAGGTGGGGCATTATTCAGAGAATCAGTCAGGAAAGAGCCGGCTTCATCCAGGACCAGCGGTTGGGTTTTTCAAGGTTCAGGCTGTTTTAGGCTTGAAGGCAGGGTTTTGCGGGGGACCCTTGGCGCTCTATATCAGTTTGACTGATTTTCATTTAATGAATTTAATGAAATAGTTAACATTCTGCATTTCCTTAGTGAAATATGTCTGAGTTCTGTCGCCTCCTGAGGGCTTTTGACTGGTAGTCTACTCTCTTAGAAATGTATGTACTACACATCCACTTACTGAGTTATAATTTTGTTTGTTCCTAAATATTTCATGCCGGTTGTACTTATTATTTTAATTATATAATTTAATTAATTATTCATGCAAATCAATGAAGTATCAATGGGGAACAGAGAGATGTTTGTATGAAAATTAAATGCTTTAGAATGACCCAATAAAGAGAAACAAATGAAAAAATGATGTCAAATTAGGTGTAGGCAAGATATTTAGGAAAGATTGTTAAAACCATGGAAATCGAAAAGGATTTAACATGTTTTTTGCTTCACTGGAGTAAATTCCTTCACCTTTAAAAGAAACTGAAACTGGAAATCTTAGTCAGTATTATGAGTGTGGGTTAGGCAAGAAAGACCAGGTGAAATTCCCATCAGTGATACATTCTCAAGGGAATGGCTTTCAGCCTACATCAAAAGATTGGCACTTGCATGCATACTTATTTACTTTATGTTAACATAAAATAAAATGTTTATGATACCTTTAGTTTTTTCATTATTCCCTAATTGAACTAACTTTTCTGATGAGTTAATTGACTAACAGACCCATTTGCATTGGTTAAAAGCATTTCTATTGTTCTTAATGCATTTATTTCATAATATTCAAAGTTAATTAATTTTAGTAGGTGAATAAGTCATTTGGGTTTGCTTCTGACCCTCAAGAGTATTTTTGTCTTCTCAGTAAACTTTTGATGATTTTTCTGAAGTTGGGATAGAACTCTGACTTTATCATCAATGTTCTGATAGCCATACTAGGAGATTTTGTGCACCATGAAGTGTGGCCAGGTAAGTTTTCCTGTGTTGGCAATTTTAATAATATGCACCATTTCCATGTGATTATAACATGTTAGCTATTTCTAAATTCTTTGTGAATGCCAATGCTTCCTCTGACACCGGTAACTAATTTACTCTCATTGACTTGTGATTGGTTACAAGAATGATTGCCGCGGGCGTCAGTTTTGCTTTGGAACACAATAGCTGGCTTTGCCTATATAAGGATAGGGAAGTCTACTGGAGACTGACTTACTAAATTACCACTGAATTTCAAAATGTTTGCACAATTTACAGTGTACATGTGGGTGTTCTTTTTCTGATACAATTCTGTCTTGTCATTTCGTTACAGAGTGAATAGCATCTCAAATATGGGGGGAATCATTTGAACACCATGTGGCTTATGGCCACCTGGCATATATTTGCAAATCAAAAGATTAATAGCAAGCATGTGGGTGCCATTTGTTCTGAAAATCAAGGGGCTCAGTTATTAAATACACCATAATACATACTTAACCAATTAGGGCATTACTAGAAAACCTGACTTCCGGAAGGAGGCTACTTCACAGATTTTACAGCCAAGTGTGGGGTGAGGGGATTACCAAATGCTGAAGTGTCAGTTCCAAAGTTTAACTCCTAATTTGCCAGGCTGGGGATAGCTTTATCAAGTTTTTCTCTCCTTTTCTCTGTTAATTTAACAGTAGAAAGGGTTTCTGTATGGCCCAAATCCAGTCACTACAGAGAACTGGAGAGCTACAAAAACTGGCACTTACGACTATGTCACGTTATCTTTTTTTTCCCTCAAAAATTACCAGATTTTGGCTTCATTTTTGGAACCATATTATACCTGGCATAGTAATGATCCTTATAATCCTCCTCTTTGCATGTCTACAAAAGGGGAAGTAACTTCTTTGAAACATTCTCTGGCATCTTGGAGATAGTTATAACAATTACTATAAAATTTTTTCTTCTGAAAAAATTCTAAAAAGTTGAAAATACAAACAGATGCTAGGAGTGTATGTCACACTCTGCCAGTACTATAGGAAGCTGCTATGGTGGAGTGGATATTGGTTAGAGGTGAGGAATGTAGGAGTTGCAATAGTTATCTAAGACTTAAGTCTATGTGAACAAATAGCTTCACCAAGTGGCAATAAAATTCCAAATGTTTTAGGGCTACCGACACATAAAAGGATATCATGCTGATGGGTGTGCAAAGGCATACCTGTTACTAAATTGCTAAGATAAAAAGAGTAGTTCCTAAGTAAAAGGAGGGATGTAGTGACTTGGTGTAAGGCAGGCAGGCATTATAGGACTTCTCCAAGCCCGTTCTCTGGACTGGAGGGAAGGGTTAATTTCTGAAGTATCACTTACAAGGTATTTTCTACTTTTTGACCGTGAGCACATGTCAATAATATTAATAATAAATAACATTATTTACCACATTATGTTAAAATGGCCTGCATTCTGCCTAAGGCTCAGGAACATGGAATCTGGAAGCAGACTGCTGCTTGTGATGATTTTCTAGCTCTGGCACCTATAATTGTTCTGTGCGTCAGTTTTCTTAACGTGAAATGGGGGAAGTAATCGTGTATTTACCTTGTAGGCCAAGGTAAGGATGAAACAAGTTATATTTAAGTGCATGGAACAGTCCTAATCTAGGCAACAAACTCAATGCACATTAGTTATCATCTTTATGTTCCTGTTTCTTTCACTAGGACTAGTTTGTTAGGTCCTTCCAGGCAATTGCCATGCAATATTCTCCTTTGTGTTCTCAGTAAATTATCTGGGCATTAAAGAGTTTTGTTTTTAATTGGAGAGACCATCTTGTATTGCGGGTTTTCTTTCTGCTTTTGGCATTTGGTGGAGAAGGGGTGCTGTGGTGGGGATCAGTAGGGGAGGAGTGGATCAGAGTGCTATGGCAGAAACAGGCTGACAGCTTGATGCCCACACTGAAAAGTTTTCTGTTTTCTGTCTTCCTCCTCCGCATGCCTGCTGTGCAGCTCAGAAAGAATAAAAGAAGAAAAGGAGAAAGACAGTGGCCTCTGGGTTGAGATTGAATGTGTGGGAACGTGGGCGGTAATGTGAGGAAGAGAATGGAAAGATTTGTTTGCTAAAAATCTATAAAATGAAATTTTAGAAACATTACAGCTATTGATTTCTAATTTCACCCTAGGGACCAATCATCGTGATGAGATTTCCCAGTAAATTTGGGATTAATGAAACCTCATGGAAATCAGACAAATAAAATCAGATAAGTTACAATTAAATTCCAGGCCTCAGGAACATCTGTTTTACCATTCCTTGTACTTCAATAGTGTTTACTTTATTTATACTTCTATTATGGCACTGATTATTTTGTACTTGTCTATTGTAATATCTGTCACAACAGATATTGTGAGATCATGATTTATTTACCTTTTCACTCCCAGCATCTAGCATGATATCTTGCAAATTGTAGGTAAACAATAAATGAAGAAGAAAAATAAGAGAAAGAATAGAGAAAGGAAAGAAAAAGAAAGAAAACAGAAAGGCAGGAAAGTAAAAAGGCAGGCAGGAAAGAAGAGCGGGAAGGAAGTAGGGAGGGAGGCAGGGAGGCAGAAAATCCAGGCTCATGTTTGTTTTTATAGTTGTTGTAAATGATTGCAGAAAAATTCTCTTCTTCAAGAGGCCTAGGAAAGAGTATCATCTAGGAAAGAGTATCATATACTCTTTCCCAATAATATATTCCAGAGAATAATAGCATTATTTGAATGGACATGTTATGAAGACCATAGATCTTTATATAATCTAATCTTTACTATGGAAGACCAAGTTTTAGGAATACAAGAAATGAGTTAAAAAGAAGTTTATCTGATTAAATTTGACAGCACAAATACATTTACAAAGCCATATTCAGTAGTTGGGTAAATAAGAAAAGATAATGTTTTCCAACAAACATTTTGAATAATGTAATGAAAATGCCATTGCATTATTCATCAAGTCTTTCTAAAGCACAAATATGAACTTTTCACCTACTTTTAATTCCCTCATACATAGTATAAACTAAATCATTACACTTTTGTTAAACCAGAACACCTTTCATACTTTTTTTAGCCTCTTGGGGTTGATTAATTGTTTATTGTTAAGCAATTTGATTGCCAGAAGGAGACATTCTAATGAGACTTTGGAAGCTAAATATGAAAAGTCTCATGAATTTGAAAAAAAAAAAATGCACTTGTTGAGGAGTGCTTTGCTCAGATTCAAAGACTGGCTCAGTAGTGTGCCATTTTTTCACATATATTGCTAAGTATCTTAATAACTTCAACTTATAAGGCAGAGCCAGCCAACACTTTCTAATACCACGCTGTCACCACTGAAGGAAAAATATCTTTTAAAAGAATTTTGATATTGTTAAATATCTGTTAGAGATAAAATGGTGACAAGAGAGGAGGCACAATTCCTTCATAAATACGTTAATTCAAGCAAGACGTTCAGATTTGAATGATAAAGGAAAATATGCCACTCAATTCTAGTTCCCTTGGATACTAGGACAGAGTTCTATATTTTATGTTGTTTACTTCTAGATTGAGCAAATACGAATGGGCTCAAAAATACATTAGTTAACTCTAAGTATAATATCTACTTCTTTAGAGATTCTGAATACAAATGCCCGCACAGTTCCCCTTGCTTCCCTGTTTTAAAAGAGAAACTTGAGGCTTTTCTATCACATGTAACTCCTAGCTATATACTATAATATAGTATTATATTATACTAATTATATACTATAATATGGTATTATATTATTAACATGTGACTCCTACCTATATATGTATATATTTTACATATGGCTATTTCAAGCACCTCAGCAGTGCCCAGCAGGAACATAGGCAGCATTCAATAATTGTTGGTTGAGCTGAAATTACTAGTTAGCCCTCAAGAAGTGTTATTTGAATGAGTGGATGGATGATGACCCACAAGTAATGCCCCTTTTGTTGCCTGTCACAGTTATTCAATATACATTAGCATGAAATATCAGAAGGTCAGTCAGTCTTAGGGTCTATTCATAGAAGTAAAATGTTGCTGTTTTAAATGCAGTAACTATGCCAATTTCAAGAACCATAAATATATGCTTTATACAGCCAATAGCATTTCATGATTGGAAACCAGAACACATATTTAACCTTTACATCAACCAAGTGTCTGTTTTTCCTAAGCAAA
This sequence comes from Piliocolobus tephrosceles, assembly GCF_002776525.5. Taxonomy (NCBI): domain Eukaryota; kingdom Metazoa; phylum Chordata; class Mammalia; order Primates; family Cercopithecidae; genus Piliocolobus; species Piliocolobus tephrosceles. The sequence goes on from NC_045436.1 coordinate 116,972,666, forward strand.
GAAGCATAAACATGTCTTTTTACATTCATCAAAGGAAAAGAAATGTTCATTTATCTTTTTTTAAATACTGGAGAAAAGTCTATTTCATTTTCTTGGAATTTAAAGATTGTTCAATTGATTTTTCTCACTCTTTTAAATAAAAAAGTGGGCAGGGATTAAACATGGAATATTTTCATTTAACGTGATTTTTTTTTTCAGGAGTAACAGCCAACTGTGCCAAAACGGTGAGAATAGGAATCATTTTCTCTCTGCACTTGTGGGCTTGTGTCTTTGTAGGAGGCTATCTTTGATTCCTTTTCTGGGAAGATTTCTTACAGGTGGAATCTTAGCAGCTTTGAGATACATGGATTAAAATAACTGCCTTAGATGGGGTTCAAGTTAAGCCTGTCTTGCTGACTTCAAATTTACAGCAAAGGTTGTTCTATGCCATGCTCAGATTATTATTAGCAATACTAGTAACAACTCTACAGATCCCACAGAACACTAAGCAGGCAAAGATACACTCCTCAAACTGAATTGGCCAGCAAAAGCTTTTTGAAAATGCTTTTCATTTATATTAATACTTTGGGAAGTATGTGTAGAAACACTCTCCCGTCTACTGACCAGTAAATGATTCAAGAAAGTGCCAGCAAAATAATTTTTTAAAAAGAATATTTAATAATGAGATTGGTGAGATGTTTATCCATGTAGAGGGAAAGAGCAGAGTAAAAAGACAAATATTGGAGTTAGAAAGGGCATTGAAGATGATTTATATGTAGTTCACCTCTCACATAGAGCCTTTGCTTGATCAAACGTTAGTCAGACTCCTGAACCTTCTTGTAGGCGCATGTGCGCATTTCCTTGTAATATCCAGTTTTAACAAGGACCCTTCTGATTTATAGTTTAGCAAGTTTAGCAAGAACCTCACCCCCATCTTAGAGATATGATCACCTTTGATATCTGATTGGGATCCTCATCCCACATCTGCCCTCAGGTTATCTTCCTGGCCTGTCCTTAGCAAGAAATCCTCTTACGTCAGTTTAGCCAGAATCCTCCTTACTCCTGATGCTTCCTTTAAGAATTTTCCACCCACCAACTCCCATCCACTCTGCTCCCTGACTATAAATGGCTATTCACTTGCCCATGCTGTATTTGGAGTTGGGCAAAATCTACTTTTCCCATAGCAATACCCCAATGCCATCATCCCTATGCCTACTTTGGTGGTTCTGAGTAAGATCTGCATTATTATGCTTCAATAAGTATCATTGAAAAATTGTTTTCTTCAACACTTTTTTCATTTTGTGTTACCAAAATGAGTTCTAGGATGACAAATGACTTGTCAAATGTTGTAATAAACAGAGCTGGGATTTTAATTCTGAACATCATTTTACTATAACAGGATACCTTAAATTAACATAACCCTAGGCATCCTGGATTTTTTTTTTTTTTTTGAGACAGGGTTTCACTCTTGTCACCCAGGCTGGAGTGCAGTGGCGCCATCTCAGCTCACTGCAACCTCCGCCTCCTGGGTTCACGTGATTTCCCTGCCCCAGCTTCCCGAGTAGCTGGGATTATAGGCACCCGCCACCACACCTGGCTAATTTTTTGTATTTTTAGAAGAGATGGGGTTTCACCATGTTGGGCAGGCTAGTCTCAAACTCCTGACCTCAGGTAATCTTCCAGTCTTGGCCTCCCAAAGTGCTGGTATTACAGGTGTGAGCCACCGCACACAGTCAGCATCCTGCAATTTTTAAAGAACTACATGAAACTGAGAGTGAGACATTTAGTCCTGTTATGAAAATGGAATCTTCAATAATTTAATGCTAGTGGAGAAGGAAAGGAGAAAATGGTGCCATTAAAGAATAGTTTAAGCAAGTGGAAGGAAAAAGTGACTTTAACACATCTAACTTTTAGGACTGATAGTAGGGTGTATGATTGAAAGCATGACATTCAATGAAGAAAAGGCTAAACACAAAATGATACTACATGTTGTTTAATGCCCATATAGTGATAAAATAAAAGAATTGCATGGAAATAATAGACATGCAGTTCAGGATATTGGTTACATCTGAGGGAAAGGGATGGTGACTCAATCTGAAAGGGGTAACTAGTATATTCTATTATAATAATATTTTTTAAGCTGGCAATATTATTCTTTAAACCTGTGTATGTATCTTAAATATCGCCCAGTAACTTTTCACAAGGTTATGCAAGAGCAATCTTCCGTTAAGGATGTGGTTATAGACTCATGCATAACTATGCTCCATAGACAACCTGTCCCATCTCACCACCTAAATACTGGTTTAAGAGACATAGACATGATATTAATGTTGTTTAGCTCATCAAAATCTAGTGTTTCACATCATGAGGCTGATTATCATACTTGCTATTGGTGACCTCTCTTTTCTCTCCCACTCCAGTTTCTTCACAAGATACATCTTGCCTGACTTCTGCTTAGGTCCTGGCACTTTTAGGCCCGTACACTTATTCTTATACGAACTCAAATCAGTAGACTATCACACTTACCTACTTGTTGACTTTCGTTTGTCAGTGTTGGAGAAAACCCATTTTTCTGGGTTCAAACCTTTTCTGGTATAAACTACATAAATTCTAACAGCTTCTGAGCTTTTAGCAAGCAATTCATACGATACATTCTTCCTGGTAATTTCAGTACATGTAGATCTAAGGAAATTGAGTACTTACAGTTCTGAATACAAAAAAACAATAGTAACATACTATTTTAATAAAAGTAATAATTTTTAATTGACCTGGGGTACTAATAGGTGCATAGTTTTATTTTCACTGAACTCTTCTCAGTCTTCTGATTCATAAAGTTGTATTGATAAGTTCTGAGAGCATCTGTTGTGTCCCAAGGATATCACTAAGCCCTTTCATGTAATTATTTCTCCCTGTTCCCATCATCCAGCTCCTGTTCTTTTTGAGCCATCAGAAAAAAAAAAAAAATGAAATTCCAACTTGTTACAACAAACTGTCCATCCAGATTTAAAGGTGTTATAGTGCAGATTCCTGTGTCAAAATATCTCCTGGGAGTGATTATAAAGTGTGAGGCTGTATGAGGAACCGCATGGCTTTCTGGCTATAGCATGGCAGCGGCCTAACTTCCCAGGAAACACCAAAGGGGCATGACTCTACAGGGAAGTGGAGGCCAAGTTTGCACTTTGTCAGCAAGAAAAATCTAGCTGGCAGTGTACACCAGGCTTAAACTCCCATTTTCCAATCCCGTCTTCCAAACCCAGGACTGTGGCATGTGCTACAAGGCAAGCAAAATACCGTATGAAGAGAGAATTAGTTTAAAATGTAATCTATGGCATCACGAAGCAGGTCCAGTGGCAGGGTCAGACGTTATAAGCTCTGGAGATTGCCAAGAGTACATGTTCTGCTTTAAGATTATCCTCTTAAAAAGAACTTAAAGGATTTTGGCTTTCCTGATTGGCCCCCACTGCCAGCCTTGATGTTGATGGAATAACCATAGATGCCCTCATTTCCCCTCTGCTAGTCTCAAATGCCAGTTGTATGGAGATGACTTTCAGTGGAGGCATTCCCCTTTTATGATCCCGTATATTTTGGCTCAGCAGCCTATATCATCATAAAAGTCATTCCTCAAAACAACTGGTAATTGAACCACAAAAGCATGGGCTTTTTCACATTGCCAGTTGGGAGGGGCAGGTGGGAATCTGGCTTGACATGGACTTCTAACGGAATTATCCTGGATGTAATAAGGTATCTCAGCTACATACCCCCAGTAGCTTTTTGGCTTGGAAATTGGGAGTATTATTCAGGAGTTGGTAGGTTCTAACAATGAGTCCATTGTCACTCTCTGGTTTATTTGATGTCACCTCAGGTGAGTTTCAGGCAGCAATATTGATAAGGGAAAGAGGTAGGTGATAACTGAGGCAAGGTCCCCGAGAAACTTCTCAAGTTATAGGTCGTTTATCAAATTGCACATCTAGGGACTGTGAAGGGGTTTCATGATGATGTTATGAAGATGGTTTAGACCATGTAAAATGTAGATTTTATTTTTGAAACTGGTATTTTCTCTTTTCAAATTTTCCTGTTCACAAGTTACCTACTTTTTTCCCCTGAGGTTTCTGTTTTTACCATTAATTCAAAAAGTTTTGTGTTTATATGTGTGAACTGTAGTTATGATTCAACACTACAGTTGTGCAACAACACTATAAAACATACACTAATTTACTCTAGGCACAATAATCATATATTTTAGTTCTTACCTTATGAAGAGAGTAATATTCTCATCACTATTTTACAACTGAAATGGACAGGGAAGTTAAGCTATTAAAAAACACACACAGAAATTGTGTGACATGTCAGATTGTAATTAATGGGGTCTAATTCTTATTTAGTTGAAATTTGTAGCCTTTAAAGGAACTAAATTATTTGTTACATTATATTTAAAAATAACTTTATTTTTCAGTACTATAGAGAAACCCATATTTGGTGACATGAGTGGATCTTTTTTTATTTTTATTTTTTGTTATATTTTAAGTTCTAGGGCACATGTGCACAATGTGCAAGTTTGTTATATATGTATACATGTGCTATGTTGGTTTGCTGTACCCACCAACTCATCATTTACATTAGGTATTTCTCCTAACGCTATCACTCCCCCAGGCCCCCACCCCAGGACAGGCCCCAGTGTGTGATGTTCCCATGCAGTGTTTGATTTTTCCTAACTGAAACTTTATACCCATTGACCAACATCTCCACAGTCCCCAATACCCAAACTGCCCCTGCCTCTGGTAACCACCATTCTACTCTCTATTTCTCTCTCTCTCTCTCTCTCTCTTTTTTTTTAAGACGGAGTCGCGCTCTGTCCCCCAGGCTGCAGTGCAGTGACGCCTTCACAGCTCACTGCAAGCTCCGCCTCCCGGGTTCACGCCATTCTCCCGCCTCAGCCTCCCGAGTAGGTGGGACTATAGGCGCCTGCCACCAAGCTCGGCTAATTTATTTTTTATTTTTTAAAATTTTTAGTAGAGACAGGGTTTCACCGTGTTAGCCAGGATGGTCTCAATCTCCTGACCTATTTCTATATCAGCTTTTTTAGATTTCACATGTGAATAAGGTTGTGCAGTATTTGTACCTGGCTTATTTCACTTAACATAATGTCCTCCGGTTCATTCATGTTGCCACAAACGACAGGATTGCCTTCTTTCAGCCATTTTTTTATGGCTGAATGGTATTCCACTGTGTATATATACCACATTTCCTCTATCCATTCATTCATTGATAGACACTTAGGTTGACTATCTTGGCTACTGTGAATAATGTTGCAATAAATATGAGAGTGCAGATCTCTTTTTAAGACACTGATTTTATTTAATTAATTAATTAACTAATAATACTTTAAGTTCTGGGATGCATGTGCAGAACGTGCAGGTTTGTTACATAGGTATACACGTGCCATGGTGATTTTCTGCACCTATCCACTCATCATCTACATTAGGTATTTCCCCTAATGCTATCCTTCCCCTAGCCCCCCATCCCCCAACAGGCCCTAGTGTGTGATGTTCCCCTCCCTGTGTCCATGTGTTCTTATTTTTCAACTCCCACTTATGAGTGAGAACATGCAGTGTTTGGTTTTCTGTTCCTGTGTTAGTTTGCTGAGAATGATGGTTTCCAGCATCATCCATGTCCTTTCAAAGAACATGAACTCATCCTTTTTTATGGCTGCATAGTATTCCATGGTGTATATGTGGCACATTTTCTTTATCCAGTCTATCATTGATGGACATTTGGGTTGGTTCCAAGTCTTTGCTATTATGAATAGTGCTGCAATAAACATACATGTTCATGTGTCTTTATAGTAGAATGATTTATAATCCTTTGGGTATATACCCAGTAATGGGATTGCTCAGTCAAATGGTATTTCTAGTTTCAGATCTTTGAGGAATCGCCACACTGTCTTTCACAATGGTTGAATTAATTTACACTCCCATCAACAGTGTATAAGCATTCTGGTTTCTCTACATCCTCTCCAGCATCTGTTGTTTCCTGACTTTTTAATGATCGCCATTCTAACTGGTGTGAGATGGTAAAGACACTGATTTTATTTTCTTTGGATATATAACCAGTAGTGGAATTGCTGGATCATATGGTAGTTCTATTTTTAATTGTTTTAGAAACCTCAATACTGTTTACTCTAATGGCTGTACTAATTTACGTTCCCACCAACAGTGGGCAAGTGTTCTTATTTCTCTGCAGCCTCACCAACATTTGTTATCTTTTGACACAATGAACTCAACTTGAATGCACTTTCTCACAAATGAAGTGGGAAGTACATTTTGCTTGATCATGAGTGGGTTTTATTAGCCATTGAATACGTTTTTTCTGGTAAGCTTCTTTTTGACCACTTTATCCTACTCCACTACAAAAACTAACACACCATGTTATACTGAAATGGTATTTTATGCCAAGCTAACTTTCTCCTCTACTAGTTTGTAAACATCTCAAGGGCAAAACAGAAATTTGTCTTATGCACGACTCTATCAATCACTAGAACCTAGAAGAGTATCTGACCCTTAGGAACACTCAATAAATAGTTTTTGAATGAATAAATGGTGGTCATTTTTTTGTTTTAGTAATTAAACTACCTCCATTTCATCTTACTGGCAGCTCTTGTGAATCAGTATAACACAAGCTAAGTATAGTTTTTTTTTTTTTTTTTTTTTTTTTTTTTAAGGTTAAAAAAGGGTCAGGAGGCTGGGCCAGTGATGAGAAGACAGGTGAGAAGGGTTCAGTAATTTTAATATCAGGATCACATTTTAACTTGTTTTCTTCTCGTTAACAGATCCACTTCAGGGGTGTCCCAACTGGGAAACAAATTGGGTCAGTGTGTGATGTTACGTAAAAAATTAAATAATCTCTCTAATAATAATGTCAAGAAATAGACTTATTTTTTAAACTGGTATGTCATCCATGATGTATTAATATTGTCATAAACTATATTAACTATCTAATCCTTTAGGGAATGGCTTTTAGTTATCACACCTAATCTTAAAAAGATATGTTGAAATTTGTAAACTGATCACAGTGACACAACAAGACAGAGGGAGACTTGAACTTAAATTTTCTCCAAGTATTCTTTCCACCATGTCGTAGATACAAGACCCTAGGGTGAAGCACTCAAAGATGGATCAGGCATAAACTCTCCAAGATGTACATAGTTCACAGGTAAGATTATTAGTCATAATTCAGGTAGAAATTGGAGGCGCCATCAGATAAATACATGTAACTTGCACTGGGAGGATAAGGCAGTGAGAGCTGACTTCCACCTGGGAGATGAGGAAAGTCTTCATGGGTTGCCGAATAAATGGGATTTTTCGGATGGCAAGAATTTGGACATTTGGATCAGCTTAAATTGAGGAAAGCACATAATAAGCAAGGCTCGAGCTTGGGTTGAGGATCAGGTAGCAGTAAGTAGCTTAGCGTGGCAAGATCTTAAATGGGTGTAGTTCGTAATATGGTTGGAAAAGCCAATTGGGGCCAGATTGTGAAGGAACTGGAATTCCAGAGTGAGGCACTCAAATTTATTATGGAGACAGTGATTATTCAGGGCAGAATTTTTCTGAGTGGACCACTGAAACTGTGAAGCAGGGGGAAATAATATGCTTGCACTATGGCCATACCTTGTGTAACCCATTTTTATCAAATCAAATATGTGTGCACCTGTTTCTTTGGCTGGTGTCAGGAAATCCTTTTATATTTCCTCAGGGTAAGATTTTCCTTGTATACCTCAGAAGGGGAAACTGAAGATCCTATGAGCATTTCCAAGAAATGGGCTGTCCCAAGGCAGTAAGCCCTGACTTCTGCCCGACAAAACAGGTCTGCTTTGAGCAGGATGTGCACTGCACACATTCAATTGATAGCAATGGGAAAAGCAGATATTCCATCTGTCCAATGATCAAACACATAAAATCACACAGGAATGTACAGTATGCTGGTTTGAACAACATAGGCATTTGCCTAAACCAGAGAGAAAAGACCTGCCTGTTTATGTCCCCTGGTAAGAACATTAGTGAGGGAAAGCTTTGATGTTTAAGCAATCATATAATCGACTCTGCTGTTGGATCCAGAAGCCCAGGGTTGGTTTCAGGAATGAACACCGAACATTTTTAATGGCACTATGAACAAATGGAGGCATGTGGCGAAGAATGTTAAACAGATAGACTATTATCTCTGAAATATTCTGATTTTGCAGATTTTGAACTTTGCCTCTCAAAAGTCACGTTGTTAGTGTTGATGGGTTTAAGTGTTAGGTGCTATTCCCTGAAACAAACAAACAAAAAGCAACTCATAGATTCTCAAGTATGGTGGGCAGAAAATTTTGTGCAAATTTTAAGTGGATAAGGTAGACAGGATTTAAGGAGAATACATCTGTCCTAGGATTTTATGATTAGAACTGGAGGCAGTTCCTCACCCCTTTACCCCATCCATCCAATGAATTTGCTCAGTTCTATTTACTCATCTTTGACAAAACTATAACCATCTGCCCCTTTCTGTCACCAGCTTAGTTGGGGAACTAATCGCTTTCTTTCTGAATGAATGTAATACTTTTCTAACTGGGTTTCCTGTCTACATTCCCCTGTTTCCTCTATCCAGTCTGCAAACCATCACTTCTTTCTCCTAGCCAATCTTCAACCATTCCAAACTAATGTTCTTAAAATGCTATTCTCACTCAGTTACTCATCTGTCCGTACCACTTCATGGTGTTTCATCACCTCCTATGCAGTTGAGCATTCAAGGTATTCTTGATTAAGTTCACCAAGTAGCTGATACTCCTCCATTCCAATATTTATCAACATGTACCCTGATTTGTGCTACACTAATCTCATTTATCTATTTCACACTTTTTGGAAATTCCCTTTCCCTCTGCATCACCATCCTCTGATTCATGTGCTCTTTCTTCTAACCTTCTCTTCATCAGCCTGAATTTCAAAAGTTTACCTGATTACTCCAGTACACTTTGGTGTCTATGTTTGAGTATGGCTTTCTGAATTTATGTGTGAACTCCTAAGTCTGGCCCTAAAATATGGACTGCCTTATTTGGTTATTTATCCACTGTTCAGCTGAATATTGTCTCCCAAAGCCATTTCTTGTGCCATCAGGTCAAGCACCATTTGCAGTTCCACTTTTGAAAACTCCACAGTGTTCAGTGATTTTATAGAGTTTGATAACTAAAGCAAATTGTAAAGATAATACATTTCAGGAAAAGCTTTTAAATTTAGAATTATTTATTTTAACCCACATTGTAGAATGTTACAGGAAAAAAAAAAAAGACTGACCACCTTGTCTATATTTTCTGTAAAAACAAATAGGAAAATGGATATTCTTCCAAGAATAAGGCTTTAGGAAAAATTCAGTCTTTTTCGGACAGACAAATGCTGAGAGAATTCGTCACTACAAAGCCACCAATACAAGAACTGCTAAAAGGAGCTCTAAATTGTGAAACAGATCCTGGAAACATGTCAAAACAGAATCTCTTTAAAGCATGAATCACACAGGACCTATAAAACAAAAATACAATTTAAAAACCAAAAACAAAAAAACAAGATACTTTGTTAATTTTTGAGAAATATTGTGAGTTTGGAAACAAACAGTTCTCTGAGTGAGAATTATGGTTGCATAATTTTAATGTGTAATGGATAGCGCCTTGTATTAATGTTTTATAAAGAACCTCAGTGAAACCTCCACTGTTTTCTTAGGAATATCTACAGGATACTTCACTACTAGATAAATTTAGAAAGTGGCTAGTGTTGGAGACAAAAGCCTCCTTAGGACATCAGTCACCTCTGTAAATGGACTTTGGGTTGAAGACTGAAATAGGCATCAGGGCACTAGTGAGTGTCCACAAAGAGGAAGTGAGCTTTGAAAGAGGAAAGACTGTTCTTCTCTGGCTAAGAGACTTGATACAACACTGAACAGTTTCAGATGAGTTATATCTCTATAAGCAGGAACACATAAGTAGCCTAGTTTAAAACAACAGCTTCGAAGTCAAGTGCTTTGAAACCCATGGTGGTAAAGACTGGGGAATAATCCATTTATTAAATCCGTCATCAAAAAATAGCTTTCATATAACTCCTTTCTACAGCACACACTCTACGAGGGGCAGAGCTTATAAAAAATATTTTTATAAAGGTAACTGTTGCCTTCAAGGAGGAGGAATGTTGAGCAGCATCCCTGGCCTCTACCCTCTAGATACCAGTAGCACTCACCCCGTCCCAACTGTAATGAGCAAAAATGTTCCCAGATGTTGACAAATGTCCCCTCAAGAGCAAAATGATCTCCAGTTGAGAACCACTGCTCTCTGCTAAAAAAGTGACTCCTAAACTTTTGTGGACACATGAGTCACTTAAAATACTGGTTTAAAGTATGGGTCCCTGGGTCCTGCATCCTAAAATTTAATTCAGCAAAACTGAGGTGGGTACCAGTAATCTGGATTTTCAACAAACAACCCAGATGATTCTGATGCAAGAGAAATCTGAAACTGAAACTTTGCAAAACACTGTGCTTGAGGAAAACAAAGCTTAAAAAAAAAAAACATGGCTTTTACCTGGAAGGAGTTTGTCTTACAGTAATGAAGGCAGACACGTGCCTCATGAGTTTATAAAACTGCAAAATAAGGTGAAAAGTAGGTACTGGGTGTAAAATATAAATAACTATTTCAGAAGTTTACAAAGCAAGAAGGTCCTGTCTTTTTCAGAGTTGGGCAAGTTAGGAATGTCTTAAAGGTAAATAGATATGGAAATACGAGGTTTGAATAAAGAATGACATATTCATGGATAGTTATGAGAGAAAAGGGGGGCTCTAAGCAGAGGAAATGGCACAAGCAGAGGCAGAGAGGCTGTAAACTTTATAACTGGAATCTAAGATTTATGTCCCCCAAATATATTTTGAGACAAAGTATGAAATATACCCAGTACTGTGTCTGGCACATAGCAAGCAACTACCAAATGTCAGCTCTTTCATGATCATAATTATCCCTTCCCTGAAGGTATTACAACAACTCCCTTCACAGAGAACGCACTGAACCTAGCCAGTGGTAATCTGGAATCCTGCAGTTCTTCTCTGTTTTATTTTTCATTGTGGGAGTGATGAAGAAATTTTGTCATGGTTGAGTTTTATGAATTTTAGTAGAGGGCTGGAGAAAGATGATATAATAAGACAGAATAGGAAGTAAATTAATCTTTACAATTTGAAAATGATCCTAACATTCCCTCTTCTATTTTTGTTTTTTTTGTGTGTGATGGAGTCTCACTCTATTGCCCAGGCTGGAGTGCAGTGGCGTGATCTCAGCTAACCACAACCTCCACCTCCCAGGTTCAAGCAAATCTCCTGCCTCAGCCTCCTGAGTAGCTGGGATTACAGGTGCGCACCACTATGCCCTGCTAATTTTTGTGTTTTTAGTAGAGACAGGGTTTCACCATGTTGTCCAGCTGGTCTTGAATTCCTGACCTCAGGTGATCCACCTACCTCGGCCTCCCAAAGTGCTGGGATTACAGGCGTGAGCCACCGTGCCCGGCCATTCCCTCTTCTATTAATCTTTCCCTAGGAAAGATTACTAAATTTTACTAAAGTACTTAATAAGAGATTTCAGGTCCTAGGTGAAGGGATGGCCCAAATGAGATACACTGTAGATTTTATCCTCAACCCCACTTCTGATTTTCCAGGATTAGAACTCAGTGCTTACTGCAAGGCTCCTGATAAATGTTACAGGCCACACCTCCCCCAGCCATTACAACTAAACACCTTCATTCTACACTGAACTAAGTGAATAAGAACTTACACTTTCCCCTTGAAATCATTATTAAATCATTCATTCAAAAATTGCTTTTATGTAACATCTTTCTACACCATACACTCTACTAAGGACAGAGGTTATATTAATACAAAACTATTTATATTGAAATACCTGCAATAAGTTTGGGGAGCTGAAGGGAAATTTTATTAAGCAACCTTGCACACTTATTTCAATCACCCCATGTCGGTACCTCTAAGCCCCTGAGTCCTGAGTCGTACCTCCTCAATCCACTTCTTTTTTCTCTTTCTCTTTTTTTTTCCTACAAATTATGTGTACCCGTCTCACTTTACTGAATTACATTTTTGGATTTAGGGCACAGGGACCCATATTTTAAAACAGCATTTTAAGTGAGTCTTATGTCCACAAAAGTTTGGGAATCACCATTTTAGCATAGACCAGTGGTTCTCACCTGGAGGTGATTTTGCTCTTGAGTGGACATTTGGCAACATCTGGAAACATTTTTGTTCATCACAGCTAGGACGTGGGTGAAAGGTGTTAGTGTCTAGAAGGCAGAGGCCAGGAATGCTGGCCGACATCCTATGAAGCACAGGACAATCTCTAGCACATTGCAAAACACTGTCATAGAGCAAACAACATCATGTACCTATAGATGATCAGTACAAGCTTCTTGAATAACAAACTTGTGAAGTGGGTTGAGAAAAGCAAAGTCAACACCCTTACTGAGGGCTCAGCTTTGTTCCTTCTTGGATATGCCTGGTGGGGTTGCTTCACAGCTTTGAACCTGCCTAGTTGTATGGGGCCCCAGTGTGAATGGGGTTATGAAGGCCCAACACCTCCTAAAGCCCATCCATTTAAGTGACATTATATTTAGCGCTCTTTATGTCAGAGGAACAACCTTATTTTTTAAAATGTTTACATTATAATATTTTTCTTCTTATAGTTCTTTACATAGTTTTCTAAATTTTAAAACCACCTAATATTAATATGTATTTCCTTAGGCAACCCCAGCACTTCTTGGGTGGGATATAGCATGATTCTCTATATCACAGACAAGGAAGCTTAACAAAGTGGTTCCATGATTTGCTGGTGATGTGATGAATCAACACCCTTATTAGGATTAGAAGCTACTGTTTTCCACGAGCAAGCCACCAGCAGGCATTGCCTCTCAAATACTTATTTTGATACCTTTTTTCCCTCATTAAAAAATAGAGTCTTCTGAAATCTAACAGTAAATGCTTGACATATCTCACGTTTATCTTTTTGTTGCTCTATCCTAAATGAATTATCAGCCATCATAACAGTGTAGCATTTCCCCTGTCTGGAGAGAGGATATGTTTAGATTGTCTCTGTGGAAGAAAACTAGCAGCTCCTTCTAACAGTGGTCAATTCGGAACTTTACAGCTAACAATCTCAGCATGGGGGTTATTTTTAAATGTAGGTCATTTAGAATTTTTGACAATGTTGTATTGGTATAATAAGCAAAATATTTATTTTGTAAGAATAATTATATACAGTATGTATGTGGATATATACTATATGTATGTGTATATGTACATACACATAAATCTATAGTATACAGACTAAAAATACAAAAATTAAGTACAAGATGGTTTGAGAAGACTCATTTTTTATTCTTCTCTTCCACCACAGTTTCACTCTTTTGATTTTTGTTTGGATGGAAAAGCACCCAGCTGATGTTGATAAAGGGATAGTTGATGCATATGTTGGGGCAGAAGGTATTTAGAAAATCTCTGTATCTTCTGCTCAATTTCGTTGTGAACTTAAAACTGCTCTAAAAAATAAAGTCTATAAAAAATTCTTTTTAAAGCCCCCAGCTTGGCTGTTCTGTATTGAGGTTCTCTGGCATTTGGATAATGCCTTGACTGTATAGCATCAGGAAAGAAGAGCACACAGATTCTGTTACAGTTTTCCTTCTTAAAATAAATTATTATTTTAAAATATTTATTTATGCAGAAACTTTTAGATATAACTAAAAGATTATATTATAGATTCCTCTACAACTTCTGTAAAAATCTTGGATATAGACTCCATTATTTTTCTTTTTTGAATATTTGAGAAATTCAGTTCTAGTCTGCTCAGTTCAAAAGTAAAAATTAGTTTGAGAGACTGGAAAGTATTTAATGGCGTATAAAACATTTTTTGGGTGGTATTTCTGTAACTCATCTTTCTTATTTTCCTTCTCCTTATCACCTAGATTTTCAAACATGTTTCAATATGGACAAGTGGATTAAGGGAAAATAATTTCTAAAAGAAATGTACCTAAAGAGAAGAGGAAGGAGAAATACAAAGACTAATTTTAAAGGTGTTTCATATTTTTTTCTCTTCATCATTTAGTACAAGGATAACTTTCACTGCTGTCTAATAAAACGAACCAAGAGTGAAAAGTTCAAATATTAGACTTTCCTGTAATGCTGGTTTCAGAACGGCCTGAGAGCCAACATCAGCGGAGTGGCCGAGGGTGTTCATGTTTCTGTCTAGTCTGTGGTGGACTGCTGAGATGGCTACTTGAGGGCAAATAAAACTCCCAAAACCAAAATTTAACCTGCACCTCAGACGATCAGTGACCTAAGGTTAAAGAACTTTACTTCAAGTCTCCAGTTACTTCCCCTGCCTTTCACCAACCCCTCTCCCAAAATTGCCTTTTCAAAGCTAAACAAACAAAAAAATCAAAACCCCAGACTTCTCAACAAAAGGTATTTTGTTTTCTATGCAACTGTTGTGTAGGCTATATAAAAGTTACAGTCATGGCAGAAGGAAACTTACATTAAATTAACATTCTCCCAAACAACTTAAAATCAATGGACGTGTTTTCCTCCAGAGAAATCCATAATTACTTTGGCTTCAGCACAGCAGAAAATAACAGAGTATCATAGGTAGTTTTCTGGGTTGACTATAGTTCAGATCAAGGGCCACATATGCTGCAAACCTCTGTAATGGCAAGTAACTCTAGGGAACCTATGAAGTCATTTAGCAATTTAAGTGGTCCACATCAAAACTTCCAAATAGATTGGAACAACAAGTGTTCATTTCTCATGGAATACCCTGAAATGTCCAGTACAAAACATTAAAGTAATAGCCTAGTTATTTAAGCCTGTGTCCTTAGACTAGGGTTGCCAGATAAAATACAGGACATCTAGTTAAATGTGACTATCAGATCAATGATTTTTCAGTATAAGTATGTCCCAAATATTGCATAAAACATACTTACATTAAAAATTACTTGTCATTTCTCCAAAATTCAAATTTAACTGGGTGTTAGGTATTTTTATTTGCTACGTCTGCTAACTTTACCTAAGAAGATATTTTCAAACTTTAATTTAAAAAATTCTGCTATTAAATACTAAAATAGCTGTCTATATGTATATATATATTTAAATTTAAAAAGCCATGCAGATATACAAAATGTAAAAATTAAATGCCAGTGCTGAAGGGCACAATCTGGGAAAAGACAGTTGATAATTTTTTTTATTTAAAGAGAGATTTCTTAAACTGAGATATACTTAATCCATCTCTTACACTCCAAAATGATCCAAGTCATGCTGATGCAAAACGTGGGTTCCCATGGTCTTGGACAGCTTGGCCCCTGGGGCTTTGCAGGGTATAGCCTCCCTCCCAGCTGCCTTCATGGGCTAGTTTTGCTTAATGGTAATAATTATCTCATTCAGAATTCCTAGAATCATGAGGAGTTATTAGGAAGGAAAATATAAGTATAAATGTTTCTCCCCTCTTAAGTAGTCTATGACCTCTCTTTTAATCTTTACTATTATAAACACTTTTTTGTGTTATACCAAGGGGAATCAGATTTGTGCATAAGCTAGAATTTAGACATACCTAGGCACGTAACATGAACTGGGGGGCAGGCTGCCAAGAGTCTGCTCAGATGAGCAACAAGAGAGACTCCCAAGGAAAGCAGTGTCACTCCCAAGCTTGGCCCAATAATAGAATAACTAAGTTGGAGAGGAAGAGTGACTCTGGGTCTGATCATGTCACTTGTTGTGGTGGTTAATTTTATGAGTCAACTTGACTAGGCTAAAGGATGCCCAGACAGCTGATAAGTACATTATTGCTGGGTGTGTCTGTGAGGGTGTTTCTGGAATGAGATTAGCATTTGAATCAGTAGGCTGAGTAAGGAAGATTCAGGCTCACCATTGTGGGTGGACATCACCAATCCATTGCAGGCCCAAATGAAGCAAAAAGGCAGAAGAAGGGCAAATTAACTCTCTCTACTTGAGCTGGAACATCCCTTTCTGTACTTTCCAGGAACAACTGCTGCTGCTTTTTACAACTACACCTTCTCCACCTGTACTCAGACCTCAGACCTTTTCATTCCCTTGGACCTCAGAGCTTCTGGTTGGTTCTTGGACCTGCAAACTCTGGGACGTACACCACTGGTTTCCCTGGTTCTCAGGTCTTTGAACTTGGACCAAAATACACCACTGGCTTTCCTGGTTCTCCAACTTGCAGACAGCAAAGGTTCCATTTCTCCAAGGAATCTTGACAAGAATACATATATTACTCATTCATTCTGCCTCCATGGACATGCATCTAGGTCTTGTGGGAGAACTGTAAGTAAAATCAGAAGAAAGAAACTACTGTTTTATTAAAACTCCTGCATGGGCAGAAGCTGCTTTAGTTCTCTTCCTAAGTATGTCCTGTTCCATTACTTTTGGCTCCTTGAGTGTTCTAGTATATGTTAAGTATCCCTTATTTGAAATGCTTGGAACAAAAAATGTTTCAGATTTCAGATTTTTCAGATTTTAGAATACTTGCATGTACATAATGAGTTGTCTTAGGGATGATATCCAAATCTAAACAGGAAATTAATTTATGTTTCATATATGCCTTATAAACATAGTCTGAAGATAATTTTACACAATACTTTAAATAATTCATATATAAAATGAAGTTTGTGTACATGGAAACATCAGAAACCAACCGTGTCACTATCTTAGCTACATTCATGTGGACAATCTGTGGTTGTTTGGTATTACCAACATTTCTGACTCTGAATTAATATGTTACCAATAAGCAAAATAAGCAATCATTTGCTTGTACTTATTCACATATAATTACTTGTAAAAAATGACATGCCATTAATACAATGAAAAAAATATGTGTTCAGAGTAACTAACAGTACAATAGCATCACCATAATATCTGCATCAGCTATTCAACAACAGCAACAACAAATTGTGTGTTGTGCACCTGTGTTGTGCAACCCATTCAATGAGATCAGGTATGCAATTTCCTTTTGGCATCATGTTAGTACTCAAAAATTCACAAATTTTAGAGCATTTCAGATTTTTTAATTTTTTGGATTAGGGGTGCTAAACCTGTACATTCACCATGGTGTCCATTGGGAGATGGACAAATATACAAATTTTGGAGCACTTCAGATTTTGGATTTTTGGGTTAAGGATGCTCAACCTGTACATTCACCATGGTGTCCTTCAGGAGACAGTGGTGCTTTGTGGAAGATTGCTTTGAGGTCTGAGTACAGGTGGAGAGATGTAGTTGTATAAAGCAGCAGCAGTTGTTCCTGAAAAGTACAGAAATACAGAGAGGAAGCAGCAGTGGGGCCTGGGAAATGAAGCAATATCCAGTGTGAGTAGCTATAATTGGTAGACTCTGGCAGTACCAAGGAGAGGGGTCATGGTGCCCAGAGTGCTGACGTCACCCAGAAGTGTTGTTACCTGGTTATCAGCTGTACCAGAAAAGGTAGTTGTGTGTTCTCAGTGTTCAGTGAGACAGCTGACTGCACTCATTTCTAAGCACATGTAAAACTTCTGATGAGTTTCCAAATATTTGGGCAAGGAATCTTTTCAGGGAATGAATAAGAGGAAGAGCCAAAGAAATAGAGATCATGTTTAATTCTCATAATATCAGTAATAGTCATTGCAAATAAAATATTGTGTAGTTTCAGATATTCACATTCTTATTTTATAAATAAGAAACTAAATCTCAAAAAAGCTAACCACCTTGTGAAGAACAAAGTTGGAACAGGAATTCAAGCATTCTGATCAGTTTTTGATGCTTATTCTACTATGATACTGGTGTCCCTAATTTCAAATATTTTCTATACAGGTATTTGATACCCAAGCCCTTTTAAAAAATACATGACGTATGAATTAATAAATTCCTCATTTTTCTATGTGTCAGGTGCAATATATTTCATATCCCCCTGGATTAGTTCATTACAATTTTATTCATTAAAATGTTTTGAATGTTATTTATTTAAAGAATGTCTCCTCATCTTTATTTGAATAAATAGTTATTAAATTTAAGATTAGGATATGTATCCCCAAATCTGGTAAGAAGTAAGAAGATACATTGCTGTAAAAAAACAAGTTAACTGGAGACTTTAAAGAAGCATAAAATAGTTCAATCACTGGTTTTTAAAGCTACCTTTGAAAAGGACATTCAAGCAAGATGTCAACATGGGGATAGATAGGGTCAAAACTATTAGACATGCCAGATTAGTCCAGGAAAACTAGAGCAGGCATCAGGTCCAATCCACAAGCAAAAAGGCAGCCAAGATCAAGAACTGGAACCTTGCCAGAGGCTGAGCGGGGTGGATGCCAGAGGAGTAGCCAAGAGAACAAGCCAAGGATGAGTAAGTAGAAAAAGCAGCAGAAGAAATAGGAGGCAAGAGCACAGGAATTAGGTGGGCTAGACGCTTCTTCTGGGCAGTGTCTCTTTGGCATGATGAAGCCTCATTTAATGCTCCAAGCTTGAGCTCACTACATAGTGTCTTAAAGGTAATTTTCTGCACCTGATACTACACAATTCCAATCTAATCTTCTACCCCTTAAAGTACAGTGTTTGGAGTGTAAGTAGAGGAACATGGGCATCTGAGTTATCAGGGTTGTTATTATAGTGTGCAGCAGGCTTTCTGACCCATTTCATAGACCTGTGTCCATCCATGTCCCCCAGCCACTGCCTTGGCACAGCAGAGAACCTGACAGAGCCTGGAAAATATGATCATGTTTCAAGTCTATTGTTTTGGAAGCAGGAGAAGTGGGATTCCAGATGGAGCATGCAGTCCAACGTTTTACAGATTAAAAAAAAAAAAAAAAAAAAAACACTTGAGGAACAGTGTGTTCAGCTCAAGCCTAGAGAAATCCGTAGAAGAATGACTTTGGTATTAAAATCTCGAATTCAAGAATAACCATGGAGATTTATTTTGGTTTTAAGTGGCCAGGTAAAGGACTATGCCAGCAGCATTATTGGATTTGGTTCGTGATTCTTAGGGGGTCCTAAAGTGTCTTGGTATCTTTGACTATCATTCTTATAGTGGGAGGCAGGGTCTGTTTCCAGGATCTGTGAGAAATGCAAGTTTTTATTTTGAACCTGAGCTATTTTAATTGACCCTAAAATAGATGATGCTCAGGATGAAAATTCTCATAATCAATGAGAATTTCTAACAATGAAACCTTTGGGCTTTCTTACTCTTGCCAAAAAAAGAATGGACTTCTTAAGCACAAAAAAAAAAAAAAAAAAAAAAACAGGGGTGGAGGGAGAATGAAAGGCACATAAATGGCAAACGCAAGAATTCTGTTGCTTTGAGAAGGCAGTGGGCACCTTCTGAATCACTTGTTTTCTTCAGAATGGGAAATTGAGGTAAAAGTTATGGAGAAAACAGCAGAAAGTCAAAAGACTGACCTCTGTAGGAAAACTATGTTTGGTCAGCTTTTTCAAGCTCTCCCTGCCACATTATACTTGCAAAGTTGCTGTGGGGATATGCTATTGTTTTGCACCTTTAAAATCTTTTACATCACTAGCCAACTATATGATTTGGAATTTTATTTTTATTTATTTATTTTTATTATTATACTTTAAGTTCTAGGGTACATGTGCACAACGTGCAGGTTTGTTACTTAAGTATACATGTGCCATGTTGGTGTGCTGCACCCATTAACTCATCATTTACATTAGGTATATCTCCTAATGCTATCCCTCCCCCCATCCCCTCCCCACAATAGGCCCCAGTGTGTGATGTTCCCCTTCCTGTGTCCAAGTGATCTCATTGTTCAATTCCTACCTTTGAGTGAGAACATGTGGTGTTTGGTTTTCTGTTCTTGCAATAGTTTGCTGAGAATGATGGTTTCCAGCTGCATCCATGTCCCTACAAAGGACACGAACTCATCCTTTTTTATGGCTGCATAGTATTCCATGGTGTATATGTGCCACATTTTCTTAATCCAGTCAGTCACTGATGGACATTTGGGTTGATTCCAAGTCTTTACTATTGTGAATACTGCTACAATAAGCATACGTGTGCATGTGTCTTTATAGCAGCATGATTTATAATCCTTTGGATATATCCCCAGTAATGGGATGGCTGGGTCAAATGGTATTTTAGTTCTAGATCCTTGAGGAATCGCCACACTGTTTTCCACAATGGTTGAACTAGCTTACAGTCCCACCAACAGTGTAAAAGTGTTCCTATTTCTCCACATCCTCTCCAGCACCTGTTGTTTCTGATTTTTTAATGACTGTCATTCTAACTGGTGTGAGATGATATCTCATTGTGGTTTCGATTTGTATTTCTCTGATGGTGAGTGATGATGAGCATTTTTTCATGTGTCTGCTGGCTGTCTGAATGTCTTCTTCTGAGAAGTGTCTGTTCATATCCTTTGCCCACTTTTTGATGGAGTTGTTTGTTTTTTTCTTGTAAATTTGTTTTTGTAGGCTCTGGATATTAGCCCTTTGTCAGATGAGTAGATTGCAAAAATTTTCTCCCATTCCGTAGGTTGCCTGTTCACTCTGATGGTAGTTTCTTTTGCTATGCAGAAGCTCTTGAGTTTAATTAGATCCCATTTTTCAGTTTTGGATTTTGTTGCTGTTGCTTTTGATATTTTAGTCATGAAGCCCTTACCCATGTGTATGTCCTGAATGATATTACCTAGGCTTTCTTCTAAGGATTTTGTGGTTTTAGGTCCAACATTTAAGTCTCTAATCCATCTTGAATTAATTTTCGTATAAGGAATAAGGTAGGGATCCAGTTTCAGCTTTCTACTTATGGCTAGCCATTTTTCCCAGCACCATTTATTATATAGGGAATACTTTCCCCATTTCTTGTTTTTGTCAGATTTGTCAAAGATCAGATGGATGTAGATGTGTGGTATTATTTCTGAGGGCTCTGTTCTGTTCCATTGGTCTATATCTCTGTTTTGGTGCCAGTATCATGCACCATGCTGTTTTGGTTACTGGAGCCTTGTAGAATAGTTTGAAGTCAGGTAGTGTGATGCCTCCAGCTTTGTTCTTTTGGCTTAGGATTGTCTTGGCAATGTGGGGTCTTTTTTGGTTCCATATGAACTTTAGAGAAGTTTTTTTCCAATTCTGTGAAGAAAGTCATTGGTAGCTTAATGGGGATGGCATTGAATCTATAAATTACCTTGGGCAGTATGACCATTTTCATGATATTGATTCTTTCTATCCATGAGCGTGGTATGTTCTTCCATTTGTTTGTGTCCTCTTTTATTTCACTGAGCAGTGGTTTGTAGTTCTCCTTGAAGAGGTTCTTTACATCCCTTCTAAGTTGGATTCCTAGGTGTTTTATTCTCTTTGAAGCTATTGTGAATGGGAGTTCATTCATGATTTGGCTCTCTGTTTGTCTGTTACTGGTGTGAAGAATGCTTGTGAATTTTGCACATTGATTTTGTATCCTGAGACTTTGCTGAAGTTGCTTATGAGCTTAAGGAGATTTTGGGCTGAGATGATGGGGTTTTCTAAATATACAATCATATCGTCTGCAAACAGGGACAATTTGACTTCTTCTTTTCCTAACTGAATACCCTTTATTTCTTTCTCTTGCCTGATTGCCCTAGCCAGAACTTCCAACACTATGTTATATAGGAGTGAGGAGAGAGGGCATCCCTGTCTTGTGCCAGTTTTCAAAGGAGATGCTTCTAGTTTTTGCCCATTCAGTATGATATTGGCTGCGGGTTTGTCATAAATAGCTCTTATTATTTTGAGATACATTCCATCAATACCAAATTTATTGAGAGTTTTTAGTATGAAGGGCTGTTGAATTTTGTCAAAGGCCTTTTCTGCATCTATTGAGATAATCATGTGGTTTTTGTCTTTGGTTCTGTTTACATGCTGGATTATGGTTATTGATTTTCATATGTCGAACCAGCCTTGCGTCCCAGGGATGAAGCCCACTTGATCATGGTGGATAAGCTTTTTGATGTGCTGCTGGATTCAGTTTGCCAGTATTTTATTGAGGATTTTTGCATCAATGTTCATCGGGGATATTGGTCTAAAATTGTCTTTTTTTGTTGTGTCTCTGCCAGGCTTTGGTATCAGGATGATGTTGGCCTCATAAAATGAGTTAGGGAGGATTCTCTCTTTCTCTATTGATTGGAATAGTTTCAGAAGGAATGGTGCCAGCTCCTCCTTGTACCTCTGGTAGAATTGGGCTGTGAATCAGTCTGGTCCTGGACTTGTTTTGGTTGGTAGGCTATTAATTATTGCCTCAATTTCAGAGCCTGCTATTGGTCTATTCAGGGATTCAACTTCTTCCTGGTTTAGTCTTGGAAGAGTGTAAGTGTCCAGGAAATTATCCATTTCTTCTAGGTTTTCTAGTTTATTTGTGTAGAGGTGTTTATAGTATTATCTGATAGTAGTTTGTATTTCTGTGGGGTTGGTGGTGATATCCCCTTTATCATTTTTTAATTTCATCTCTTTGATTCTTCTCTGTTTTCTTCTTTATTAGTCTTGCTGGTGGTCTATCAATTTTGTTGATCTTTTCAAAAACCAACTCCTGGATTCATTGATTTTTTGGAGGGTTTTTTATGTCTCTATCTCCCTCAGTTCTGCTCTGATCTTAGTTATTTCTTGCCTTCTGCTAGCTTTTGAATGTGTTTGCTCTTGCTTCTCTAGTTCTTTTAATTGTGATGTTAGGGTATCAATTTTAGATCTTTACAGCTTTCTCTTGTGGGCATTTAGTGCTATAAATTTCCCTCTACACACTGCTTTAAACATGTCCCAGAGATTCTGGTATGTTGTATCTTTGTTCTCATTGGTTTCAAAGAACAGTTTTATTTCTGTCTTCATTTCGTTATGTACCCAGTAGTCATTCAGGAGCAGCTTGTTCAGTTTCCATGTAGTTGAGTGGTTTTGATTGAGTTTCCTAGTCCTGAGTTCTAGTTTGATTGCAGTATGGTCTGAGAGACAGTTTGTTATAATTTCTGTTCTTTTACATTTGCTGAGGAGTACTTTACTTCCAACTATTTACTTGGAATAAGTGCAATGTGGTGCTGAGAAGAATGTGTATTCTGTTGATTTGGGGTGGAGAGTTCTGTAGATGTCTATTAGGTCCGCTTGTTGCAGAGTTGAGTTCAATTCCAGGATATCCTTGTTAACTTTCTGTCTCGTTGATCTCTCTAATGTTGACAGTGGGGTGTTAGTGTCTCCCATTCTTATTGTATGGGAGTCTAAGTCTCTTTGTAAGTCTCTAAGGACTTGCTTTATGAATCTAGGTGCTCTGTATTGGGTGCGTATATATTTAGGATAGTTAGCTCTTCCTGTTGAATTGATCCCTTTACCATTATGTAATGGCCTTCTTTGTCTCTTTTGATCTTTGATGGTTTAAAGTCTGTTTTATCAGAGACTAGGATTGCAACCCCTGCTTATTTTTGTTCTCCATTTGCTTGGTAGATCTTCCTCCATCCCTTTATTTTGAGCCTGTGTATGTCTCTGCATGTGAGATGGGTCTCCTGAATACAGCACACTGATGGGTCTTGACTCTTTATCCAATTTGCCAGTCTGTGTCTTTTAATTGGACCATTTAGTCCATTTACATTTAAAGTTAATATTGTAATGTGTGAACTTGATCCTGTCATTGTGGTATTAGCTGGTTATTTTGCTCGTTAGTTGATGCAGTTTCTTCCTAGCATCGATGGTCTTTACATTTTGGCCTGTTTTTGCAATGGCTGGTACTGGTTGTTCCTTTCCATGTTTAGTGCTTCCTTTAGGGTTTCTTGTAGGGCAGGCCTTGTGGTGACAAAATCTCTAAGCATTTGCTTGTCTGTAAAGGATTTTATTTCTCCTTCACTTATGAAACTTAGTTTGGCTGGATATGAAATTCTGGGTTGAAAATTCTTTTCTTTAAGAATGTTAAATATTGGCCCCCACTCTCTTCTGGCTTGTAGAGTTTCTGCTGAGAGATCTGTTGTTAGTCTGATGGGCTTCCCTTTGTGGGTAACCCGACCTTTCTCTCTGGCTGCCCTTAAGATTTTTTCCTTCATTTCAACTTTGGTGAATCTGACAATTATGTGTCTTGGAGTTGCTCTTCTTGCAGAGTATCTTTGTGGTGTTCTCTGTATTTCCTGAATTTGAATGTTGGCCTGCCTTTCTAGGTTGGGGAAGTTCTCCTGGATGATATCCTGCAGAGTGTTTTCCAACTTGGTTCCATTTTCCCCCTTACTTTCAGGCACCCCAATCAGACATAGATTTGGTCTTTTCACATAATCCCATATTCTTGGAGGCTTTGTTCATTTCTTTTTACTCTTTTTTTCTCTAGACTTCTCTTCTTGCTTCATTTCATTCATTTGATCTTCAATCTCTGATACTCTTTCTTCTAGTTGATTGAGTTGGTTACTGAATCTTGTGCATTTGTCACATAGTTCTTGTGTATGGTTTTCATCTCTATCAGTTATTTTATGGCCTTTTCTGCATTGATTATTCTAGTTATCCATTCATTCATTCTTTTTTCAAGGTTTTTAGTTTCTTTGCACTGGGTATGTAGTTCCTCCTTTAGCTCTGAGAAGTTTGATCAACTGAAGCCTTCTTCTCTCAACTCATCAAAAACATTTTCTATCCAACTTTGGTCCATTGCTGGCGATGAGCTGCGTTCCTTTTGAGGGGGAGATGCGCTCTGATTTTTTGAATTTCCAGCTTTTCTGCCCTGCTTTTTCCCCATCTTTGCGGTTTTATCTGCCTTTGGTCTTTGATGATGGTGATGTACTGATGGGTTTTGGTGTGGGTGTCTTTTCTGTTTGTTAGTTTTCCTGCTAACAGTCAGGACCCTCAGCTGCAGGTCTGTTGGAGTTTGCTTGAGGTCCACTCCAGATGCTGTTTGGCTGTGTATCAGCAGCAGAGGCTGCAGAAGATTGAATATTGCTGAATAGCAAGTGTTGCTGTCTGATTCTTGCTCTGGAAGCTTAATCTCAGAGGTGTACCCCATCGTGTGAGGTGTGAGGTGTTGGTCTTCACCTAGTGGGGGATGTCTCTCAGTTAGGCTACTCAGGGGTCAGGGACCCACTTGAGCAGGCAGTCTGTCAGTTCTCAGATCTCAACCTCCATGCTGGGAGACCCACTGCTCTCTTCAAATCTGTCAGACAGGGGCATTTATATCTGCAGAGGTTTCTGCTGCTTTTTGTTTAGCTATGCCCTGTCCCTAGAGGAGGAGTCTATAGAGGCAGGCAGGTCTCCTTGAGCTGTGGTGGGCTCCACCCAATTCGAGCTTCCTGGCATTGCCCCTCCCCCAGCCTCACTGCTGCCTTGCAGTTAGATCTCAGAGTACTGTGTTAGCAATGAGAGAGGCTCCGTGGGCATGGGACCCTCCAGGCCAGGTGTGGAATATAATCTCCTGGTGTGCCATTTGCTAAGACCCTTGGTAAAGTGCAGTATTACCTCATTTTCCAGGTGTTGTGTGTCTCAGTTTCCCTTGGCTAGGAAAAGGAATTCCCTTCCCCCTTGCGCTTTTCAGGTGAGGCAATGCCTCACGCTGCTTCAGCTCTTGCTGGTCGGGCTGCACCCGCTGACCAGCACCGACTGTCCGACATGCCCAGTGAGATGAACCCGATACCTCAGTTGAAAATGCAGAAATCACCCGTCTTCTGTGTCACTCACACTGGGAGCTGGAGGCTGAAGCTGTTCCTATTCGGCCATCTTGGGTGCCCCCCCTCCCCCATGCTCTGATTTGGAATTTTAAATGATTCTCCCTGCAATTTGAGACCCTCATTTTTTTTTTTTTTTTAATGAAGAACATGTTGCTGAAGCAAGTTAAAAAATACTTGCATAAGAACTAACAGGGCCATGTAACCAACCTACACATATACCCCATGAATTTAAAAGAAAAAAGGGAAAAAGAAAGTAACAGGGTTTTATAGAACAAAAAGAAGCAAAATAAAATAAAGGGCCAGATTAGTTTAATCATTCTATGCAGAAAGAGTGCTTTGATTTTATTTCTTATATGGTCTGCACATATTGGAAGGAAGGTATGATATGCATGGAATACTTTGGCAACTGACCTGCTCAGAGTTTTGCTTCTCACTTGCTGAACTGATGTGGACAGCATGGTCCAAAATGGAAATGCACAGTGGAAATAAACAATGGCTGGAGCCTGCGTGTGAATGTATAATTTGTAATACTGTGATATAATGCCAGAGGGAGGAGAAAAGGTGGCAAGTGATAAAGTTGATAGGTGCAGCCCTGTAAGTGTTGTTCCAGTGGATGTGTTGTCTATTTGTCTTCTGCTTTGGATCGTGGATAATAGCAGAGGACAAGTGCACCTTCATTTGAGGATATTGTGGCAGATAGAGCCTAGTAGGACCCCCAAGAGTCACATCATTGTGGAATCCTCTCCACAATGTGTGTGAGTGGAACCTACAACTTGCTTCCAACAAATAGAATATAGCAAAAGTGAAGAGATTTTTAAGATATAAATTCAGTTTCTAATCAGACGACTGTTGAGTTAATCAAAAGAGTGGGTATCCTATGTGGGCTTAACCCAATGAGGTGAGCCTTAAAAAAACAAACAAACAAACAAAAAACAGGGTCTAGGCTTTCCCTGAAGTCCAAACTCCAAGCATAGAGACCCTCTCTTTTAGATATTTCTATCTTTCAAGAAGCAAGCTGCAATGAATTCTACAGACTCGAGGAAATAAATTCTCCCAATAATCAAAAGAAGCTTGAAGACTGATCTTTTCCTTGCAGAATCTACCAATGAGAATGCTGCTTGTTTGACAACTTGCTTTCAGTTTTGTGAAACATTAAGCAGAGGACCCAGCTAAGGTGTGCCAGACTTTTGACCTATACAAACAGTGAGCTAATAAATGGGTATTGTTTTAAGCCTCTAAGTTTGTGGCAATTTTTAATGCAGCAATAAGAATCTATACAGACATCAAACAGGGTCTCCTTAAAGGAAAAAGTGAGCAGAGGCTAACAGTTCAAGATGATCTGACCTTGGATTGGGGAATTTCAGATCTTTTTTCTTAAAAGGGTACCATGTTGAACATGGCAAGGAACAGGGGGAAGATTACATATAGAAAATAGGTTGTTTCCTTTTTTTGTGCGAGTACATCTACAGTGAGTGCCATGGTCCAGGTCAACAGTAAAGTCCATCAAAAAGATGCCCTAGAAAGTTATAAATTTACAAGAGGAGCAGAAGGTTTTTCATTCTACCTTGGAAATCAGGGAGTGGCAAATACCTGTCTACCAGCCTTCTTGGCATATCGAATGAACAGCTTCATGCAGCCAGGCCTGTTTGAAATGCAGCCATGCAGTTGAAATGCATGCACACATGTACCCTGTTAGGTGGAAACATAGGCATATTGGGCTTTCACTAATGAAGGCCTTCTCTAGAATAATTCTAGGATGGCAGAGATTAATTAGATACCATGGGAAAATGGACCAGCTCACTGATAAAATGAGATTCAAATGAGCCACTCTGGATGACTCCCAGTGGCTCTGAAGAATGGTGAGTTTTCTTGTAGGGAAATAAAAGTGATTTAGAATTTACATCTAGCAAAGGTACAACCTGTGTTTGTGCCTGAGTTTTCATCCATTTTTCAGGATTCTGGACCTTTGTCTTGTGATGGAACCAACATGACCTTTTAGTTTAAGATCTGCTTTTCCCACAAAGGATCTCCACTGAGACTATCCACCTCTTCATCTTCTTCAAGAGATAGTTAATAAGAATTGTGACCTGGATAGCATACATAGCTCCAACATCTTTCATGTAAGTACTTAGTTGAATTAGGGATCTTGTTATCAATCTTTATAATACACAGAGTATCCAAGAGTGCAACAGGAAGTCAACAGGATGGCTGTGAAGGCATTACTTATGCCTACTGGGCAAGATTCTCCCTGAAGGGGAGATTTTTCCATTTACAGGGTACAAAAGGGACAAGCAGCTGTTTTATCACTAGAGCTCTGTTTGGGAAAATAAGCCCTATATATGTGATGAAGGGTCTTGAACAGCCCCAGGGGTGGGTGCCATTCATACTCTCGTGTAGGGAATGACTTTCTGGACTTAGGTAATGCAAAATCTGCATGGATGTACACAGGGACCCAGGTTAAAGCTGGGGGAAATTAAAGCCCAAGGGCTGGCTTAATCATTTTGTGTAGAAGTGAAGGTTCAATCTGTGACCTGAACAGTACGTCATGTTCTGCCTGCTAATGTTGAGGTCCTGGGATTTACTTGGAGATGTTTTTAGAAAAGTGGTATACATCAGAGCCTTGCCTGAGAGAGATCGCTGAGAATCACTGAAGGACAGGAACGAAAATCATGAAAGATGGGAATATTGAAAGCAGTTGCTAAGGTAATCTGACTCATTATATCAGATGTTGTCTGTCATCAATATGATTATAACAGACCAGAACAAATCAATATCTGACACAGATACCGTTTCATTTAATGAATTGATCATGCTACAGTTTAAATAATTCAAACATCTGAGTATGTTTGCATTCATGTTTGTCATCATTTAGTCACATATGAAACATGGATTTCAACATTTTTGACAATGAAGAAACAATGAAACCTCGGGAAAGTGTTGAATTTATGCTTTTCAATCACAGAATTCAAGAATGTGCTGTTTCTGCAGTAGCAAAAAAATGAGAAACTTTCCTTCAATCCATTCTGGGAAACAAGGAACCAAATTTCTCTGTCCCGATATAAATGTTGTCTTTTATTTAATAGCGTTAAATTCACAACTGATAGCTCTATAAAATGTACTTCATTCTAGAAATGTTACCTGTAGTTTAGATTTTACTTATAGTAGATGAGTAGAAATGCTTCAATCATGGCATTGTGACCTAAATAACATACAGGTGAGCATGCTTGTCTGAAAAGGATTTCAGCAGGGTTGCCTTTGCATAGTGCTCCTTTGAAAAAAATGATACGTGGAGCTCTTTGTTTAAACAATATCGATGATCATATTTACTTTTAAGATGGCACAATTTGAATAGGATTAAAAGAAATATTAGCTTCTGCAGATAATTTATGTCTTTCCCTCTGTTCTTAAAATACAAACATATTTACACACAATATCACCACCATCTCCTTCCTTCCCCCAAATAATAAAGCAAAATCCCAGATGCCCACCATTTAGCTTAAGAAGCAGAACCTTACTGAACCCTGAGATTATACAGTATGCATTCCGCTGCAACTTGCTTTTTTCACTCAACATTTCTCTTTGAGATTCATCTACATCAGAGCTAGGTAGTGTCCTATTGCATTAATCTATCACACTGTACTCACCCAGTTGCCTATCAATGGACATTTGTTTTTAGTGTTTCTGCTAATAACTATGCTATTACAAACATTCTTTCTCATATCTCCTAAAGCATGTATACAAGAACTGTTCTACAGCAGTGTTTCCTAATCTTCTTTATTATTATTATTATACTGTAAGTTATAGGGTACATGTGCATAACGTGCAGGTTTGTTACATATGTATACTTGTGCCATGTTGGTATGCTGCACCCATCAACTCGTCAGCACCCATCAACTCGTCATTTACATCAGGTATAACTCCCAATGCAATCCCTCCCCCTCCGTGATAGGCCCCAGTGTGTGATGTTCCCCTTCCCGAGTCCAAGTGATCTCATTGTTAAGTTCCCACCTATGAGTGAGAACATGCAGTGTTTGGTTTTCTGTTGTTGCGATAGTTTGCTGAGAATGATGGTTTCCACCTGCATCCATGTCCCTACAAAGGACACAAACTCATCCTTTTTTATGGCTGCATAGTATTCCATGGTGTATATGTGCCACATTTTCTTAATCCAGTCTGTCACTGATGGACATTTGGGTTGATTCCAAGTCTTTGCTATTGTGAACAGTGCCACAATAAGCATACGTGTGCATGTGTCTTTATAGCAGCATGATTTATAATCCTTTGGGTATATACCCAGTAATGGGATGGCTGGGTCATATGGTACTTCTAGTTCTAGGACACTACACTTAGGAACTAACCTTCCTTCTGTGGTTCACCAGCACAAACAAATGGGGCTGCTCTGGCCAGAGGCAATTGCCTAGGCCCTCTCACACATTGCAAGGACTAAGGAGAGAAATTCGGCATTCCTGTTACTTAAAGTGCACTATTTAGGAAGACGTGCTCTCAGGAAAATATCTGAGAGTGAAATAACTAGGATGTAAGGTATGCATGTGTCGGAAGTGTTTTTCAGATGCTCCTTCAACTTACACTCTCAGGTAGCAGCAGAGCAGCAGCGAATGAAAGTTGTAGACACTTGCCAACACATACTGTTGCCTCAATTTCTAAATTTCTGTGAGTTTGGTGTATGCAAAATGTTTTTTTATTCTGATTTTTAAATATTGCACTTCTCCGATTGCCTATTTCTCATGTTAGGGCCATGTATTAGTTTCCTAGGGCTGCCATACAAATTACCACAACTTTGGTGGGTTCAAACAACAGGAATTTATTGTCCCACAGTCTTGGAGGTCAGAAGTTTGAAATTAAGGTGTTGGCAGGATTGATTCCCTCTGGAAGCTTTAAGTGAGAAACATTCCCTATTTCTCTCTTAGCTTCTGGTAGTTGCTGACAGTCCTTGATGATCCTTGGCTTGTAGATGCATCGCTGTATTCTCTACCTTCTTTCTCACATGACCTTCTCTCTAGGTCTCTCTGTGTCTTCATATAGCCTTCTTATAAGTGCACCCGTCATTGGACTTAGGGCTACCCTAATCTATTATTACCTCATCTTTTTTTAAATTATACTTTAAGTTCTGGGTTACATGTGCAGAACGTACAGTTTTGTTACATAGGTATAACATGCCATGGTGGTTTGCTGCACCCATCAACCCGTGACCTACATTAGGTATTTCTCTGAATGCTATCCCTCCCCTAGCCCCCCACTCCCCGACAGGCCATGGTGTGTGATGTTCCCCTCCCTGTGTCCATGTGTTCATATTTGTTCAACTCCCACTTATAAGTGAGAGCATACAGTGTTTGGTTTTCTATTCTCGTGATAGTTTGCTGTACATCATCTTAATTAATTACATCTGCAAAAACTCGTTTTCCAAGTAAGATCATGTTCTGAGGTTCCAGGTGAACTTGAACTTTGGGGGAACAATATGCAATTCAGTACAATATACTTATAATTTTCTCCGCTATAAACTGTTCATATCTTTTGAACATTTTCTCTGTTGCCCTTGGCCTTATTCTTCTCCATTTTATAATTAATAAAGAATATTAATTTTTTGTGATATTAATTACTAATTTTTTTTCCAATTTGCTATTTCCTTTTGATTTTTGTTTATGGTGTAACCTGGATATTGAGTCATATTCTCAGCAGTTAATATTTCACATTTATATCTCTGATATCTTTGGAATTTATTGTGGTGTATAGTTTGAGGAATTAATCCAGTTTTCCATATCCCTATATAGTTGTCTAGTTATTATTTTAAAATTCTTCTTTTTCTAGCGATTTGAGATGTCCACTTGATTATACATAAAGTTTCCATATTCAGGTGAGTCAATTTATGGATTTTCATTTTGTCCATTTATTCTTTTACTAATATCACACTGTTTTATTTGCAGGACATTTATATGTTAATAGGTAATTCTGGCTATCCATTCTCACACTTTTATTTCCCACAATATTTTTTCCTGGCTATTCTTACATTTAAACTTTAAAATCACCCTATCCATGAGTATGACATGTTTTTCCATTTATTTTTGTCATCTCTGATTTTTTTGAGCAACGTTTCGTAATTCTCATTGCAGAAATATTTCACCTCCCTGGTTAGCTGTATTCCTACATGTTTTATTCTTTTTGTGGCTATCATGAATGGGATTGTGTTTTGATTTGTCTCTCAGCTTGGACGTTGTTGGTGTATAGGAATGCTACTGATCTTTGTTTGCTGATTTTGTATCCTGAAATTGTTGAAGTTGTTCATCAACTGAAGGAGCTTTTGGGCGGAGACTATGGGGTTTTTGTTGTTGTTGTTGTTTGTTTGTTTTGCGTCTCAATTTCCTTTAGTTCAGCTCTAATTTTGGTTATTTCTTGTCTTCTGCTAGCTTTGAGGTTGGTTTGCTCTTGTTTCTTTAGTTCTTCTAGGTGTGATGTTAGGTTGTTAATTTCCAACCCCATTAAAAACTGGGCAAAGGACATGAACAGGTACTTTTCAAAAGAAGACATACATGTAGCCAACTAGCATGAAAAAATAATTAGCATCACAAATCATTAGATAAATGCAAATCAAACCACAGTGAGATACCATCTCATACTAGTCAGAATGGCTATTATTAAAAAGTCAAAAAATAACAGATTCTGGTGAGGCTGTGGAAAAAAGGGAATGTTTATACCCTGCTGGTGGGAATGTAAATTAGTTCAGCCATTGTGGAAGGCAGTTTGCCTCAAAGAATTCAAAGCAGAATTATCATTCAATCCAGCAATCCCATTATTGTGTATATATCTAAGTGAATACAAATTGTTCTACCATAAAGACACATTCACACGTAAGTTCATCGCAGCACTATTCACAATAGCAAATACATGGAGCCAACCTGGGTGCTCATTGGTGGTGGATTGGATGAATAAAATGTGGTACATGTGTAACATGCAATACTATGCAGCCGTGAAAAAAGAACAAGATCATGTCTTTTGCAGCACCATGGATGGAGCTGAAGGCCATTATCCCAAGTGAACTAACACAGGAGCAGAAAATCAGATGCCACATGTTCTCACTTATAAGTGGAGGCTAAACAGTGAGTACATAGGACACCAAAAAGGGAACAACAGACACTGGGACCTACTTGAAGGTGGAGGGAGGGAGGAGGGTGAGGATTGTAAAACTACCCATCGAGCACTATACTTATTACCTGGGTAACAAAATAATATGTACACCAAACCCCTGTTACACCCAATTTACCTGTATAACAAACCTGCACATATACCCATGAACCTAAAATAAACATTAAAATAAAAACTTGTCTGGCTCCAGAAAAAAAATGACATTAAAAAAATTGGTGTTGTATTGTATTTAGAAGGTAACTTAGAGAAAATTGACATCTTACTGATTTTGAATCTTTCTAACAAGAATATTTATATCCTTGCATTTTTAAAGATACATGCCATGTCTTACACTATTTTATAGTTTTCTTTCTACAGCTTTCGCACATTTTGTGTTAGGCTTTTGCCTAGGTGTTTTATTTTCTCTCATTCTGGTGTAAATGGTATATTTTCTTCTAGTATTATCTTCTATATGGTAAGTTTTACATATTTGAAGAATTGATTTTATATTAATCTTGTTACTTTACCAATTATTTTATTGTTTGCAATTCCAACTTATTATTATGAGCCTTCTAGATATACAATCATATCATCTGTAAACAAAGATAATCTTAATTCTTCAGTTTTAATTATTATTCCTCAAATTGCTTTCATTAATTTTATTGGCTCAACTTTCACTATTATGTTAAATAATAAGCTAGATAGTGGGTACTCCTTACATTATTCTTTTCTTTAGTGGGATTATCTCAGTGTTTCTTCATTTAGTAAGATGCTGACTTCTATGTTGAGAAACATATATGATTTATCACGGTAAGAAAAGATTCATTAATTTCTATTTCATCAAATTTCTTATAAATTGGTGTTAATTTATGTGAAATGCATTTTTGGCATAAATGGACATGATCATATAAACTTCTCCTTAATAAGGTGAATTTTTAAAATGAATTTCCTAATGGTAAAATACCCATTTCAAAAACTATTGAATTCTGTTTGCTACTATTTAATTTTTAACTTTTTATTTATTTTTGAGACATGAAGTCAGAATTATTACTAGAGATAAAACCTGACTACATACTGATAAAAGTTTTAATTTTCTGGGAGAATATGATAATCATATACTTATATATAGTTGACCCTAAACAACACAGCTTTGAACTGCGTGGGTCCGCATACATGTGGATTTTCTTCCACATGTAAGAGATGGGGTCTAGCTTTTTTCTTATGCATATGGATATCCAGTTTTCCCAGTGTATGTTCCTGGCATCTTTTTTGAAAACGAGTTCACCGTAGGTGTGTGAATTTGTTTCTGGATTATCTGTTCTGCTCCACTGGTCTATGTGTCTGTTTCTATGCCAGCATCATGTTGTTTTGGTTAGTATAGCTCTGTGGTATAATTTAAAGTCAGGTATTGTGATTCCTCCAGTTTTGTTCTTTTTGCTCAGGATGGCTTTGACTATTCTGAGCCTTTTGTGGTTCCATATAAATTTTAGGATTTTTTTTTCTATTTCTGTGAAGAATGTCATTGGTATTTTGATAGGGATTACACTGAATCTTTAGATTCCTTGTGGTAGTGTGGACATTTTAACAATGTTGATTCTTCCAGTCAATGAAAATGGAATTTTGTAATGTTTCGGTGTCTTCTTCAATTTCTTTCATCAGTTATTTCTTATAGTTTTCATTATAGAGATCTTTCATTTCTTGGTTAAGTCCTAGGTATTGAATGTTACGTGTGGCTATTGTAAATGGATTTACTTTTTTAAATTTCTTTTTCAGATTGTTCACTGTTGGCATATAGAAATGCTGCTGATTTTTGTATGCATTAGTTTTTTTGGTGGAGTCTTTAGGTTTTTCCAAATGTAAGATCATATCATCTGCAAACAAGGATAATTTGACTTTTTTCTTTCCAATTTGGATGCCCTTTATATCTTTCTCTTGTTCGATTGCTGAAGCTAGGACTTCCAGTACTATGTTGAATAACAGTGGTGACAGGGAGCATCCTTGTCATTTTTCCGATCTTAGAGGAAGAGTTTCAGTTTTTCCCCATTCAGTATGATGTGGGTCTGTCATATATTACTTTTATCATATTGAGGCATGTTCCTTCTGTACCCAGTTTTTTGGGAGTTTTTATCTGAAGGGATGTTGAATTTTATCAAATGCTTTTCCAGCATCAATTGAAATGATCATATGATTTTGTCCTTCATTCTGTTGATATGATGTATGACATTGATTGATTTGTATATGTTGAACCATCCTTGCATCACAGGGATAAATCCCACTTGGTCATAGTGAATGATATTTCTAACATACTGGTGAATTTGGTTTGCTAGTATTTTGTTGAGAATTTTTGCATCAATAGTCATCAGAGATGTTGTCCATAGTTTTCTTTTTTTAATGTGTCTTTTTCTAATTTTGGTATCAGGGTAATGGTTGCTTCCTAGAACAAGTTCGAAAGTATTCCCTGCTCCTCTATCTTTAAAAATAGCTTGAGAAGGATTGATATTTTGTAAAATTCAGCAGTGAAGGCATAAGGTCCTGACTTTTTTTATGCTGAAAGACTGCTTATTACAGCTTCAATCTTGTACTTGTTATTGGCCTGTTCAGGTTTTAGATTTCTTCATGGTTCAACCTTAGTAGGTTATATGTATTTAGTAATTTGTTCATTTCTTCTAGGTTTTCCAATTTATTGACATGTAGTTGTTCATAGTGGCCTCTGATAATCCTTTGAATTTCTGAAATATTGATTGTACTATCTCATTTTTTATCTCTGATTTTATTCATTTGGGTATTCTCTCTTTTTTTCTTAGTCTGCTTAAGTTTTGTCAAATTTGTTTATATTTTCAAAAAACTAGCTTTTTGTTTCATTGATATTTTACATTGTTTTCTTCCTTTAAATTTCATTTATTTCTGCTCAGATCTTTATTATTTCTTTTATTCTACTAATTTTGGGTTTGGTTTGCTCTTGCTTTTCTAGTTCTTTAAGATGTATAATTAGGTTGTTTATTTGAAGTTTTTCTACTATTTTCATGCAGGCACTCATATCTATAAACTTCCCTCATAATTTTGCTTTCACTGTGGCCTCTAGGTTTTGGTATGTTGTGTTTCCATTATCATTTATTTAAAGAAATTGTTCGATTTTCTTCTTAATTTCTTCATTAACCCACTGGTCATTCAGGAACACATTGTTCAGTTTTCATTATTTTGTATAGTTTTCACAATACCTCTTGCTATTGAGTTCTACTTTTTTTTTCTTTTCTTCTCTTTTTTTTTTTTGAGATAGAGTCTCGATCTGTCACCTAGACTGGAGTTCAGTGGTGTGATCTCGGTTCACTGCAACCTCTGCATCCCAGGTTTAAGCGATTCTCCTGTCTTAGCCTCCTGACTGGCTGGGACTACAGTTGCACACTACCATGCCCGGCTAATTTTTGTATTTTTAGTAGAGGTGGGATTCCACCATATTGGTCTGGCTAATCTCGAACTACTAACTGCAGGTGACCTACCTGCCTCGCTCTCCCAAAGTGCTGGGATTACAGGTATGAGCCCCACACCCAGCAGAGTTCTACTTTTATTTCATTGTGATCAGAGCAGATACTTGGTATTAAATATTATTTCAATATTTGAATGTTTTAAGACTTCTTTTTTGGCCTAACATATGGTATGTCCTTGAGAATGATTTATGTGCTAAGAAGAATGTGTATTCTGCAGCCATTGGATGAAATGTTGTGTAAATATCTATTAGGTCCATTTGATCAACAGTGCAGATTAAGTATGATGTTTACTTGTTGGTTTTATGTCTGAATGATCTGACCAATGTTGAAAGTGGGGTGTTGAAGTCTCAAGCTATTATTTTATTGGAGCCTCTCTCTCTCAGCTCTAAAAATACTTGCTTTGTATGTCTGGGTGCTCCAGTTTTGGGTACATTTATATTTACAATGTTATATCTTCTTACAGAATTGACCCTTTTATCATTATATAATGATCTTTGTCTCTGATAGTTTTTGTCTTGAAATCTATTTCGTCTGATATAAGTATATCTATTTCTGCTCCTTTTTGGTTTCCATTGGCATGAAATATCTTTTGCCATTTCTTTATTTTCAGTCTATCTGTGTCTTTCAGGTAAAGTGTGTTTCTTGTAGGCAAGATTGTTTGGTTTTGTTTTTTAATCCACTCAGCCACTCTATGTCTTTTGATTGGAGAGTTTAGTCTATTTACATTCAATGTTTTTATTGATAGGTAAGGACTTACTTCTGCCATTTTGTTATTTGCCTTCTGGTTGTTTTGTGGTCTTCTCTCCCTTATTTCCTTCCTTCCTGTCTTCCTTTGGCAAAGGTGTTTTTCTCTGCTGATACTGATTTTCTTGCTTTTTATTTTTTCTATATCCATTGTATTATTTTTTGACTTGAAGTTACCACGAGACTTGCAAATATTTTATAACCCATTATTTTATTTTATTTTACTATTTAAAAAAGCAGTTTTACTGACATATAATCCACACATCATACAATTCACTCATTTAAAGTGTATAATTCAATAACTTTTAGTATATTCACTTGATTGTGCATCTGTTACTCAATTGACTTTATTACATTTTTTTGTTATCCCAAAAAGAAACCCTATGGACCCCTTTAGTCATTCCCATTCCCTTTATCCCACCCCCTTCATCTCTGTATCCCTACAGTCCTAGGTAACCACTAATCTACTTTTTGTCCCTATAGGTGTGGCTATTCTGGACATTCCATATAAATAGAATTGTGCAGCATGTGGTCCATTGTGAATGGTTTCTTTCACTTAGCACGATCTCTTCAAAGTTCATCCCTGTTGTAGCATGTGTCATAAGTACTTCCTTTGTATAGCTTTTCCTATAATATTTTCTAATAGTATTTCATTGTAGAATATGCTACATTTGTTTATTCATTTATCTCTTGATGGTCATTTGGTTATAACCCATTATTTTAAACTGGTGACAACTTAACACTGATTGCATAAACCAACCAATAAACAAGGAGAAAACATAAAAACTATGCCTCAGCTTCATCCTCCCACTTTTTAACTTTTTGTTGTTTCTATTTATATCTTATTGTACTATCTATGTCTTAAAGTTATTATAGCTATTATTTTTGGCCAGTTCATCTTTCATTCTTTCTATTTAAGATATGAGTAGTTTACATGCCACAATTACACTATTATAACGTTCTGTATTTTTCTGTGTACTTTCTATTACTAATGAGTTTTGTACCTTCGGATGATTTCTTATTGTCATTAATGTCCTTTCCTTTCACATTGAAGAAGTCCGTTTAGCATTTCATATAGGACAGGTCTGGTGTTGATGAACTCTTTTAGCTTTTGTTTTTCTGGGAAAATCTTTATTTCTCTTTCAGGTTTGAAGGATATTTTTGCTAAGTATACTATTCTAGGATTAAAATCATTTTCCTTCTGTACTTTAAATATGTCATGCCACTCTCTCCTGGACTGTAAGGTTTCTACTGAAAAGGTTGCTGCCAGACTTATTGGAGCTTCATTGTATGCTGTTTCTTTTCTCTTGCTGCTTTTAAGATCATTTTTTATCCTGGACCTTTGAGAGTTTCATTATTAAATGCCTTGAGGTAGTCTTCTTTGGGTTAAATCTGCTTGGTGTTCTAAAACCTTCTTGTTCTTGAATATTGATGTCTGTCTCTAGGTTTGGGAAGTTCTCTGTTATTATCCCTTTGAATAAACTTTCTACCTCTATCTCTGTACCTCCTGTTTAAGGCCAATCACCTTTAGATTTGCCCTTTTGAGGCTGTTTTCTAGATCTCGTACTTGTGCTTTATTCATTTTTAGTCTTTTTTCTTTTATTTTCTCTGATCGTGTATTTTCATACAGCCTGTCTTCAAGCTGCTTCTTTGTTTGATCAATGGGAAGTTGTACTTTTTCATTAACTTCCTGGCATAGTTTAAGTAGCATTAAGATCATTTAGTCTTTAAGGTTTTATAAATTTTTTCCTTGAAACCACTGTTTTAGTAATTTTGGAGAAGGTAATAGTAATAGAGAGGAAGTTCTTTGACAACTTCTTTTATTTCTTCTACAAAAAATTGACTGTTCCAAGTTGCTGCTTCTATTGAAGCCATTTTTGTAAGTTATATTTTCTTTAAAAGCTATATATTTTATCTAGTTTTTAAAAATTAAGTTGCATACAGTTGCACAATAGAATCTTAAAATGTTTTAAAATCCTTATATTTTTGGTGAATATTGTACCTTTTCCATTTTTTGTTTCATGTATTTCTCATTGTCTCCTTTCTCTTCTTTGTATATTTTGTTGTTTTCTTCAAGAAACCACTTTTTATTTTCTGTTTTTGAACTCAAATTACCTCAGTAACTTTTTCCATTTGTTTTAATTTACTTTGTTAGTCTTTTTCTATTCTTTTTGAGTTACATTTTTTGTTTTCAGTATATTGCTATATGCTTTTAATGCTATAAATTTATTTGGAGGGCTGCTTTAGCTATGTCTCATAGATTCTGAACACGTTTCTGTGGGTTCAGACTCTTCTTCTGGTACCAAAACGATGTGTCATAGTTTTCTATAGCTACATAAAAATTAGCACAAACTAGTAGCTTTAAACAATATAAATTTGTTACTTCACAATTTCTGTGGGTTAGAAGTCCAGAAATGGTTTAGCTGGGTTTCTGTTAGGGGTCTTTCTCTAAGCTGCAATCAAAGTGTCCACTGAGTTGCATTCCTTTCCAGTGCATGGTGTTCTTTTTTAACCACAAGAGGTTAACAGAATTCAGCTCCTTGTGATTGTAGGGCTTGTGGGACAACAATTCTCCTTGTGATTGCAGGATTGTAGGACTGAAGTACTTTCCAGTGTATGTTCTTTTTTAACCTCAAGAGGTTAATAGAATTCAGCTTTTTGTGATTGCAGGGGTTCTGGGACTACAATTGTCCTTGTGAATATAGGATTGTAGGACTGAAGTCTGCTTCCTTGCTATCTATCAGCCAGAGGTTGCTTTCAGCTCCCACAGGCCACTGCAATTGCCATGTGGCTCTTTCACAGGCTCTTTCACATGCCACTCAACTTCTTCAGAGCCAGCAAAGGAGAGTCTCTCGTTCCAGTCTGGAAGACTGAGCCTTACGAAATATAACCTTATCAAAAAAGTGATCACAATTCCCTTAGTCATATTCCCATAACTCATCATCTTTGTCATAATCTATTGACTAGAAGGAAGTCATATATTCAGCCTATGCACAAAGGGAGGAGATTAAACGAAGATGAGTCTTATCATGGGGCAATTTAGGATGTGTCAATACATCTTTATAGGTAATATGAATTTTCTCTGAATGTTTTTGTTTGTCTTTGGTGTTTCTCAGTGTCACTCTAATGGTTTAGGTTTGGTTTTCATTGTTGTGCAGCCTATCTTCGTATATCTTGTAATGGTGGATTGTGTTTTTTCAGGAATTCTGAAAATTCTCAGACATTTTCTCTTCAGACATTGCCAGGGGAGTGCTTCTATTTGAGACCAGATAAATTACATTTCTTAGTTTGGATTTTCCATGAACACATGAGTAATATAAATTTGAAACCTAGATTTGTTTGAAAGCAGTATTGTGATTTTCAGTTTCTAGTACAGACTAATATTGTAACTGTCATCCTTTTTTTACACCCAGAATCCCAGAGACAAATGGATTTCTTTTTAGTTTCCAATTTTTCTCAGTCAACATGTTCACAGAAGATATAGCTTATTTGGTTTTGCCAGCTGTATCATGGGGTTTCAAATGAACTACAGGTCCTAGGATTGGTTTGCTGTCCCTCCATATGCATCCATTGGCTCCTGATAATATTTCTGGAATTGTAATTTATCCCCCAGACAAGTCTTGTTTTCTACTTTCTCTTACCATTC
Organism: Piliocolobus tephrosceles; assembly: GCF_002776525.5. Lineage (NCBI taxonomy): Eukaryota > Metazoa > Chordata > Mammalia > Primates > Cercopithecidae > Piliocolobus > Piliocolobus tephrosceles. The sequence continues at coordinate 117,013,324 of NC_045436.1, forward strand.
TGGTTTCAGCTTATGATTCATTCATTTGGTTGGTTATGTTTTGCATTGTCTTTAGTGATATTTTTTTCTTTAAATTTCTGGTGATTTAAAAATTCACTTAATCTTATTTTTGTCATTATTGACACAATATCCCATTGTTTTACAAGGGGAAGATATTTTATGATATAGTCATATTGTTAATGTGGCAGTACACATTTCCTAGCTATTTTCAGTCATTACTTTTAATCTATTCTTGACTTTTTTTCTGAAAATTCAGTAGAACACTTCCTTTTATTCGTACTGGATGTTCACTTTAGGTTTCTATGCTTTCCCTTCAGCTGACCTGTGTCTTTCATATTTCAGCAAGATTATCACATAACACAGACCTTTGATTTGTTCACTTCTTCAAAGAGGGAGAACTTTTTTTATAATATTTTTCACGGTGGGAGGGAGGGGTAGATAGAAAATTTGTTTGCTAAAATGAAAAATAAAAAATATTTTATTAGAAAACAACTTAAAATGCTTTATCATAACTTTAATAAAGATGTAAATTTGGTTTACCACAACTTTTCTTTCTTAAGCTTAAAACAATCTCTACCTTATAAATCTGAAAGTGAGAATGACTAATTTTACTAGCTGTCAAGATAAATTTGTCAGGTCTTGGATTATGAAGGGACTTTGTGAGTAAATGACTTGCAGATCTTTTTTCATCTTCTATATTTCAGAGCTGCTTCACTTTTAAATTAAATAAAGTCCTAGAAGATATATATCCATTTAGTGTATATACTAAATATATATAAATATACATAATATAATCTAGTATATATACACTAAATATGTATACATATATAATGTAATTTAGTATGTATATATACTAAACATATATATATATATAAAATGAATATTTGGGGGTACTGATAAGTTGCTAATTCTCTACCTACATATTCCTTCTGCTTCTACAAGGTGGATAAGACTACAATGTTTGCATTTTCAACAAGTACCCCAGGTGAATCTGATACACAAAGACTTGTGGTCTTAATCTAAAAAATCCTATAATACTGGTTCAACCAACCTTTTACTCAAAATCCCTTCCTTCTCTTCTATGCGTGTCTGTCACAGTGCCTTTGACTTTAGGTGATATCAGAAGACTGGCAGATACTGAACTGAACTGGGTTCTAAATAATTGATCTATCTGCTGATTATTCCAGGCCTAGATTACTTTGTTGCAAGTTCTGGGTCTTTGGGGTTATTCTGAACTGGCACATTTTCATTTTATTATGTTTTTAATATTGCAGTTATAAATTATAATTTTGACATTTGATAACCTTCTTAGAAATGTTTAAATGTCTCCTTTGGTTGTACAATCCTACATTTTGATTCTTCCAATTCACTATCAGTCCTTTTTCTTTGTCCCTTTCTTCTTTTGCAGTCATGCTATTGAGGTTATGAGTACCCAGTATTTATTTTGTTTTTCCTTCTAGTTTTGCTACTTATATATTTTTCACTGTTATTTTCTTTAATTATCTTATGATTTTTATTCACTTCTTTGAATAATACCTCATGTAACGATGTTATTTATAGCACTGTCCAAACCGTACATAAAATACAACTGAGCATGATTAACAAGATTTATTTATATATTTACTTTTTTGTAATTTGTCTTTTGATTAATAGCATCTTGTAACTTTAATAGAATACCTCTTTGTTTGTTTTTTTGAATTTACATACATAGTTTTTCTAGTGCTAAACTGAAAGGACCATAATTTGATTTGTAGGGTTTTTTTTTTCTATAAAATGAGTAATTTATTGTAACAGTAGCATTATATTTAATACCCACCTCAAAGTAGGTTATATTTGGCCACTGTCAAGACAATACTAAAATATCTTGCACTTATGGAGTTTGTTCTAAAAGGGAACAGATTAATAACACATGGAGTCATTCATATTTCATGTCTTTATTGTTTCAAATTAAGTCTAGGGTGATGATTTGCTAGAAAAGCTCTGCAGACACTGAAAGCTTCAGTGGGGCCTGAGATATTAAATCTAGTGTCTTAAGATGTCATCCTACTGTAGGAGGGAAAGGAAACAAAAAACTAAACATGAGCAAGATGAACCAATGACTGTTTTCTTTGTTAAAGACTTCAAGCAAATTTATCTCATAGTGAAAAGGAAAAATACAACTACCCAGGGGCTTTTTGAGCTTGTCCTTTGCTCTCAGTGGCCACAACCAGGTATCTTGGAGATTTAGCTACAGTGCTTAGGCATTTGGGGCAAGAGCTCTCCCAGTGTGAAACATAGCACATATGCAGGGAACGACAGACAATTAGAGGAAAAGAGCTTCAGACTAGCAAGAACACAATTGCAGCCATAAGGTTGAATTACTAAGGAAAAAAATGTGATTTGGTGAACTTTAATCGTTGCTTTTTTGTTTACTAAAAATTTCATTTCATTCTATTTAATAAACCTACAGTTCAATAGGCTTTTGTACCAGAATTCACCATTCTCATAGCTTTTGTGGATTTTTCATAAAATCAGGCAACAGATATTTAGTTTCTCATTTTGATCCCAAAGATCAAATACAGAGTATCAGCTAATGGAATTACTTAAAATACAAGTTTATACCAATACATTCATACATCCTCCTCAAATTGTCAGTTGCTGTGGTTTGGTGCATTGTTCTCTACCAGGGATTATTAAAATGATGATTGATTATAATAGCAGCAAATGTGTTATTGAAGTCGTTTGTGGAGAATGATCTTAACATCTTAAGTCTTTAGGATTTCTCTGCAATACTATTTTGGATTTGTTCAGCAGAACTCATTTGTTTTATTTCCTGTATCCTCAGTGAAGAGCATTTACCACAAATATCTGTAGATGTGCCAGAACTAGCTTACTGTAATTTAATTGCATTTTTAAAAAGAGAAAAAAGTGTATGTTCTTTGGTAATAATACTAGAAATGACAGATCAAATTTAAATATTAAATATTTGATTTGGATAGTTTATTCACATTTTATACTTTCAAAGCATTAAAGTATATGAAGAAAATTGAATATGTTTATGAAAAAATGAAATTAAAAGATAAAGAAGTTATTTCTCAACATAAGCTTCATAAAGGTCAAGACACTTTGCAACCAATGACAACAGCCATGTAGTCTATCTCTAAAGAACTGAGGGTCTTGGGAATTTAACTATGTCAATGAAATCTTTTTTACAATATTAACTGAAGAAAAATGAATGCTTTTCCCATATATTTTAAGATAAAGAAACAAAAAGAAGTCAGAAGAAGCCAAATCAGTACTGTGAGGGGGATACCTAATGATTTCCCATTAAAAATCTCATAACATTACCCTTGTTTGATGAGAGAAATGAGTGGGAGCATTGTTGTGGTGGAAAAAGACTCTCTGTTAAATCTTTCCTGGGCATTTTTCTTTTAAAGCTTTGGCTCACTTTCTCAAAACACTCTCATCATAAGCAGATGGTATCATTCTTTGGCTCTTCAGAAAGCAGATGTTTTCATTCTTTGGCTCTTCAGAAAGTCAAGAAGTGAAATGCCTTGAGCATCCCCCAAAACTGCCATGACCTTTGGTCTTGACTGGTCCAATTTTGCCTTGACTGGACCACTTCTATCACTTGGGTAGACATTATTTTGATTGTGTTTTGTCTTCAGGGTATCTTGGGAAAGCCATGTTTCATCTCCTGTAATAGTTCTTTGAAGAAATGCTTCAGGATCTTAATTTCACTCATTTAAAATTTTTGTTGAAGTTTCACTCATCTAAAATTTCTGCAGTTGATTTGGGCACATGAATTTTGGCATACATCAAGTGGAAAGTGTGCTCTACTTTAATTTTTCAGTCAGAATTGTATAAGCTGAATGAATTGGCTATTGTTTCTGCTGTTAATCATAATTCCTCTTCAGTTAGGGCATAAACAAAATGAATTTTTTGCTTGCAAATTGATATAGATAATCTGTCACTGTGGGCTTCATCGTCAACATCTTTTCATCCCTTTTTAAAACGAGTTATCCATTTGTAAACTGCCAATTTCTTTGGGGAATTGTCTCATGAACTTTTCATAAAGCATTAGTGATTTCACCATTCTTCAAAGTAAACTTCACCAAAAACTTAAAAATATAGAGGTGGTTTTCAAACTGATATCTTATTCCTCTTAGTTCCTTAAACTAGAACCTGTTCAGACATGTGATAAGTTAGTACAAGTTTATTTTGGTGCAAAATCATTTAGAAACTTATCCATAGTTTTTCATAATACACATTTTCCATGAACATTTTCAAGTTTCCTCATAATACTTGCTTATTTATAATGCAAATCCTATTTTGAAATCAAGAAAGTATTTTAATGATGATGTGCTTTCTCACACATGTATCTTTCCGAGAGAAAAAGACACCATGAAAAGCAAATGTGTGTATCATTATCAGCAGCAGCAGAAGAGGAAAAGAAAGAACAACAAAATCTGTATGTTTCCAAATCAGTAAACTTTTTACGTGAAATGAAAAACTAGAAATAAAGCTGTTGAGACCTTGGTTCTACTGGATGTTGTGTTTCTAATTCTGGTCTCTTCATCTCCAGCTGATATTTTAGAGTGTCTGAAGCACTTTTTGTCTATCCCAATCAGAACTTTATTATGTAGAACAGAAATGAGAAAAGGAAGTCATGGGTCATACTTTGGAGTTTGCCTCCCAAATATCTCTTTCCTCATTTATTTATACGTGTAGTCACATTCATTAGGAAAATCAGAAACACTATGAAAAGAAGTTTCTAGTATCTGAAATTCTGGCCCAGAATGGCATACAGGTAGAAGAGAACACAATTTATTGTTAAACTATGAGTTTTTGTTAATGGATTGACAGTGATAACAGTAAAATAATGATAACAATAGTTAACATTTGTTTTGTACTTCTTAGGATGAGACATGTATTTTACATGTATTAGTTTACGCATTTCCAAAACAACCTAGTAAATTAGATGCAATAATTATCTATGTTTACGGAAAGTTTAACCATAAAATTTACCTATTTTACTAGAATACTTTCTGATTAAAAGTTAATAATTTTAACTACAATTAAATTTGAGTAGCTATTCTAAATATGAATACATGTACAGAGTAAATAACATTTAGAGTGTACATTAGTCTTTTTTCATGCCCTTATGAAGAAATAACTGAGACTGGCTTAATTTATAAAGAAAAAGAGGTTTAATGGACTCACAGTTCCACATGGCTAGGGAGGCCTTACAATCATGGTGGAAGGCAAAGGAGGAACAAAGTCACATCTTACATGGTGGCAGGCAAGAGAGCATGTGCAGGGGAACTATCCTTTATAAAACCATCAGATCCCATGAGACATATTCATTATCACAAAAACAGCATGGGAAAAATCTGCCCCCATGATTCAATTACCTCTCACTGAGTACCTCCCATGACATGGGGGGATTACTGGAGCTACAATTCAAAATGAGATTTGGGTGGGAACACAGCCAAACCATGTCATTCCACCCTGGCCCCTCACATTTCAAAAGCAATCATGCCTTTCCAACAGTCCCCCAAAGTCTTAACTGATTTCAGCATTAACTCAAAAGTCTACAGTCCAACATCTCATCTGAGACAAGGAAAGTCCCTTCCGCCTATGAGCTTATAAAATCAAAGCAAGTTAGTTACTTCCTAGATATAATGGGGTTACAGACATTGGGTAATACACCTGTTCCAAATGGGAGCAAATTGTCTAAAACAAAGGGCCCCATGAAGTTTGAAATCCAGTAGGGCAGTCAAATCTTAAAACTCCAAAGTTATTTCCTTTGACTCCATGTCTCACATCCAGGTCACATTGATGAAAGAGGTGGGTTGCCATGGTCTTGGGCAGCTCTGCCCCTGTGGCTTTGCACGGTACAGCCCACCTCCTGGCAGATTTCACAGGCTGGCATTAAGTGTCTACAACTTTTTCCAGGCACATGATGCAAGCTATTGGTGGATCTACCGTTTTGGGGTGGGAGGATGATGGCCCTCTTCTTACAGTTGCACAAGGCAGTGTCCAGTGGGAATTCTGTGTGGGGGCTCCAACACCACATTTCCCTTCCACACTGCCCTAGCAGAGGTTCTCCATGGGGGCTCTGCCCCTACCTCACAACTCTGCTTGGACATCCATACATTTCCATACATCCTGTAAAATCTAGGTGGAGGTTCCCAAACCTCAATTCTTGACTTCTGTGTAGCCATGGCCCAACACCACATGGAAGCTGTCAAGGCTTTGGGCTTCCACCCTCTGAGGCAACAGCCTGAACTGTATGTTGACCCCTTTTAGCCACAGCTGGGATGCAGGGCACCAAGTCCCAAGACTGCACAAAGCAGCAAGGCCCTGGGCTCAGCCCACAAAACCATTTCTTCCTCCTAGGCCTCTGGGCCTATGACATGCTCTGGAAATATTTTTCCCATTGTCTTGGTGATTAATATTTGGCTCCTCATTACTTATGCAAATTTCTGCAGTTGGCTTGAATTTCTCCTCAGAAATAGGTTTTTCTTTTCTATCACATAGTCAGGCTGCAAATTTTTCTAACTTTTATGCTCTGCTTGCCTTTTAAACATAAGTTCCAATTCCAAACCGTATCTTTGTGAATGCATAAAACTAATGCTTTTAAGAGCACCCAAGTCATGTCTTGAATGCTTTGCTGCTTAGAAAGTTCTTCTGCCAGACACCCTAAATCATCTCTCTGAAGTTCAAAATTCCACAGATCCCTAGGGCAGGGCAATACGCCACCAGTCTCTTTGCTAAAGCATAGCAAGAATCACCTTTGTTCCAGCTCCCAATAAGTTTCTTATCTCCATCTAAGACCATCCTCAGCCTGGACTTCATTGTCCATATCACTATCAACATCTTGGTCAAAACCATTCAACAAGTCTCTAGGAAGCTCCAAATTTTCCCACATCTTCATGTCTTCTGAGTCCTCCAAACTGTTCCAATCTCTGCCTGTTACCCTGTTCCAAAGTCGCTTCCACATTTTTGGGTATCTTAATAGCAGTACCCCACTCTACTGGTACCAATTTACTGTATTAGTCAATTTTCATATTGCTATGAAAAATAGCCAAGACTGGGTTAATTTATAAAGAAAAAGAGCTTTAATTGACTCACAGTTCTGCATGGCTGGGGAGACCTCTCAATCACAGCAGAAAGCAAAGGAGGAGCAAAGGCAAGTCTTACATGGTGGCAGGCAAGAGAGTGTATTCAGGGGAACTGCTCTTTAGAAAACCATCTGATCTCATGAGACTTATTTACTATCACAGGAACAGCATGGGAAAAACCTACCCCCATGATTCAATTACCTCTCACTGGGTCCCTCCCATGACACGTGAGGATTATGGGAGCTACATTTCAAGATGAGATTTGGGTGGAGAAACAGCCAAACCATATCAGGGTGCTTCTAAAAACAGAAACCTGATGTATTTTATATTAACAGAGAAATCTTCCCTCATTCTCAGACAAAGGTGAAGAGTAAAGTAGGTGTAAATCCCAATAGATTTAGAAAAAGTGAATAAGTTAATACTGTTCATAGATTTCAAGCAGCAGTTCAAATTCTGACTCTGTGTCTCTGCATTTCTGTCTTTGTTTCTCTGTGTGTGTGTCTCTGCGTGTGTGTGTGCACACACATTTAGAAGATACACTTAAATTAAGGCACAGATTTTATGTTAGATAGATAGATATTCTCACCAAATACATTTCTAAGTCTCAATTTTCTTATCTATAAAAAGGACTATGATAATATGCTTCATAGTAAGTTTCAGCAATTAAATTTTATAATACAAATGAAATATTACCCAGAGTGCCTCTTACATAACACATTATTTACCATTTCCTCATCCTGTCTTCTAATGGCAAAGCATTCAGAAATAGATGCTGTATGGTTATTAGTCTTTAATAAAATTAGTTCAGTCTCAAATGTTAATTTTTGTATAATTCATTCATTGCACGAAAGCAATTTCATAATAAATACTGTTATAAAAGAACTTTGAGATATTTACTATTTTAATATACTCAAACAAGTGATTTATATGTAAACAACCAGACAGTCAGATGGCATATAAAATTATATGGATATAGTAAAGAATTAAATTTCATGAGCAATAAGAGGGCGTGGTGGTATATAAGGTGCTAACTGCTCTGCAGATATTAAAAAGAAATTTACTACCAGGCATTGTGGTTCACATTTGTTTTCTCAGCTACACAGGAGGATCACTTGAGGCCAGGAGTTTGAGGTCAGTCTAGGAGATATGGCAAGACTCTGTTTCTAAAAAATGAATATAAATTAGCCACAGGTAATGGTGCATCCCTGTAGTCCCAAGTACTTGGGAGGCTTAGATGGGAGGAGGTCAAGGTTACAGTGAGCTGTGATTGTGCCACTGCACTCTAGTCTGGGCAACAGAGTGAGACCCCATCTTTTTAAAAAAAAAGAAAGAAGAAAAGAAACTTACAGAAATAGAGATTGTTGTGGAGTGAGGCTTTTAGGAAAAGCCTTGAGTAGACCCTGGAAGGATAGGTGATACACACACACACATCCATATGGACAAGAAAAGGGAGGGAATTATAGACTAGAGAACTCTTGAATTAAGTTACAAATGTAGGAATAACTCCATATGTGTGTGCAGGCATATGAGAGAGATGCATACATAAGAACTTGTCTTGGTCACAAAGTTCTTATTAGTCAGCAGTGAGAAATAAGGTTGGATGGGTTTATGGAGGCAAGATTATGTATTCCGGAACTCCAAGTACAAGAGCAAGGTTTCATCATTCGCTTGGCTTACAGCCAATTGTCCCAACAATTCCAGCTAATAATGTTGACATTGGCCATACATACCCCATTTGTGAGTATGAGTAATGGGTGAATTTTTTCCCACTTATTTTATGTATTTTTCTCAGGCTTTCTTAATGTTTTTAACACTTACTTGTTTTTATTAAAGGAAAAACATATTCATTCATTCACCTAATCAGGCACCAATCTGGAGATAAAATGAAGAAATAGAATCAAATTTAAAACATGTATTGCATACTTATTGTGTATCACACAATGCACTAAGTACTGAGATAGTGGTGAATAAGAAATAAAACTTTTGCCCACCCAAGAGCATATAACCCAATTGAAAATATTAATTTCAAAAAAAGGGCAAGGAATTTTGAGAAAGACATCTTAGGGTACTTTAACCTAGTCAATAGAGTAAATAAAAATTCACAGAGGAAGAAAGACTTACACTTTCGCATAATGGAGTTATACAATAATTGCATGCATCCTCCCTGTTGTCATCTCATTTACTTGTTGGAGGTACTTAGAAGGGTGGCAGGTCTTTATGTATAGAAGTTTCTTTGTGTATTGCTACCTGCTAAGTGATTTTGAGAAGAGGCAAATACAGCAAGAAAACCAAACAGCTCTTAAGGGGTTGTTGGGAAGTAAGGTAAAGACATTTAAGAATGGCATTAGAGGTGAACTAGAATTTCCTTTTATTCCAGATTCAGAGTCTGTTCAAACTGGACTCCCCCATGATCTTAGGTGATGGTTGTTACTAGATGTTCAACAGGGGGTCTCCTGTGCTACTGCATTAAACTTCTGGAGGATAGCTATATGGACTTTAGTGGTTAAGGGAACTTAGTGGCTATGGCCTCTGACTTGCACATTAATAGTTAGGGCTCTGGAGCTTCCACCGTCCAGCTGGCATGGCCAGTGTCAAGACACCAAATCTCAGCCCTCATGACACAGCATTGGGCAGGATTGGCTTTCAGCAGGCATTGCTGTCAGGTGCTTCTTCAGAGGTTGAAGCAGGGGCCATATTTAAGCTTTCTTACAGAATTCAGATACACGAAAGTTCCAAACATTGTTGCTCTGATTTGAGTGTTTGTCTCCCAGAATCTCATGTTAAAATTTGATCCCAGTGAGTTGGAAGTGGGGCCTAATGGGAGTTTTTTGGGTCATGGGGGGAAAATCTCTCATGAATAGATTAATGCCCTTCCCTGTGGTGAGTGAGTTCTCACTCTATTAGTTCCTGCAAGAGCTGGTTGTTAAACAAGAGACTGACACCACCCTCTTCTCTTTCTTGCTTCCTCTCAACATGTGATCTCTGCTTACACTGGTTCCCCTTCACTGCTATGAGTGGAAACAGCCTGATGTACATGCCTGGGCCATGTGTCTGGCACAACCTCTTTTCTTTATAAATTACCCAGCTTCAGGTATTCGTTTCATGTCAACACAAAATGGGCTGCTATAAAATATCAATTTTCTGCAACTTGTTAATAGGTAATTAAAAAAAAAAAAATTGGGGGAGGGTAGGAGGAGAGTGAGGCATTTCCTTGGTTTTGCACTTTAGGAAACTTTGAATAAAGGCAATTAGAATTTTTACACTCTGGAATGTGTTAATGTGTATTGTGACACTAAGTTACGATATGCAACATTTCCCAAAAGTAATTATGGGCCCTGGTAACAGCTTGATTCATGGGTGTTTATATGCAGTTTAGGAAAGTCTACAACAAACTGTAACAGCATGACCTTGATAATGGTGAGATTTTTATTCCTTGACATCTATGGGATCCAAATCACTCTTCTCTCATTTCATATCCTTGACTTAGTGCCTTTGGCCTACAGCTGAAACCAGTCCTGACTTGTCAAAGGAATTGACTGAAGCCAGATAGTGCTCTTCTTTTTTTTTTTTTTTTTTAAATCAAAGGATGCCACACAAAAACTTTGAGAAACTTTACTCTCAGGAAGTCCTTAAATGCTATGTCCAAAATAAACTAAATGCCTCATGCCCTAGCTTCAGTCATTTATTTCTTCTTCTGACTTCAGTGGAAATTCAAAGCAGCTGATAACTATTATATAATCATTTTCACATATTTATTTGCTGTTAGTAAAGTACTCTTTGGTTGTCTTTTTTTTTTTAATGATGAATTGTTCTAGTTCGTTTTTAAGCTGTCACCCTGAAACTAACACTTGGTTTATTTCTAGAAATTAATCCCACCCAATAATCTAGTTGGGTGGCATAAGCCCTCCTAGATATGCAGTTGTTCAGAGATGTGTTCAGAAACTCCTTACACACTGTTTTGTAAGAAATTTGCATATTCCTGCAGCACATCTGTAATGGTTAATTTTATGTGTCAACTTGATTAGGCTAAAGCGTGCCCAAATAATTGGTAAAACATGATTTCTATCTGTTTGTGAGGGTGTTTCTGGAAGAGATGAGCATTTGAATAAGTAGACTGAGTAAAGAAGATGCTCTCACCAATGTGCATGGGCAGCACCCAATCTATTGAGGACCCAAATAGAACAAAAAGGCACAGAAAGGGATATATATAATGTATGCATGTAAAAATGTCTATAGGTATGTAAATATAAATATATATGTACATATGTTAAATTTCTCTAGAGACCTCTAATACAACTGCCTTGGCTGCATTTAAACTTCAGTCCATTCATGGAATGGCCACTGATATTTGTGACTACAATTATTGAATTTACTCCTGAATTAGGATTGCCAGACAAAATAAGGAATACCCAGTTAAATTTGATTTTCAGGTAAACAACTAATTTTTATTTTATTTTATTTATTTTTTTCTGAGAGGGAGTCTCGCTCTGTCGCCCAGGCTGGAGTGCAGTGGTGCAATCTCAGCTCACTGCAAGCTCCGCCTCCTGGGTTCCGGCCATTCTCCTGCCTCAGCCTCCCAAGTAGCTGGGACTACAGGCGCCCGCCACCTCGCCCGGCTAGTTTTTTGTATTTTTTAGTAGAGACAGGGTTTCACTGTGTTAGCCAGGATGGTCTCAATCTCCTGACCTTGCGATCCGCCCGTCTCGGCCTCCCAAAGTGCTGGGATTACAGGCTTGAGCCACCGCGCCCGGCCGACAACTAATTTTTAAAAGAAGTATTTAGCATATGCCCTATGTACCAAAAATTATTTATTGTTTACTTGTAATTCAAATTTCACTGGGGATCCTATATTTTTATTTGCTAAATCTGGCTTCTCTAATGTGATAATTTGAAGAGCACTTGTTTATAGAAGGAACAATTATCTTGATTTTAGTTTAAAATGCACCATATATGTCTCTTCTGCCTATATCAGAATTAGCCTGCCTAATAGCAAATTAGTCACAAGATTAGAAGTTATGGAAATTATGAATAGAAAATGTTCCAAAATAATTGAATACCTCTTATTGGCTGTTTTGTTAATTTACTACTGATGTCAATGTTTGAAAGAGTTTCTTACCTACCGCAGGTGGGAAGTTTAGGAATTAGAAATGCCAGTGGGGCTGTATAATCTTAGGTGAGAGTCTAATGTCTGTGAATGTGTTTCCTCAACTATTAATGGAGATAATAATACCTACATTATAGGCCTGTGGCAAGGATGAGAACAATTTAGCTTTTGTAATGGGCCTGAAACAACATCCAGGCTTCCTTTAGCAACATTCCACATATGTTGATTAACTGATAATATGTTTAAGAACCAGGGATATAACTGAGCTACACAAATTTCCTGCAGACAATAAGCACTTAAAGAAACAAAAAAGCAAAGGAAGTTTAAGTAATGGTATGACCTAAAAATGTATGCTGTAAATATGAAGGGTCACACTGGAAGGTGGTATGTTACCTAGAGTGAAAGAGGTGAGAGGATTGCCCTGCTGTGGTAACATTTCTACTGAGATTGGAGTGAAAGGAGCTGGCCCTGAGGAGACCTGTGGGCAGGATATTCAAGGAAAGATTATGAGTGCAAAGGCAGAGAGAACTTGGATTGCTGGAAGATTGGAGTAACCAAACGGTGAGACTAGAGCATGAATGAGGGTCAACTTTTTTTTCTAAAATACAATAAAAATTATTTACTATAAGACAGAATGAAGAAAATCCACATACAAAATACAAGCCTATATACTTTAATTATGTTCAGCATCATGAAATTGTATTTTGATACTGGTACTTATATCAGTACCAGTACAAGAAAAAAATAATTATAAAAACTGTTGCACATTCATTGAAAGCATATATATAGGCGATTAATATACCCTGCTTAGTAAGATGGGCCCATCAATCTTACATGTGGGTGTTGTAGCAAGGTCAAAAAGCTGTACCAGTTTCTTATTCTCGCCTTCGCAGTTGGGTATTCGTTCATGGGCCACGCTTTGCATAGCTGGAGTAAGAGAAAGGCAGATGTAATACCAGCCATGATAAGAAGTCAAGATTTAATTCTAAATCCTAGCCAGATATGTTAATAATAACATGAAGAATGATGATCAATAGTGAGATTTGATTTTCAAGTCAGTTGTAAATGAAATAGGATTCTCTTTATTCTAAGCTTCCTAGAAGCATAGGTCTAAGCAGGGTGAGCTCATTACGGAAGACATCCATAATGGTAAAATATTCACGTTTTCCCAAGATGCCCACCATTTCTGTATCACCAGCTGGTTCTTCCTTTCAGTGTCATGCTGGAAAGAGAGATTTAAATGGGGGGACAACATAACTCAATTCTCGTCTGGCTCTGAATAGTATCCAAACTAGTAGCAAAACTTCGCCTGTTTCTTAACATTTCTCAGTTCTAGTTTTCTTACTTGCGAAAAAAAAAATTAGAGTGGAGAACTCGCTACTCTCTAAGGTATTTTGAATTCTAAAATGTTATACATTTATGGTTCTAACTGTGTCTTTTTTCAATAGAATAAACTTTTCAGAAAGAAAGGAACTTATTAAATTAAAATCAAATTAATCAAAACAATTTAAAATTCTTTTTAAAGCAAATCAAAATAATTTTACTCAATCAAAATAAAATTAAAATCAAAACGGTAATTTGATTTTTATGCAACTGCTTGAAAATATTTGTATAGGTAAAAATTTTTGTATAGGTAAAAATATTTTACAAAAATATTTTTGTAAAAATATTTGTATAGGTAAAATTTCTAGTAATTACCATATCTGCACTGGGTTTGTTATTTTATTACAAAGAAGTTTTTAGCGTACTCAGACTAAGCTGTCTATAGATTAGAAATTAGTATTTATTTACTTTTCAACTCTTTTATTCTTATTTTAATACTCTTCATCATGTTTTACATTTCATTTTTATATGAGTATCATGTGCTAATTTAGGATGATGCCAAAAAATAATAAGCATCTCTTTCTAGAACATTTTAAATGTAAATTTTAAAGTGGCTTAAATAAAGATGCTCAGGAAATTACCTATTCATCAGTTAAATATTTATTGAACCCTTTGTTAAATATTAGAATAATATAAAAATAAATGGTTGTCAACCAGTCCTTTTTAGGTTTGTTGGAGATTATGGTTTGTTGGAGGAGAAGCTAAAAGCAAGTCAATCTAGAAGATAAAATTTTTTAATTGAGAAAAATACAAAGTGCTCTGGGAACCCAAGGCCCAGAGTGGTTAATTCTGCCTTGGAGAGTTAAGGCAAGACTTGGGGATACTTCAATAGGGTCTTGAAGAATGACTGGAAAATATGTTTTAGTCAAGAGATTAAAAGTGTGTGGACAGGTACAGCAGCAGAAAAAGGCACATGGGAGAAGACAGGTAGTTCTGACAGGCATTTGGAGGTAACAGCCATATACTGCCAAGGTTTGATTTTGGAAGTATTCTATCATGTTTCCAAGTTTGAAAATTATTTTATAATAAATGGGAATACACATTAGAGGATTTAAGTAGAGAAATAAGGAGAAGAGTAATTGAGAGCCAACAGTATCTCATTTTACCAGTAGGACCTCACTGAATCCTGGTAAACTCTCAGGTAGTTTTGACTTACTAGCTTACAAATAAAGAAACTGACACTCAGCGAGGTTCCTTAACCTCCCCAAAATAATAGAACGAGTAAGTGGCAGAGCTGGCATTTCAATCTAATTGTTTGACTTCAAAGTTCCAAAGGCCATTAGCTTTCCAAAGGCCAGGCACTTTACCATGCAGCACACTGCCTCCAGACAGGGTGGTATGTTGTTGGTGGGAAAAGTTCTCCTCTGTCTTGTCTCTCAGGCAACCCAACTTTCTGACACTTCCTTCAAAAGGTTATACCCCAGCGCATTTTGTGTGCAAGGGGATGGGAATTTACCTAACTTGAGAATATTGTGCCCTTCCTTATCAACAATGGCCTCACGGGGCCTGCCTCAGGCTTTTCATCCCCTTCCAGCAGGTCTGGCCAGCAGTTCACAGGCTACATGGACAAACTTAATTAAATTCAAGTGAGTGTTGTTACCAAGACCTGACAGGCACAGTTGTGTGCAGCTGAATAATTGAGTTGTGCAGACTTTTTTTTTCTTTGCCTTCTTGGTGGTAGGCTTTTTTTGGGGGGTTTTGTTTTGTTTTCTTTGGGTTTCTAAAGATGACCCTGACACTTTTCATAAAGCTGTTTTCTAGTAGGAACGCCCTCCATCAAAGAGACGCAGTTTGGTTGCCAGGCTACCATGAGAAAAGAGAACTCTGAAGTGACAATGCCGACCTTTTATTGGAGTATCCAAGGTCTGTACTTGTTTAGTACAAAAGTACCTCCCATAGACCTCACAGCTAGAACTCCACAGTGTCACTACCTGAACCCCAGACTGTGAAACAAGAAGGCACAGCCTCGCCTGGCACAAGCTCGCAGAGATGATTGAAAAACAAACCATGTCAAA
Source organism: Piliocolobus tephrosceles (assembly GCF_002776525.5). NCBI lineage: Eukaryota > Metazoa > Chordata > Mammalia > Primates > Cercopithecidae > Piliocolobus > Piliocolobus tephrosceles. The sequence goes on from NC_045436.1 coordinate 117,028,932, forward strand.
TCGGTAGTGAGGAAAAGAAAAGGTCACTGGAAGATCTATTTAAAAAATATTACTCATGATAAACACAGATGAAACTAATTAAGGGGTATTTTTCTGATGCAGCCTTCCGGTGCAGTGATAAAAGGATGTCCAGTTGATAGAAAGAAAGGAACAGTTTGGTTCTGTAGCTTATTTACTTCTGTTTGGGCACAGATCACTTGCAATCTGTCCCTGAATTGTAGGAGCCTTCAGCATCTCATATTTTGGCTTTCAGATTTCTTTTTTTAATGATCTTTTTTCTTCTGGCTTTTTAAATATCACAAAGCTTACAACTCAGGGGTTTCTCAGTTACTGCTTCCCCTAGTACAGATAGTAATCATCCAGTCTTTGTATTAATTTCCAGTTTTCAGTGTTAATTTCCAGTATAAAATATAAAACAGATGTAAATGATAGAGTAAACATTTTAACAATTTCTGTTGTTCTTGACATGTGACTCACTACTTTAAAGAATGTGCACTGGTAAAAATGATCAGTTTTTTTTTTCTTTTCTTTTTTTTTTTTTTTTTTTTTTACCAGTATTTAGATTTTAGAGTGGGCATTAGGCCTGAAAATATTTGCATATACTTCACTAAAGTAGGTCATGTCATGCTATGGTCCAAACTAATTGAATGAAGTGTGTATAAATTAGGTGTGCACAGTCAGTATATGAAGTTTCCTTCTTTTTTTTGGTTTCTTTTTTTTGTTGTTGAGACGGAGTCCCGCTCTGTTGCCCAGGCTGGAGTGCAGTGGCGCGATCTCGGCTCACTGTAAGCTCCGCCTCCCGGGTTCATGCCATTCTCCTGCCTCAGCCTCCCCAGTAGCTGGGACTACAGGCGCCTGCCACCTCGCCCAGCTAATTTTTTGTATTTTTAGTAGAGACAGGGTTTCACCGTGTTAGCCAGGATAGTCTCCATCTGCTGACCTTGTGTTCCACCCACCTCGGCCTCCCAAAGTGCTTAGATTACAGGCTTGAGCCACCGTACCCAGCTGAAGTTTACTTCTTTTGAAAATGTTTTGATCTTATAGTTTGTTCCAACCTGATAATAGTGTGGAACTTTGCAGTTCATAAAATGTTATCTTTCACATAGATTATTTTTATATTACTTTATCTTGTTCAGTTCCTGTGATATAGATTGGTGTAGTTGTTACTTACCTTTTTACACATGGTGAAATGGAAATTAAGTGAGTATTCAAAGTTACGCACGATCTCTACCAAAACTAAAATTTTTCTCAAGAAGACTCTTGGCTCCTATGCTAGAGTGGATGGGGGGGGAATTCGGACCCTCAGGCACTCAGTTTTGTCTTCTGCTTCTTTTTTAAAGAAATGGTTTTATAAAGGTCCTTTCTGTCTTCTCTGGAACTTGGAAAGTCTTTGCATTTTCTAGAGAACCCTGAAATAACATATGCTGTGGCCATTGTTGACGAGAAATGAATGCTTCCACAGATCTCTTTGTTTTTCTTTCTTCAATCAGAGAACATTCTATGATGGTTTCTGCATGCACTGTAAAAAGTATCAAAATGTGATTAGTCAATTAATTTGCAATTTGGTCAAAGGTGCTGAGGTGAAACTCCTCTGAAATACATAGATATTTATAGATAGTTATCAGATAATTAAAGCATCTGTTAGTATTAATTTAAGAAAATATTTAATGAGCACCTACCGTACAAGTTAAGAAAGATAAATTCCAAACAAACAATCGTGAGAGGTCAGGGCTCTGAAAGTGACCCAGTGGTGCTCCTGGGTGGGTGTTGGCACTGTTTTTGTAAAATGCCTACAAGTGATTCTTATGGTCTACCATTTGTATTTGGAATATAACACAAGGCTTTCTCTCAAATCAGGAGATTTTGTTTTGTTTTGTTTAGAATGGTCTATAGAGCTTTGGAAGATAAATGTAAATTTTCCTTTATTGAAACAGTTTGTATTGAAAATTTATAGAAATGATGAGGTTTGATCATGTAATTATATCTGTTAGTTCTGCTTAGAAGCCATTTCTTTGTCTTCTGGTATTATTATCTTGATTTTCTTCTGGGGATAACCTCTCTCCTACCTGCATGCTGTCTGGTTGGGTGGGTTGACCCATTCTTGTTTCCAAGATTTGCATGTCCAAAGCCTAGCCAGTCAGCTAACAATTATTCCCTTGAAGATACACGACCCAGGATAGTGAAAAAGTACTGTTTTTCTTTTGGGATTGTTAAAGTTGGAGCTATAGAAGATTAGTACATGGAGAGATCTTGAAATTAAATTGAAGCCAACACAAAAGAAAGTAGAGACAAGAGATGAAGACCAAGAGTGATGGGATGCAGGGCTAGAGAGAAAGATATAGTGATAGAATGAGAATGAAAATGATAGTGATAGAATGAGGGTTAAATAGTATTTAACCCTCCCAGATTCAATTGTTTCTCAAATTGACATCTAGACTTTTCAGCTATACAAGCCAATAAAATGATATTTTGTTCAAGCCCTCTTGAATTAGGTTGTAGTTACTGGCTGACAAGGGTCTGGACTGATAGGCAGGGATGGGGGATGGTATGCTCTATCAGGAGTGAACAATGTGAAAAAGACATGAAGATGATAAAGAGGGGGGCATGGTCAGGAATAGCAATTATCTAAAATGAATGGCATACATGGTATGTATATGGAAATAATAGGGAAAAAGTTGGGAAAGAAAGTCGGGAAATTATAGTAGAATTGATATGATCAAGTAATGTATTCTTAGTTGTCTAGGTTGGCAATATCAAACAAAAATATGTGAAGTACATATATAATTTCAAATTTCTATTAATCAATTCATAAGGTAAAATTCATTTTATCAATGCACTTTACCTAACCCAGTATATTCATAATATGACCATTTTAACATGTAATCGCTATTAGAATTATTTTAAAGATATTTTAGGGGTTTTTTTTTTTTTGGACTGTCTTCAAAACCCACTCTGTATTTTATACTTTCAGCTTATCTGGTTATGTTTTGGTAACCGCATGTCAAGGGCTCAATAGCCACAAATGGTTGGTGGCTACTGTACTGAAGAGCACCACGAAGAGCCACTGACACTTTCGAATAGGGCTATCACATTGTGAGGGCTGTGTTTTAAGAAGTTGAATCTGTCATGATTTCCAAGATGATTTAGGGAAGGAAAGTCTGAAGCAGGAGACCATTCATTGAATTATGTAAATGTTCCAGGCAATAGTAAAAAACAAACAAACAAACAAAAAACTTAAAGTGATAGAAATTGTAATTAAATGGATATATATTAAAGACTTTACAAGGGTGAAAATCTATAGAATTTGACAAATTTTTAAAACAAGGGAGATAGAGTTAAGAAATAGAAGAGATAACAATGATTTAAGTTTCCCATTAAGAAAAATAGGCACACTGAAAATAATATTTTAGGAATAAAAATGACTTTCATTTTGAAAATTCTGTTTTGGTTAGTTGTAGGAAATCTAACTTACAGATTTCATTAGGCAGTTAAAACTGTGGGTCAGTGACTCAAAATATGGGGTAGTTAAGAGGTGCAGATCTGAAAGAAATATAGATGACTGTTGAGGTTGTAAGAGATAGTGTATAACTAATGAAAAGATATTAAGCATAGCTAAGGGAATAACTTTGCTAATACATATATGAGTAAAAGCAGAAAGGAAGCTCATTAAGAATGTGGAAAAAGAGAGATTGGAAAGGTAGCAGAAAAAGAATAGATGTCAACAAAATCAAAAAAGACCATTTCAAGGAGGCATGTTCAGCAACTTCATGTGAGGTAGAGACCCAATGTGAATGAAGGCATAAAGGACTTTTGTAGCAAGTACTATGTGCACAATAGTTATGTGGCCTTAGCAATTCATGAAACATTTCTTGCTTCAGCTTTTTTATCTGTACAAATCAACTGTGAAAGCATATGTCCCTTGAACCCTTTTATTGGGCTATCATGCCTTTTGGATTAGGTTAATACGTGCTCACAGGCAGAAATGAATCAAGATTTTAAAGCACTATGAAATGAGTTAATGGTAAAGAAGAGAAAATAAATATGAATGCGGTATTAAGAATATTTGTTTGATAACCTGAAAGAGGGATCTAATCAAAGGAGAGACTCTTCAGGTTGGAAAGATCTGAGCACATTTGTAGGCAGAAGGTAAAAAGAACTTGTAGAAGGAAGAACTAAAGACAATACTAGAGCAAGTGTCGTGGAGCAAGCTTGCTGTGGAGGCAGCAGGGGTTTCAGTTATGGATTCCACTGACATCTATTGAAGCCCTCTTCTACTAAGTACCTTGTAAGATGTTCTTACAGATGATGTCTCATTTAATTATTATCACTCCGAAAGGGTAGAATTATTACCCCTATCATTTACAGAGGCAGTTGTGGTATGGTTTAGATCATGAGATTAAAAGTCAATCTCTCTGGGCTTAAACCCTAGTACTGCATCTAATTAGCTATGAAACCTTGGGTGAATTTCTTACCTCCTTCTTTACCCTTTCCTCAGCTGTAAAATAGTATCAATCTCATGGAATTGTACAGCCGTGGTTCTCAACTGGGTGCAGTTTTGCCCTTCAGGGGACATTTGGCAATATCTGGAATCATTTTTTATTTTGATGACTGGTACAAGCTACTGGCAACTAGTGGGCAGAGGCCAGGGATGCTGCTAACCATTTTGCAATGCACAGGACAGCTTATTACAACAAATAGTTAACTGGCATAAATGTCAACAGTGCCAAGGTTGAGAAACCTTATTCTACATGTTAGCTATTAGTACTGCTACCACATTAGAAACTAAGGGCTAGAGAAGCTAAGTAACATAGCCAAGATCACACAGCTAGAAAATGATGGAATCAGGCTTTGAACCTCTCTTTTCTCATTCCAGGTTTGAATCTAATTTCCATGTGTTTCTCATTACATTGCAACTGTCACATAAAAGTAAATTTGCACCTAGCATCCAGATCTTGGTTCCTAATGCTATTCTCTAGGAGCCAGAACTCCATAGAGAAGTAGCCGATTCTAGGGCTAGGGCAGGAAATATACAAGATAAGCCTGAAACATCATGTAGTGCCTAAAGATAAAGAAATGTTTAAAAAAATAATAATACAGACGCTAATGATGGGAATATGTCACAGTACACAGCAGAGAACTGAAAGAGCTTCCAATGGCCACATTTGGAGCAATTTTAGCAAGGAAATTTTGTAGTATTGTGTTATAATCCAAAGCTTAAAATAAATACCCATGAGTACAAACTGATATAAATAAATGATTGACTATATAAATTAGTGAGGGATAATAAACAAATATCCCATGCAGAAGAATTCCAAATAACTAATGTAGATATTCTCTCCTCAAGGAAGAGGAGGCTAACTTCCCACTTCTTAAGTGTAGGCTGTGTCAAGTAACCTTTGTCAAAGAATGCAACATAAAAAAGGAGAGGAGAAATAACTTTATGGGGAGAATCCTGAAAACACTACCTTATCCAGGTGATCAAGGTTAACATCAACAAGTTTTATTGCTGGCATGTACCCCTGATGTGGTATGATGAAAATGACACTTTAATTCTCTAGCTTTCATCCTCAAAATGTGTAAGCTCTGTCTTTGTGTGTGTGTGTGTGTGTGTGTGTGTGTGTGCGTGTAATGAAGTTTCACTCTTGTTGCCCAGGCTGGAGTGTAATGGTGCGATCTTCACTCACTGCAACCTCCGCCTCCTGGGTTCAAGTGATTCTCTTGCCTCAGCCTCCCTAGTAGCTGGGATTACAGGTGCCCGCCACCACGCCAAGCTAATTTTTGTAGTTTTTGTAGAGTCGGGGTTTTACCATGTTGGCCAGGCTGGTCTCAAACTCCTGACCTCAGGTGATCCGCCCACCTCAGCCTCCCAAAGTTTTGGAATTACAGGCGTGAACCACTATGCCCAGCCTATCTAATCATTCAGACAAGTCCCATTTGAGGAACATTCTGTAAGATAACTAGTATTCCTCTAAGCCATCAAGGTCACAAAAACAAGGAAAGTATGAGAAACTGTCACAACCAAGAGAAGACTAACAGCGACATGAAAACTAAATGTAATGTCTTGTCTTGGACGGGATCCTGGAACAGAAAAAGGACATTAGGTAAAAATCAAAGGAAATCTGAACACAGACTTTAATAATACTGTATCAATATTGGCTCATGACTTGTGACAAATATGTCATACTAATGTAAAGTGTTAATAATAGGGGCAACTGGGTGTGAGGCTTATGGAAATGCCCTTTATTAACTTTGCAATTTTTTTCTGTAAATTACAAATGATTCTAAAATAAAAAGTTTATTTTCAAGAAACATTACATTTCAATAATTTCAATAATTCAACTTAAAGTTGAAGAGTAGACATTTTCTTTCTCTTCTTATAGACAAAAAGCAAGGTCAACTAGGGCTTTGAGGGAAGATGCAGTTAGAAGGGAAGAGATGGTTCTAATACTTTAAATAAAGTAGATACAAAGTGAGATATTCTGATATGTTAAAGTGACGGAGGGAATTATGTCCTTGAAGATGGTGTAAAAGATTTGAACTAGTGAATTCAACAGAGATTTTATAGTGAATGTCATGAGTAAGTACATTGTATAAAGTGTTTTAAATCATTAATGTAAAGAATGTAGCAAAATGTATGTGATGTATGTGAAACAAAATCTATTTAAATGATTATTTAAAGAAGAAATAATATTTGTATTGCTTATATACTGAGAGAACCCGTAAGTCCAACTCATCTGCACCAATAGGAATCAGCTGATATTACAGAGCCAGTGCCTCAAAAGATATCATTACTTAGACCAAAGAAGAGGCATCTGTCAGGAAGGCCGCTCAGCATAAAATGCTCCTTGACTATCTAATATCTATTTTTTGTCTCTCTTACTAAAAATTTCTCAATTTCCTTAAGGGAGGCAACCAACCCACCTAAAATAATTCAGTATCTCAGACATCCTGAACCTAGTGGTGGCCACACCACACAGCTGTGGCTAATAAGGATTACAGAGAATTTGCTGGATTTAAGGAAGGTTTTGTCTTCTTTCTTAGAGGTACCAACTGTTCTTCATTGCTTTTTCCCTTCCTCCCTATAAGATAGGTTCTATACCTAGAGTGTAGCAATAACTTTGTGATCATAAGGCTATAATCCTGAGGGTGAGGTCCAACACCACTAAAGATGGACAGCCAGGTTGTTGGTAATATTTTTGAACTGAGCAGCTGCACTAGCCTGGATAGTATCTTCTTGTTTTCCAGACAAATAGTGTCACTCTTAATGGAGTTTTATTCCATGTAGTTGGAGGTAATCCTTACTGAAGCAGTGTCCTCAACTGTTGTATATCTTCAGGAAAGACTTCCCGTCAAGAGCAGAGGATGAAGACAGTATAGATTTAGTGAATGAGATTAGTTCATAATCAGACAATCAATAGGATGGCTAATATAGACATATCATCCCCAATTTCTGGTAGTCTAGCTTTTATACAGCCAGCTTCCCCTTCTGATTTAGAAAAAGCCGATCTGCAAGGGGATGGTACATTGTGTCATCTCTGCCTGCATTTCCTTGCTATCATTAGGCCTTTCTTTGTACCCAGAGAATCTTGAAAATAATTCATGGCAAATGGCCAATGCATTTTCTTAGAACATTATCTGTTATATATTGATTTAGGAAAATACATTTTGGAATGTACAAGTGAGGGAAATTCCCCTTACCTGATGATTTCTATTCCTCTGCCAAACAGTTAATGTAATGTAAAACAAACAAATAAAAACAATGCAAAGCAAAATCAGAGTGCATGAGCATAAAAATGAAGGTTTCTTCCCCAGAAGTGTCATAGAGGAGTGTAGTGAGTTGGTTCATGAAATTTTTGAGAGTATATCTCTAGGTGTGCATTATCAGTATCTCGTGTTAAATGAAAAATATTTGTATTATTGGTTTCATTCACGAGTGCCTCCTTTTTTCAATTGCATAACAAGTGTTCAGATAAAAGTACTTGAAATGTGTGTAAGAGACTGAATATCAAAAGCTTAGGAGGGAAAATTTCTTTGGTAGGAAGTGGAAGACAATATAAAAGAGAATCTAAAAAAAAATCTTTCTGATGATTTACCTCGAGAGATTTTTATATATTTTCCTATTTCCTTACATTTTATCTGAAAACATTCAACGCATTCCTTAATATTTTGTTGCTTTTTACTATCAAGAAAGTATATATGTCTTAGAGTAATATCATCAGTTTCAATGATATGCAATACAAATGAAATTGTTCCCTTTGTTATAAAAGCTGTACCTCTAGTGCAGTCTACTCTTTAGATTTAAAATATTATTCTTTTATGCACATTGTGGTAGAATGTATAATGGTTAATTCACAGAGAGAAATATGTCCTCTCTGAACAAAAAGGCTAAAGTGATCTCTGAAGTGCTGGCACCAACCACTCTTTGCAGCAGTTTTGGAAGTTGCCAGAAGCTGGGAAAATGTGAAGAGACCATATGCTTCTATGTGACTTTTCTTCCACTCATGGACCAAAGTAAGTCTAGCATTTTCCCAGATGTCAGTGGACAAACTGACCCAGTTGTTAGGCACTGTTTTCAGAAACATCACAGCCAGAAGTAGACATAAAATTGAAAGCATAGGATTATATCCTAGGATGGCATTTTAGTGCCAAAAAGGAAAAAAACCTCTATATTAATACAGATTGTTAATGAAGCACATATGACTACTGATGAAATGACCAGTGGAATATAAAAGTAAGACATAACTTTAATCAATTCTGATAACCCATGGTTTTCTCACATGAGATTCATTGAGGAATTTTTGTTTGCTTAGATGAACAGGATTGAAATAAAGAAATGGTTGATTGGACACATGATCCTCTATAGGTGAAGTATTGGCAACCTGTACAAAAGGCCTGGCAAAATCTCAATAGGCTATCAGCCCTTTCCTTCTCTTCCCTGTCCAAAGCCATTGCGACAATATGGATCCTATTACTGCTTCTGGGAAACACAATTGATTCCAGGAGGTCATGGCAAGTGGAGATGACCAAAGCGGCATTTATTCCCTGCCTACTTGGCCCAGTAGGTAAGGAGTGGGGCTCTTCTTTGGTTGGTTAGTAACAAATGCAACTGTGCCAGGCAAAGAATGGTGGCCTTCTGCCAGTAATTCCTGGCCATTACTTGCTGTCTTTGGCTTCAGATACTTCCTATTTTTCTCCAGGCCACTGTACCTCTGAACTAGCAAAGTATTATTAAAGTAAATCTCAACTTTTTATATTTATGTGTTTTTACGCTTGAAAGACTTACATAGAAACCTGCATAGTTTTGACAGTTCCATATCAGCTTGTAATTATGGCAACAAGAAATTAATTTCCATTGCCGCAGGTGTGCCCAAAGAGACAGAAAAATCATCAGACACATCAGTTATTTTAGTTCAAAAGAAGGGGACTGCTCTGAAACATTGGAGCTTACTATTAGAACAAAAAAGGTAGTAAATTTTGAATCTCTTTTATGTATACTCAGTAAGATTCAAAGAAACATTGTATCTATATAAATGACATGGTAAGTATTGAAAAAAATCCTAAGAGTAATTCAACTATAATTTAAAGAAGAGTTTAAAAATGATTGCCAAATTAAAAGCAACAAAAGAGGTTGTGAAGAAAGGTTTGTCTATGATAGCAAATTGAACTTTAAAAGTGTGAAATGTTCACTAAATTCTCCAAGAGCCGACATAAATAGATACAGATAAAAAATGATGAAAGAAAAGATGAGATGTAGACAGAAGCAAGAAATTTAATACACCTATGACAAAGATTTCAGAAACAGAAAGAGAGTCAAAAAGAAATACTAATAAAAAGATAATTAAGGGAAATTTGAATTAGCTGAGTCTGAGTTTGAACTTTAAAACGGGCTCAGTAAAAACAAGGCAAAATAAGTTTAAAAAGAGAAATTAGTAGCCCTAGTTTAAGGAAAATAAATTACATTTAAGCAATTTTTGAATGAAAGAGATGATTTCCAGATAGTCTAGATAGTTTAAAAACCGAACAAAATATAAGAACAATGAAAATTCAGTGTATCAAAGGTTATGGTAAATGACCAAAGGAAGCCGTTCTAGAAAGTGAGGGACCACATGTTTATATTATTAAACATGAATGAATGAAACTAATTTAAAAAATATGTCAACACATTTGAAAATGAGCAGTTACATTTAAGAAAAGTAGGAGAAAGAAGCTAATTTATACAAAAGATAAATGAGCAATTGCAAATTAATAATCCATGGAAAATCATAAACGCTAACAATGGGTTATTTTAAAAACATAAAAATATTTAATATGCTGGTAAATCTAAACAACACAAATGACTGGAAACATAAAATGATGCATCTATAAAAATTTAAAAATAAGATACATATAAGTCTACATTAATAATGGTAAAATCTTGGTGATATATATGATTTTATAGTAACTATAAATTAGTAAAATGGACTGTACAATAATGAGAAAGACCAGATAACCAGAGAAGTACTTACAAATTGTATTTTTTTAAGGCTCCTGTCCAGATAGTTTTACAGGTGAATTCTTCTAAATTACTTCCAAGGAAGAATGACTGTAAAGAACCTAAGAAGAAAAACTCAACTAGTATAAACCTAATAACAAAATTCGACAAAAAAAATTGTGATTTTTTTCTCCCTTCCCTTGAACTTCCCTTCCTTTTCTTTCCTGTCTTCCCTTTTGCTCTTATTCTTTTTGTTTGCTTTCTTGTTTATTTTCTGAAGTGTGTACAGCTAAGACACACATTTTTAGAAAAAAAAAAAAAAAAAAAACAGAGAGATTAACCATGAAAGTCATCCTAAGATATTTTAATGTTATATTAATTAAAATAAAGTTGCCAGATTTTGTCTCTCCACATATATACATAGGCATTATATATATAGTATTACCTTTTTTTTTTTTTTTTTTTTGAGACTGAGTCTCAGTCCATTGCCCAGGTTGGAGTATAGTAGTGCAATCTGGGCTTGCTGCAACCTCCACCTCTCGGGTTCAAGCGATTATTGTGCCGCAGCCTCCCAAGTAGCTGGGATTACTGGTGCACACTACCACGCCCAGCTAATTTTTGTATTTTTAGTAGAGACAGGGTTTCGCCATGTTGGCCAGGCTGGTCTCGAACTCCTGACCTCAAGCAATCTGCCTGCCTTGGCCTCCCAAAGGGCTGGGATTACAGGTGTGAGCCACTGTGCCTGGCTGTTACTGTGTTTTATACATATATGTGATGTTACTATATTTCTGTGATATGTAAATATAAATATCTAGACATTTTATTTTAATTACAGTAGCATTAGTATATCTTAGGATATATATACACTCACAAATGATGTTTGTATGATACTATGTTACTACATATATATGTGTATATGCGTGCATATATATATTACATGTAAATATAAAAGTAATAGTATAACACAAATATCATGCAAAAAATAGGAAAATGAATTTAATTTAAAGTGGAATTAACTAATAATGATACAGACAATATCGGGTTCTTATATACCTGGAGGTGGAAGTTAGATTAGGAAACAATTACATGTCTGAAAGAACAGTGTGTTGCCATTCAATCCAAAAAGACTGGGAGGAAGTGAGTTTGACTCAGATACGATCTTTACATTCATGATTTTTCTGAGAGTCCTGTTAACTGAGATAAATAGAAGCTGCATACTACAATAGTTCTGTTAGTTAGCAAGTTAAATAGCCTCTGCTTTGCATGATTTATAAAGAATTGTTTTGTTTTCACCAAGCTGAGTTTAAAAGAGCTATACTATCAGAGTATTTGTTAGAATGTCACTGCTAAAGGTTTTACTAATGTCAATGCAGTAATTGTTTCAGAAAACTTCCTAAGATGGCTCATCATTTGTGTATGGCTTTTTTATTTTTATTTTTGGTAACAGTGAGCTTTCTCTGATTGGTTAAAATAAGAGTTCACTTTGGAAGTTGCTGATGCTCATGGGAAAATATTAGGCAATAGATGCAATATGCAATACAACAAATTAAATGTAAAATGCTCTTTAAGAGCTAATTATAGTACTTGAAGAAGTATAGTTTATGTTATTGAATTAGGCCTGAAGGATGCGATATTCTATGAGTAGCACTTTTTAAATGAAGTGCGTTTTTCAGTTTATGTGGTGGTTATCTGCCAGTGATATTTTCAGCTTGTTTTTATTTATGGGAAATGGAGCTTGGATTATTTACATGCTTAGCATCATGCACACATTTCAATACAAACTCAAAAGAAAAACATACGGGACAGGAAGGAGTATCTTGTTAGTCCATGTGATAATGATTTGAGGTGAAAACCACTACATATGAACAGCCCATGTTATGGAGGCTCTGTTTTTCCCAAACAAGAGTTGTTTGCACCTAGGATTCTGATCTGGATTTATGCTTCCCCCGTCTGAAATTTAAAGTGCCTCTCCTCTGCCACAACAGAATGAAGAATTTCCAGATTACAATGCTATAGGGCTAAACCATTAGATTTTTCTTTCCAAATAAATACAGTAGACCACTGAGAATTCTAAAGTCTATAAGAAGGAGAAAACCTTTGGAAATTTAAAACAAATCATTTGGCAATTATTTTCTTGAAGGAAGCTATGAACATTTTCAGTTAGAAGTCATGAACTGCCAGCAAAGAAGCTCTTATTAGGGGAAAGCAACTGGTCTCTTTGAAATTAGCATGAAACAAATTCAGCTCGAGTCACACCAATAATCAGTCTATCTTGAACAATAATGCAAGGAAGTAAATCCAGACTCAAAGAGAAGTAAGGCAACATTCTCTTAGCCAGTCCAGATTCATACCAATCCCTTAGTGCACAGCAAGTGGCAGTTTATATTAGAGTTCCACTGTATACTCTGTATTTGTCTGTGCTTACACTAAACATGTGGTAAAATACATCTGGACTCTCCATCCATGCTAGGGGCTTAATTTTCTCAACCAATCTTATTTTTTGTTTCTTGATTTTGTAGTCTCAACTTAGATAATTCTCCTAGCTATTGCTACAAATAGGGGTGAACACTACTTGCTTATTATAATCTCATGCCTAGATGGAACAAATTTAGGTTTAGTGTGTATGATTTTGCAACCATTATTGGGATGTTCAAGCAATGTTACTTTTCTTTCTTTTATTTAACTCTAATTAAACCATTTTTAATGCCCAGATCTTTGGGCTGGCAGAACATTCAGCCTCAGTCACTTGGTCTCACTTCCTGGAATCTTAAACTTATTAAAATACTGAAGATGACCTCTCTAGGCTTGAGTAGAACAGTTTATCTGAGACTCCCTGTGTCCAAGCCTTCGTGTCTTGGTGGGGAACACAAGTGCCCGGGTTTCAGCTTCCCCAGGTCTAGCAGCAGCCTTTGCTCTCCAAGACCCTGCTGTCTCCATTGCCCTTGGCCTTGCAGTCCTCAGCGGAACCCAGATGTTAACATCTCTGTCTCTGTCTCTTTCATCTATCAAAGTCACCTACTTCTCTACCCTTAAGCTTCTGGGAAACAAAAGCAAGTAGGAAAAGCTGTACGTGGGGCATTTCTGTCTCTGTTATTTCCTTGAAGCAAGAGAACACAGAACTTGTTGTGTGGGGGAGGTGAGGGATGGAGAAGGACAGTTAAAAAAAGAACATAGTGAGAACGGGACACAAAATAAATATTTGCTGCTTCATAGGTTGTCAACATCTTTTATAGAATGCTCTCTTGATAAAGCTTATCTCTATCTGCATATTAATAACACCATCTAGTCTCAGGGAGGATGAAAAAACATCATTTTCTTGTGTGATCAAAGGGATTAATAGGACATTTATATACCTAGAAACAGGATTTATATATACGAATATAAGAAAAAAACAGGCAGAAATATGAGAAAGATTCTATGTAGTTTTGAAACATATGCTATAGTATTAGCATTAATTAAGACTTAGTCTGACTTACATCAACCCAATACTTTTATAACTAATCTCAGTCCCACAAACTGCAGTGCCCTAGGAGTATCTCATGGTTGTCTTTTTTTTGAGACCGGGTCTTGCTCTTGCTCTGTCACCTGGACTGGAGTACAGTGGTGTCCATAGCCACACGCCACCATGTCAAGCTAATTTTTGGGGTGTGTGTGTGTGTATGTGTGTGTAGAGACAAAATCTCTCTATGTTGCCAAGGTGGGTGTGGAATTCCTGGGCTCAAGGCATCTGCCCACTTTGGTCTCTCAAAGTGCTGGGACTACAGATACGAGCCTCTGCGCTTGGCTAGTTATTCCTTCAATAATAGCATCAACCAAATGGTCCTTCAACCTTCTTTTCTTTAATGGATAACCTCAGTCAGTTCCTTAAATCTGTTTTGTTTGTTTGTTTTTGAGATGTAGTCTCGCTCTGTTGCCGAGGCTGGAGTGCAATGGTGCGATTTCTACTTACAGCAACCTCCGCCTCCCTGGTTTAAGTGATTCCCCTGACTCAGCCTTCCAAATAGCTGGGATTACAGGCATGTGCCACCACACCTGGCTGATTTTTCTATTTTTAGTGGAGACGGGATTTCACCATATTGACCAGGCTGCTCTCAGACTCCTGACCTTAGGTGATCTACCCACCTCAGTCTCCCAACGTGTTGGGATTACAGGTGTGAGCCACAGCGCCAGGCCTAGTTCCTTGAATCTTAATACTTATTTTGGGTAAACTACGAATGGACAGCGAATTGTGGACAAATTTCTATCCTCAGTGCAGGCTCATTGCATGAGCAGTTCAGAAATGCAGCACCTCAAAAGAAAATGTCTGTCATGCGTTCCTGTGGGCACCAGACATTCCTGGAGGAATTGTAGATCAGGGACTGTGATCTATTTTTTTTAAAATTAATAATTGACTTTTCTTAAACTGGTTTTATCTAATGTGCTCACTATGTAAGAAAGCACATGGTTCAATGACCTTTTAGTAAAAACACGTTTAATTTCCGAATCAATGCCACAGAGATGCTTTTGTGGACTTAGTTCTACTCAGTTCTGAATTATATGTTAACGGTGTATAATAGATGTTTAGTAAGGAATAGGGAACAAAATTAGATGTTATTCTAAATAACTCATGCTTGATTTTAATGTCACGTGGTTTCTATTTTCTGTAATTATCTATGAATAACATGTCCTATGGCCTTGCAATTCAAAGTGTTTTCTGTGGACCAGCAATATAAGCATCACCTGAGAACTTGTTAGAAATGACCCACTCCAGACCTGCTGAATCAGAATCTGCATTTATTAGGATAAAAATGGTAGAAAAGTTTGAGTAACACTGCTTAAATTTACAATTTAGACTGACTTATCTGGGAAACTTTTGAAAAATATAGATTCCAAATTTTCACAGTGGATCTGTGGAATCAGAATAGCTCAGAGTTGCTTACAACAGGTGCATTTAAGAAAACTTCCATGGGTCAACCTCTTATGTGCATATAACACATAAGAAAACTACATAGTAAGTGGTGACATATATTTTCAGGATGATTTGTCACAAGCTAACATTTAGTTAAAATGCTGTAACTCTTTCTGAGTGACCAAGGCAACGGATTTGAGGATTAACTCAAGTTTATAGACTTGTATCACTTCCTTATGCTGTTAATAATTTCTGTTATTAATTACACAATAATTTAAACTAAAGAATATTGATTATATTTTTCTCAAATGCATGAAAAACATTAAAATGTCACCAGACTGTTTTCTTTTGTGTTACATTATGTTGATAGCAAAAGTTCTATCTGAAAAGTTTATGTTTCTTCTATATGGCATAGGACTACTAAACAGTTCTACAATCTCACATTTGAACTGTCCGCACTAAATGCTTAGTTTGCCAGAATAGTGGTAGCTCCCAGGTTCTTGCTTTTTCAGTGTGACATAATATAATAAAGACCCTACACATAAATCTCAGTGTCTTTTTTCCTTAACATAAGTAACCTTTTGTAATAATAGCAATAAAATAAGAGTAGTAACAATTTCTAGCTTGATTATATCTGTTATGATCTGGATGAGAATCTATTAAAATAAAAACCCAAAACTTTCAGATCAGACTTCAGTTTTTTGTTGTGTTTTTTCTTCCTAACAAGCTAGATTCTAAGACTGTCTATTGGGAGAAGCAGTCTAGCACTGATGGTTAGTTTCATAACTAATTTTTCATTTGTTTGTCGAATTATTTTTTCTTCCCATTTTCTCTTTGCTAATTATTTTTAGTTTTAGTCTGGAAAGACTTAATTGCTGCCTTAAGGAATACATATAATATCCTGAGAATTAAATAACTGATTTTATTTAAAAGTTGTGTTTATAAGATAAAATTGGGTGTGAATTTCAGTAACTCAGCGGGATGCAAACATTTGTTTTTCCCTTAAAACAAAACATAACCCAAACCAAAAACTTTTATAAACATTTTATGAAAACTTTGCCAGCCATTGGATAAATAAAAGAGGGTTCATGAAACTAATAATAACATATAAACTCTTTCTGTTAGTTTTAATGTACCACAATGATGCTCAAATATACTGTCTTACATAGTAGAACTGTGATTTACTTCACAGTCATTGGATTGAATGCCCAAAAGATATCTGACTCTTTTCTCTGCCTTCAGACAGCATGAAAAGAGTTGAGACTTTATCCTAATCTCGAAGATCTTTAGGACATTTAATTACAGAATTTGCTTTGTTAACTAGTTTTGTTGACAACTCTTATTAACAAGTGGAGGGATTCTCTCAAGTGTAATTTCAGTATAGCTTTTACCCCACATAAACTCACTTCGTCTTGTTTTGACTCCAGTGTAAATTCAGAACACTTGACTATTTTCCTGACTTGTATAACCTACACTTTCCTATGGGAGAATCCTATCTATGAGCTGTAACTGCTAGTTTGCTAAAAATTTTTCCCTCTCAATAAAGTCTGTTGAGTCCAGTTGGAAATTGTGAATCGTACTTTTATTTTTTTTCTAATGGTAGTTGATTCACAGTCTTTGGTACTGTGATGTACCACACAAATGTTTTGCAGGATTGACAACTATAGAAAACAACTCGTAGTTTTGAAGGTACCAATGTGGTGGCCCTTTAAAATACAAGTGTTGGTATAATTAGTATGAATCAGCTAGCTATTTAATTAAGTTTATCAAATATTTATTGAATGGCCTGCTGTGTGAAAAGCACTATGCTACATCTGTCATTTTGAACCCCCAACTCTCCAAGGGAATACATGGACTAATTTAATGGTCTTAAATACTCATTTTATCCAGCATTCCACTAGATTAGGATTCCTTGAGCTATCAAGAGAAAATCATTGCCTGAATGCAAAGTAACCTGACAATAGTTCTAAATGCTTTGCTACTAAAATAGTTATAACTATTAAGTTATGCTATTATAAGAAACATTTGAAAAAATTTCAAATTGTAATTGCTCCTTTGTTTCTGTTTTAACCCTGGCCCCAGGAAGACTCTGATCTTCCATTACCATACAGAGATTCCAAGCCAAAAATATTTTAAAGGCTTGAAGAAACAGAGAAAAACTATAAAAACAAAAGATGGTAAACAGCAATATCTGTTTCTGTTAGTTGAGTATGAACAGCTAAATATTTAATTGTTAAATCAAACTTTATCAAGGAAAGAAAGAGGTTATTTATAGTGCTAATGATAGTTAAGGGTGTAATGAATAATCCCAAGTGGAGAAAAAGGAGAAAGATCAAGGAACACGAGGAATAATTTTCCCTCAAGACTTTGTCCCATTGTGGAATTATTCTTCTAAAAGCAAGTGATTAAATAAGGAATACTGAACACTCAACTTTGTTCTTGCAAGATACTGGTTTTCTTCTGAAGGAAATGACTATAGGAAGAACACTCCCTCAACCAGTAGCCAAAGCATGAACTAGATGACCTAATAAGGCTTTTCCATCTCTGATTTCTTGAGATTTGTGTTTAGAAATTTTCCTGTTGTTTAATTTGTTTTTGGAAACAGATTCTTACTCTGTCGCCCAGGCTGGAGTGCAGTGGCATGATCTCGGCTCACTACAACTGCCACCTCCTGGGTTCCAGCGATTCTCCTGCCTCAGCCTCCCGAGCAGCTGGGGTTACCGGCATGTACTACCACGCCTGGCTATTTTGTGTTTTTAGTAGAGATGGGGCTTCACCATGTTGGCCAGGCTGGTCTCCAGCTCCTGGCCTCAAGAGATCCACTCGCCTCGGCCTTTCAAAGCGCTGGGATTATAGGCGTGAGCCACTGTGTCCGGCCCCTGTTGTTTAATTTTTAAAAATCTTTTTACGGAACTTCTGAAAACTTTTGTGAAAAAGACCCAAGTTGGAAATAGCTTATTCACTGACAGTAGAGAAACAATGACAATAACAACTCCCTACTCATTTCACTGAAGTAATAGTAAGTAGAAGTAAATATTCACTTTAAATAGAGACAGTAAATATTCACTTCTTTGTTCATTTAATAATTATTATTTTAGTGCCTATTATGTGCCAGGCTGCATCCTGTGAGTATGAAAGTTTGACATCCTGACTCTTTATCAACCTAATGCCTCGGTTAAAACAAATAGGCATAATGTATACACAACATGCTTGATTCTCTGACCTGTGCATGAAAGAGTTCAATATTATATAAAATGGGAGGGTGCTGTGTGAGAGAGTAAGACTGAGCATGACTCTTGCTCTCAGTGAGCAATGAAATAATTCTCTACGTGCTGCTATCAACTCTGTTTTCTCATTTTCCATGTCCTTTCACTGTCCTATAGTGGTGGGTCCCATGTACCTACTCTAATATTCCTCTGTGATAGTTCTAGGTGTCAAGAATCCCAAGACCAGGAATAAAGTTCATCAGCAGGCAGGAATAAAAGGATACAATTTTGCCTGGAGATGTTCAAGTTGCAGTAAGTAAAGTACTATGCAACTTTTGTGTGACAGAAATTCTGTGAGATATTAGTGGTAGAAAGTAAACAAAACAAAGATCAAGACCCTCAAGGAACCTGTAATTTAGAGGAGGAGATGGATATAAATCTAGCCCCTTATGATGCAATAAAGTTTTATACTTATACTTCGAACAAAGTTGACTGCAGAATTCTCAAATTTATTTGACCATGGGAAGAAGTTAAAAATTGTAAATGTAAAAACTGTAATGTATCTAATAAATATTGACAGAAGGTTGTTAGTTATATTAAGAGTATGGGAAAGGTAAACAACCAAAAGGAACCCCCCCCCAAAAAATAAACCTAATACATGAATTTATAATTAATTCTTTGCTGCAAGAAATGACAAACATTTTATTCATTGGTTTAATACACAATAAATATTGGGTATCAAAATGTTGTCAAATTATGACATTGACCAGCCAGCCTCCAACAGAAAAACCCCCACAACTCTCTGCTTACTTAATTGCTGCCGACATGAGGATGCACAGGTTAAAATGTCGATATGTCAACCAATTTCATGAAACTTATTTTAAAGGAGATGATTTTCAATTAGGGAGACTAAATGTATATGGCTACTTTTGAAATTATTTATATGCTTAAAATATATTTTGAAAGAAAACATACTACGAGCATTAGTGTAGTACTTTTGTGGAGCACCTATTAGCACCTCCTGTAATATGATGCTCTTTGCCATGTGGACAGGAAGAGGAAGGGTACTATGGACTGAGAAATCACTATGAGCAAGAATGTGAACTTGAGGGTGTGTGGAAAACAATACTGTAGCCTGAGCCAAAGAAACATGGAGGAAGGGAAGGGATTTAATATGAGGCAGGTGGTCAGTTTTTGAAAGGAACTCAATGACTCTGTCTCTGACTCCTAACATCTTCTCTGGTAAAATTAAAAGTCAATCACATTTTAGCTGTTTACATTTTCCTATTTTCTTTTCTTTTTCTTTTTTTTTTTTTTTTTGAGATGGAGTCTCGCTCTGTCGCCCAGGCTGGAATACAGTGGCCGGATCTCAGCTCACTGCAAGCTCCGTCTCCCAGGTTTATGCCATTCTCCTGCCTCAGCCTCCCGAGTAGCTGGGACTACAGGCGCCCGCCACCTCGCCCGGCTAGTTTTTGTATTTTTTAGTAGAGATGGGGGTTTCACCGTGTTAGCCAGGATGGTCTCGATCTCCTGACCTCGTGATCCACCCGTCTCGGCCTCCCAAAGTGCAGGGATTACAGACTTTAGCCGCTGCGCCCAGCCTACATTTTCCTATTTTCTTTAGACCTTGCCATATTGTATTACCAATGAGCCATCTATACGTATGCCATTAGTTTTATTCAAAAAATTACACTGAGGCCCTTATATGTTCTAGACAATGTGCCAGAGTTTACATGTAAGATCATGTTAATTTTCATGAACAGTTTGCAAAAGTAGTACTATGAAACCAATTTTGGAGTTGAGAAAACTGAAGCTGAATCCTCATGAGAATCCAACCGACCTAACTTGAAGTTCATTTTGCTTTAAATATGCTTTGTAATGGCATTTACCCATGTGTGTTCCACAGAGGATAAAGCATGAGAAAAAAGGATTCTATGGTCATATAAATAAGGAGACCAAATTGCACTACATCTCCCTTTGAAGACTCACAATTTTTTTTTTTTTTTGTTAGACGGAGTTTCACTTTGTTGCCGGAGGCTGGAGTGCAGTGACACGATCTCAGCTCACTGCAACCTCCGCCTCCTGGGGTCAAGCGATTCTTCTGCCTCGGCCTCCTGAGTAGCTGGGACTACAAATTTGTTTGTTTAAATAGGTACCCTGAAGTCTGAAATAAGGAGATCCATTTTGTTTCATTTACCTAAGTATTTCATAAGCTCAGTTGGCTGTCTAAGACATTTCGTTTTCATGGTAAAACATTTCATATTTATTCCAGGGAATACTTTGGGAAACTCTGATTACAATATATAATTGGGAGAACCCTATTAATTAGAACTCATTTAGAATAAAAAATACCTATTGTATGCTCTTAAATTGATGTTTGTCAAAGTAAGAGTCATGACTTACTGGGTTGTGAAATCAATTAAGTCCTTATCTGCAATTGGGGTTGGGGGGAAAGAATGGCAAGAAAAATATCAGGGTTGTTGCATGCAGTACAGGTAAGTACTGAATCATGAAATTTTTACTGGGTCGCCATGCAATATGCATTTCTCTCTGTGGTCATGGCCAAAAATGTCTGAAGCCGCTGCTTTCCTGAAAGTCACATGAATTGCTTGCTGTGCCAAGAGTTAGGTGATAACTAATGTCTGAATGTTGTAAAATTAACACAAAAGGGCCTACTGTAACACCATGGTTAAATACATTTTTGTTATTACCTAAAATCAGATGATTTTAGATCTCAAATGTCTCATAGAGGAGAAACCAAAATAGAGGTTTAGTCTGACTTATCAAGGTAAGACAACTGTTAGCTGGGCCTAGAACCTAGATCTCCTAATGTGTATCTCTAGTATTATTTTACTTGTCGGTGTAAATTGACAAATTTTTAATTTATCGAATGCTTAGGGTTACTTTTTTTTAATGAATGGGAAAACCCGGTGTAAAATTTAGCAAATCACTCCTGCATAGCTAGTCAATGACAGGTTACAAAAATGCTACAAGCTTTAATTGAAGGAAAATAGTAATTTAGAGATACTTCAGTGCTGGGGTCTAATTCTAATTCCAATTAATAACTAATTGACCTAATACCTTGTTTTACTAGGTGGGACCATTTAGCTACTGAGTTTCTCATTTGTATATGTAAATGTCCTCGATATATGATTTTGAGAAGACTTAGCAGATAAAACATCAGTGAACAACAAATCTCTCCATGCTTAAGTTAAAGGCACAACCATCACCTTACCTCTCTAGGAATAAACAATGAATTGAAGGTATAGGAAACCCTCCAAACTCACATTGCTTTTAAAAAAGAACGGGAACTATGACTTATCTTGCATCTCATAGCAAGATAAACACTAGCTCGTTTTATTGTAGGCAGGCCTCTTCAAGACTCTGTCCAGTTGAAGTCTTGAAGTTCGTATCTAAATTTGTGTCTACTCACTCCTGGCTCGTGGACCGGTCAGTGGAGGCTGGAGCTATTTCCTTTTCCTCCTGTCTGCTTTCTGGAAAGCACCCACAGGTGTATAGGCCTGGGAGCTGGGCCTGGGCTAGGATTCCAGCAAACTCAGGTTGGTGTCATTTCCCCTCAGGAAGCGCCAGGCCACAGCGGGCAGAAATCATTTGATAACTTAATCTGGGTGTGAGGAAGAGTCGCTGAGGCCTGTGTACTCTAGTGATAAACGGAAGCATCCGGGCGATTCAAGGAAAGGACGTGGTATCTTTTAAAACTAATATAAACGAATAAAGCCTAAACAAGAGCTTACAAAGAAGGACACCCCCTCCCAAAACGTGGGAGGTAACTGGTGCCTGGAGGGGAGATGACCACGTGGTTAAGATCTGGAGGTTCCAGGGCTTCACTTCGGGGAGAATTCTTTCTCTGGCTGTGAGAACAGTGGAGGTTGGAGGAGGTGAACTGCCTACAGCCCAGGACCAGCCCTTGGACCCTCCCCCTTCCTATAATTAACTCAACGCGCGTCCCGCCAGTCGGGATCGGTGGCGCCCCTGGACCCTCCCCTCCTTTCGCCCTAGGCGGAGAAGGAGAGGCTCCAGGGTGGGAGGTCGAGCCCGGGCCACACCAGCCCCTGAGCGGTCTCCAATCCTGACACGGTGCCGGGGGCGCCGGTTCGGGCCCCGCATGACGTGGGCGCCACGGCGGGAGGGGCAGTCCGGGGAGCTCCGGCCGCCTTATTAGCGCCCGGCGGGTAGCCAGCAGCCCGCAGACTGCCGCGCTGCGAGCAACAGGAGCCGGCGAGCGGCCCACTCCTCCCACCTCCTCCGCCTGCCTCCTCCTCCTCCCCTTCGCTCCTCCCGCCCCCACCTCTGCGTGTGCGGCGGAGTCGCCCTCTCCCTGCCTCTTTCTCCCGCTCCCGCTCGCTCGTCTCTCTCGCTAATACTTCCCCCTGCTGTGCTCCGGGGAACCCAAGCATTCTCCGCGCTAACCTTAGGGACCAATGGTGCTCGAAAAGCCTCGAAAAAGCTGCTTTGGGCAGAAATAGTTGGAAAGCCCCTCGTCCCTTCCCCCTCTCCCGGGCTCAGCCTGTGCCCGCTTGCAGCACCTTCTCGCTCCTGCACACTCTGTTTGGGAGGACGGGGTGAGAAGGTGAAGTGGAAAAAACTTAAGAGCAGAGGGGGCCAGTCTCAGAGCTCAAATTTCATTTTCATTGAAGCAAAGCACAGAAGATCATTTGTTTCTATTTTGCATTTTTTTCCTTTTCCTTTTTTTTCTTAAAGAAACTTATTTTGGGGGGGTTTGCTGTGGGCATTTGCTCTGCCCAGTAGTTGGAAAGTGAACTCGACTCGTGATGGTTCTCCTGTCACTTTGGTTGATAGCAGCCGCTCTGGTAGAGGTTAGGACTTCAGCTGATGGACAAGTAAGTGGAAAATAATAACAATAAAAAACTCAAACCCAACCTTTTCCCGAAAAGTTCCTCCCCTGTCTACCCTCCTTTCTTTCCTCCTTCTCCTCCCACCCTTCCCTGTTATCTTTTGCGTTCAGGAACGGTGTTTTGAGGGCTGGGCGCAGCGTGCGGGCTTTTGGGGGTGGAGGGTTGAGTTGCACGGGAGGTTATGACTCCCACTCCGGGAGCCCAGGCTTGTCACACCTAGGGCTTCACCAGTCTGTGACATTCGTAACAATTCGTAGTGATAAACCGCAGCCAGTTCCCATCCTCGCCGGGTCATCTGGGCTTCCCCTTTCTGGAGGGCGGTCTGGGCGCTTGAATGAAGTTCTGGACACTGGGTCCGGGATCCCAGCGCTCTGGCTGCTGCCGCCGGAGTCGGGTTCCTGGAGCTTTCTGTCCTCCGAACTGACTCACGGTTTTTTCGGGCAGCTGGAGGCGGGGGTTTCAGGAAGTCCTTGGGCCGGACAGGGAGAGATCCTGTAGACACGTGTCCTGGGAGTACCACGGCCGGGCTAGGGTTTGACAGTTGGGGACGGGGGCTGGAGACGTTTCCTGCCCTGCGTTTTCCTGGGCAGAGGCTGCAGGCGCCGGCCGCCTTCTCCCCTCCCCCTCTGCACAACTCCTCCTCTTTTTAAAGCTAAGTTGACTGCAGCTCTGTTTCTTTTCGGCCCTGCCCCCAGCCCTTTGGAGACTCAAGGTGAAGCCCGATGCTCTCAGAAGAGTCCTTGAGAAGGCTCCGCCAGGGGAGCCGTTTGTAGTAAATTATATCAGCACTGGGCCGATGGGACTTTGGGTACAGAATTTCTCTGTTAGTTTTCGTAGCTTCTCTGGTCGGCCTGGTCTAATCGACCATAGGGTAAAAAGTAGAGAATTGTCTAGTTGATTCCTGACCTTAAATCTGATTAATCAGGCCCCCGCTAGGCTTCTTTTGGCCTGTTTAAATTCATAGACTTTCTTTTCTAATCCAGACCCAGTAGAATTTTCAGAAGAGAGTATTGAGTTTGTGTATGTATTTTTGCTGGCTTCATAAGTGTTAAATTAAAATGAAAAGGGGCAAACAACTGCCTTCCCCAAATTGTTATGGAATTGTCTCATGAAACCTTCTACAAACTAAGGTGCAGGCTTTAGGCACCAATCTCAGTCTCTAGCATCTCCTGATTAGTTAGCTCTTGGAAAGCATTAATGGTAGAAATAAAACTCGCAAGGTGATAAGATGAAACCCAGTAACTGTTTCTTTTTCTTGCTTTCCCCCTCCTTTCCAGGCTGGTAATGAAGAAATGGTGCAAATAGGTAAGCTTTGTTCTCAGATGCCACTCTTATCTTAAGTTGAAAGTAAGGGAGTAAAGTGAGCTAAGCAAAATATTGTTTCTGAAATGTTTCCCACTGGTGGTTAAAAAAAATAATCTGTAGTCCGGAAACACTTCTGTTCTTCTCTTCCTCTTTCTGGAGGAAGATCCCACTTTCCTCGGGCTAAATTATAGTGAGGTAAAAATTCTTCTGCAGTTGGACATTTCAAGCATCAGTTTATTACTGTCTTTGTACAAACCACTGATATGTACTTGGAAGGTGATGGAGGGGGCTGGAAGATGATGTGGAGATGAATGAAATAAAATCATCAACTTCTGTAGCATTTAGGAGGAGAACATTTGAGTACAACAGGAGGCAAGAATGCTACATAGAAGAGAACAATGAAGTACAGAGGATGGAAATTTTTGTCTTACAATCTTTCCTGCTTCGGGTAAATCCTCTGATGACCTCTATTATTCAATCTGCTTTAAAATAATTATCTCCTGATGTGAAAGATACTGTTAGGCCTTTTGCTAATATCTAAAATCCCAGTACTCTCCTGATGCTGTGGAGATTCTTACTCCCATTTTATGGGTGAGGAGACTGAGATTCAAAGAGTGTAAGTGACTTGCAACAGGTCACTCAGAAGTCCATGGGCTTTCTTGAAGCTGTTTAGAGTAATGTATTTGTTGTGAATGTGGAGACTGAAAGTCATCTGGCAAGAAGCCAGGCTACATTCAAAGTCTTTTCATACACATTTTACTTGGATTACTTTAAAAGATACTTTTTCTTTTTGGCAGAGTATTAGTCTATGTAAATTTTGTATTTGTCAGGTGATATTGTAAAGCCGTCTTTTAGAAGAAAAGTTTTTATTACTGCTGCTGCAAACGTAGTTACAAGTCATTGGCTGTTTATTAAATGCCAGGCACAGTGTTGATTGTTTCATGTACATTATGTCAACTGATTCCCACAGCCACACTATGAGGTGGGGATACTGTTGTGCCTATGTTAGAGATGAGGAAAATGAAAATGAAGCTTGAGAAGTTGCACAGCTACCTGTTACAGTACACAGTGTGGAGATCCACACTTGTTAACTAAGGAACCCAAGAGCTAGGCCCAGAGGTGTGTGTATGTAGCCTGTAATATATGAGCATATATCAAAATGCTCCTTCCTACTCAGTGCTTAGCATTCATTGTTGGATATATTTCCCTAGCTTAGACCTCTACTGCAAGAGCAGAACAGTGGGGAGGAAAGGCACTGAGAACTGCACTAAAAATACAGTGTTTATGAATAGATACTTGTCATTTGTAGTTGGTAACATTCAGCCATCAATCCTTATCTTTTTAGAGAATGTTTTTTAACAAACTCTAAAGTAGGGAGAAGAAAGTTGTCTTATTTTTAATTACTGAAACATTTGATTACTTGCAAGTCCCAACTTTTCAAAAGCAAATTAAAAAGATGTCTTAAGATCACCCATTCCACCAAAAAATTTCATGAAATATATAGCTTTGATTAACATTTTAAGATAGAATTAGGATGTTCTCATATAAGAGGCCCTGGATTGAACCAAAGTTTGGTTCAGTTGTTTTGCTAATGTAAATTACTATAGTAGCCCTTTCAAAGGGAAGAAAATAGTACAGGTGTGCTTAAATTTGGCAGAAGAGAGATAAATCAGTATGAAAGAGAGGAGGCAGAGCCCTCTTAGGTTGTAGTGCTGGAGATTTACTTGTTCCCATATTCATCTGTTTTATGGGATTTCTCTCTTTTATTATTACCATTCTTATTTATCATTTTCAAGTTGAATGAAGAGAAGAACAGATTGAAAAAATTAGATTTTGGCCCACAGGTCTTGTGATAGCAAAAGTATAACTATCATTTCACTTTGGTTTATGTATAATATGTAAGAAAATCTTATGTATAGAATTAGTTTTACTCACCTGTCCCCTGTGTGTAAAGGCACTGCTAACCTGGAGATTTGGTAAAATGCACTCCTGAAAACATTACTTTTTTTTTGTTTTCTATTAACTGATTTAGAAGTAGTTTTATATAACCGCCTGGGGACATGTTATTTGATCAAGGATACATTAGGAAAGACAAATAATATTTGTAGATTTTATTTATTTATTTTATTGCTCAACAAATTGGCTAGAAAAAAATTGCTTGGCCCAAATAATTTCTAAATAATTTAACGTCTCAGGAAGGGTTAAATATCAATCAGTAATAAACCACAAGTCAAGAAACTAAATTTTAAAAATACTTTCTATTGAAATGTAATAGAGATGTAGGAGAGTGCATATAAGTTTACTTTGCCGATTTTTCACCAAGTGAATGCTCCTGTGCAGTCAGCAGCTGGATCGATAAGTTGAACATTACCAGCACTGCTGTACGTCCCTCATGCCGACTGCCAAGCTTTCTCCTGTTATGAAAGGTGACTGCTCTCCTGACATCTAACAGGATAAATTGATTGTGTCAGTTTTTCATGCTCTTTATAACTAGAGTCACAGGATATGTACATCTTAGTATTTAACTTAGACGGTCAGTTTTCAAAAATGTATCTTATATGCTTCAACCCTCTAGACTAGGAAGGCTTTTATTTAGGTAAGGAGAAGGCAGTTTGTCATGGGGACAGGTTAGAATACATGTAGTTATGTCACCAATATAGTGTCTCATGCACGATATTGCCTCTTTCCTTCTCTCTTCAGCCAGTGGAAAAATACTTTCTTGGTATGTGGGAAAGTAGGATTCACCCTAGAAAAAATGGGTAAATATGTTTTGAACCCTGACCTAGTTGTGTGCCTCTTTGCCAACCAGATAGGAACTGCGTCTCTAATCACCTACCTATACCCATACATACATACATATCTGTGTGTTTCAGTATGTTTCTGCATATATGTGTAAGTATGTTTCATGAGATCATTGACATACTTTTAGGGGATATCAGGGAGGACTGTCATTTCTGACTCAGAGTATGGCCTTGGTAGGATGCCTGAGGTAATCGTGGGAAACTGGTGTGGCTGGTCCAATTGGGTAAGGAGGCTTGCTCAATGACACATGTGGCTTAGGAAATAATCATAGTTCTGTAGAAATTGGAAAATCTGAAAAAGAACTCTCTGAGTCCTTTTGTTTCATCAGCCAACACTGAGATTGCTTGAGTATCATTTGAGGAAAAAGCATTGTGATCCTTTAGTGTTAAGCTGTCTTCTCTTTCCTGACCCCAGATGGAATTGGGGCATATCTTCCCTCTCCTGATTCCTCTTGGAATTGGGGCATCTGTCCTATTTCTGTTCCCCAGTTGCAAATTCCATTACATCTCAATCTTAAAAAAATAAAGTTGCTAATCGTATTCTCTCAGATATCTAGTTTACTAAGAGATAATTTTTCACCATTTTCAGGTTTTGGTTTGTAAGGTTTAGTGTGAGGTACTTACCTAGTTATTGACCAGTTAAGCATTGTCACTAGATTAACCCTCATGAGAGCAAAGACTTTGTTTTGATGCCAGTTGTATCTCTAATACATGAAACAGGGCTTGGTACCTTGTGGGTCCTCAAATACTGGTTATTCAATGAATAGATCTAGCAAGCAGGATATTATTATATTAAGGTTTATTTGTGTTCTGAATTTCCTTGTTTTGTGCCTTTCTCCAGGCTAAATTGGTTCCTAAGAAAATGAAGACGGTGACAATGGCTATACAATTAATTATTCAATGTTATCAAGGCCTCTTGGAACTCCTCTTCCACCCTACAAAGCACAGGGACCTAGGCCTATCATTATTTTATGCTTTTCTGTTTATACTCAATAAGTATTTGGTAAATTGAATTGAATTCTATGTGCCGTTTTGGAATGCCAACTAATTTTTTTTTTTTTTTTTTACTTCATCCTACTTGGGATCATTTGCCCTATTGCTGGCATCAGGAAAGATAAGCTAAGCTAAGATTAAGATCTGTCAATCCAATTTGCCAGCAGCAGTACTAGAAAGTGTGGTGAAGGAGGTTTAAGGGGATCCTTTATAAAATGCAGAATTTTAGCTACTCAAGCGATTATTCTTTCTTGAAACTAAAGATAATGGAGTTGGCTTTACTGATTTATCTTCTGTCCCTCCATTGAGCATGATTATGGTTAATGTTAACTGCTTCAAGATTCTTAGGTGAAAATTTAATTAAGTGCAGCAATCTGTGTATCACCATTATCATACCTTATTGTTGTTTCGCTGAAATGTTTCTTACCCATGCTTTCACTGCTTTTCCTTGCCATTGTACCAAATAATTATAATATTGCTCAGAAATGTTAAAAAAAAAAAACCCTCAAGGTCGCCTCTGCTTCCAGGACGATGATCTTTAAGCATTCTTTGCTTTGAGTAGCCAACCCAGATTATCTTGGAAATCCATTAGGGACCATTCCAAATTGCCTGGTAAAATCATGAGTAATTTTGATATGAAGAGTTGGATTATTGTGCTTGGAAAGGATATATTGACAATGATGACTTCAATGGAACTTTAATGCTTCTTTAAAGAGGATTACTATTATCAGAATTTTGAGAATCTTCTCTTTAGCATTCCTGTAGTAGAGATCAGATTTTATTCCTAAACTATACTACTTCTGTTATTATAAGTTGTTGAATTTTTTATTTTTAATTAGTCAGTTTTTTCCCAGATTGTTGATGTCTTACAAGTGCCCACTGTAATCATATTCTTTAATTTTTCTGGATTCTTCAGATTTTTGAAAATCATTCCAATTCCCAAACTGCTGTTATAATTTAGCATGTTCTTATTCAGACTTCTTTCAATACACACACTGTATTTTTTTGTATAACCGTTTTTGTTTTGTTTAATATTTTAGTAGAGCTTTTCAACATAATTACAAACTCCTTCTGAACTTCATTTTACCTCATCATACTAATAAACTCTAATTTGTATAATCATTTTCCTAATAGTATTTATTTTCCCATGATAGTGAATGTTGCCACACAGTGTTGTGTATGTATATGTCATTGCCTGCATTTCAAGTGACTACTTTAGGTGAGAGCCCCAGAAGTTGCTTACTGAGTAAAAACAAATTCACATGATACATTTTGACAAATGGCTTTTGAACAAGTCTGGATGATCTGAACTTCTACTAGCAACTTAGGAAGGCATTGATTTTTAAAATTTCACTTTAGAATTAATTCTGTCTGCTTTTTGATGTTTGAATATAATTTTTAATATTTAGTTATGCAATCTGAAAGATGCAGTGAATTCATAATTTTTCTAACTCTCAAGTACCCAATGAATACGAATAATTATATTATACAAATGTTTTTGTAATTTTATTAGTATTACAAGAAGACTCATCTACCTCATACAGTACAATTTGGGAGTTGTATATTCCTTAAAATGCATAGTGGAGCATGGGAAGTTTCCTAGCATAGCAACCTCTGTTCTCACGTATTATTTATACCTCCTAATTTTCCAAAGAAGTTTACAAGACTTTGCTGACTAACTGTAAATCCCTAGGAGAAATTTTGTGGTAAAATGTCAGTCTCTTGTTTAGGAAAATGATTGCCACAAATTCAGCATGATGAATCTTCATGGAATTTAGAACAAATTGTGAGCAGCATGAAACAGTATATCTTGCTCTTGAAATGATTGATAAAACAAAAATAGCTATTAGGAAACTTGTAGCAAGAAAAAAAGGATTAAATATATGATTCCTCAGATACTGTGGTCTTAGATATTAAATCACGTTTCCAACAATTTTTCTTAATATTTAGTAAGTATATTTGTATATTAGATATGCAAACCAAAACAATGATTGATGGCATTATTCATGAGTTCCAGTTCTCGTTCCTTTACGTGTAAAAACCTCTCTTTTGCATATAAAGTTCATTTTCTTCTTTCTGTTTTTTTTGAGACAGGGTCTCGCTCTGTAACAGAGGCCGGAGTGCAGTGGTGCAATCATGGCTCACTGCAGCCTTGATCTCCCCAGCTCAGGCTATCCTCCTGCCTCAGCCTCCCGAGTAGCTGGGACTACCCTGGCCCCATTTCTTTTTTCTTTTTTTTGAGACAGAGTCTCACTCTGTCGCTCAGGCTGGAGTGCAGTGGCACGATGTCGGCTCACTGCAACCTCTGCCTTCTAGGTTCAAGCAATTCTCTGCCTCAGCCTCCTGAGTAGCTGGGACTAAAGGTGTGTGCTACCATGCCTGGCTAATTTTTGTATTTTTAGTAGAGATGGAGTTTCATCATCTCTTCCAGGTGGTCCTGAACTCCTGACCTCATGATCCACTCGCCTCAGCCTCCCAAAGTGCTAGGATTACAGGCGTGAGCCACCGTGTCCGGCCCTGGTCCCATTTCTTAATCTAAAATCTAAATCTATATATACAGGAGAGGACCTATGAATATTCGTATTTCCTCTATCAAGTGGTCAGGAGCACAGACACTGTTGACTGTGTAGTTTAAAATCCCAACTCCACCACTTTCTAGCTGGTAACCTTAACCTCTCAAAGTGTTACTTTCTTGTGTGTAAGAGGCATAATACTACATTTTAGAAAACATTTTAATTTTAATTTTAAGTCCCAGCGTACATGTGTAGGACGTGCAGGTTAGTTACATAGGTAAACGTGTATCATGGTGGTTTGCTGCACCTATCAACCTATCACCTAGGTATTAAGCCCAGCATGTCCTAGCTATTTTTCCTAGTATTCTCTTCTCCTCCACCCCATACCACAATGGTCCCCAGTGTGTGTCGCTGCCCACCCTGTGTACATGTGTTCTCATTGTTCGGCTCCCACTTATGAGTGAGAACATGTGGTGCTTGGTTTTCTGTTCCTGAATTAGTTTGCCGAGGATAATGGCTTCCAGCTCCATCCATGTTCCTGCAAAGGACATGATCTTGTTCCTTTTTATGGCTGCATAGTATTCCATGGTGTATATATACCACATTTTCTTTATCCAGTCCATCAGTGATTGGCATATGGGTTGATTTCATGTCTTTATTATTGTGAATGGTGCTGCAATGAACATTTTTGCTGTGTAGAAACTCTTTAGTTTAATTAGATCCCATTTGTCAATTTTTGCTTTTGTTGAAATTGCTTTTGGCAATTTCATCCTGAAATCTTTGTCCATGCCTATGTCCTGAATGATATTGCCTAGATTTTCTTTTAGGGTTTTTATAGTTTATAGTTTTTTGTTATAGTTTTGGGTTTTACATTTAAGTGTTTAATCCATCTTGAGTTAATTTTTAACTAAGGTGTAAGGAAGGGGTCTGGTTTCAATTTTCTGCATATGACTAGCCAGGTCTCCCAACACCACTTATTAAATAGGGAGTCCTTTCCCCATTGCTTGTTTTTGTCAGGTTTGTTGAAAATCAAATGGTTGTAGATGTGCAATGTTATTTCTGAGTTCTCTGTTCTATTCCACTGGCCCGTGTGTATGTTTTTGTATCAGTAACATGCTGTTTGGGTTATTGTAGCCTTGTAGTATAGTTTGAAGTCAGGTAGTTTGATGCCTCCAACTTTGTTCTTTTTGTTTAGGACTGTCTTGGCTATATGAGCTCTTTTTTGGTTCCATATGAATTTTAAAATAGTTTTTAAAAATTCTGTGAATAATGATAATGGTGGTTTAATGGGGATAACATTTAATCCATAAATTACTTTGCCATAGTCTCATGAAAATACTACTGTTACTTCATAGCATTCATAAAATGCTGGTACATTGTAAACAAGATAGAATCACAACTATTGTTATTAGTGTGTCTTTGACTTGTGCTGTTTCTTTTTTAAACTTTTACTCAAAGAGAGGTACTTCATTCTAATCCCTACATTTTAGATAGGTCTGCCTATCACCATGAATTTCCAGGAACTTTAATTTCCTGTGCCATGGACTTGTAACAAACTATCTAACCAGTCAGCTCACCATGTGACAGCTCTTTGAGAGTTCTATTTTCATGTATTATCTTCATGTTTGTATCTCAATGTAGTATTGTTTAGTTAATTGTAATATAGCGGTAGAGAGAGGGAGTTGAGAAATGAATGGTGCAAAACCAGTTATTCCATATGGATTCCATGCCAACTCTATTTTATGTTTACCAGATACAATTCTTTTACTTCTTACACCTAATTTTGCTGGAATTCCCTTCATTCCATTTTGCTAAAAGAAATCATGGAAGTCATGACTCCTTTGGATGCACGTGACAGGAACCCAGTTCACATAGGTTAAGGAAAACAAAATTGATGAGGTTTCAAAGTCAGGTATAGTTGGATCTAGAGTTTAAATAATACCGTCATGGCATCTCTCTCTTTCTCTTATTCCCTCTTTCTCTTTATCCTTGTGTCTTTCTCATTTTTCCTCTGTATTGGTTTTATTTCTCTTTCAGGGTAGGATTGGTTCACCTCCCCCTACACCTCCCACCAGTTGTGGCAAAGACTGTTGCTGTCATCTCCAGGCTATCATTCTACCTTTCACCCCAGAAGACAGACACCTCTTTTTTGACAGGTCCAGTACATTTCCTGGTAGAGATTTTATTGGCTACTTGATTTAGTCATAAGCTTGAATCATTCACTGTGTCAGGGGATGCAGTACTTTGATTCGCCTGGATTGGGGCGTTTTACCCCTGATTTAAAAGGAGTGTGACTGGAGTGTGACATGGTTAACCTGAAGTGAAATCGGTGTGCAGCTAAATAAAAAGGAGGGATGCATGCTGAAGAGTCACACAGCATACAGTAATACCTCAAATGCAATAGCTTTCCAGCACATTGATGGGAGATAGTGGCAGTGGCAGGCAGAATAATGGCATGCCAAAGATGTCTGTGCCTGTATCCTTGAAACCTGCAAGTATGTTATGTTACATGCCAAAGGGGGATTAAGTTTGCAGATGGAATTAAGGTTGACAATCAAATGACCTTAAAATAGAGAGATTATCCTGGATTATCAGAGTAGGAGTCTTTATAAATGGAAGAGGGAGGCGAAAGAGAGAGAACCAGAGAGGTGGCAACAGGAGGACTTAGTCCCCTGTTGCTGGTTCTGAGGATGGAGGAAGGGGGACCATAAGCCAGGTGATGCCAGTGGCCTCCAAAAGCTGGAAAAAGCAGGGAAACAGATTCTTTCTTACGGCTTCCAAAAAAAAATGCAGCCCTGCTGATGACTTGATTTTAGCTCAGTGGCCTAGTAGACTGTCCCAGTTTCTCCTACTTTTTGACAAAAGTATGAGCCAGGCTATTTTAGATTTGGAAAATGTAATTATCGCAA
The DNA here is from genome assembly GCF_002776525.5 of Piliocolobus tephrosceles. Taxonomy (NCBI): domain Eukaryota; kingdom Metazoa; phylum Chordata; class Mammalia; order Primates; family Cercopithecidae; genus Piliocolobus; species Piliocolobus tephrosceles. The sequence goes on from NC_045436.1 coordinate 117,062,895, forward strand.
GTAAAGTTTCAGTGAAAACCTTTAACAATGCTGTCCACATTTCTTATTTATTTTATTTTTCCTAGCCTTTGCTCTTGGAGACAAATGTTAATTTTTATAGCTTCAAATTTATACTCAATATTAATCTTTCAAAGTTCTAGTTAGCAAAAATTATAAGTTTGAGAAATATTAATTTTTAGAGTGCCTAACATTGCTCTCGAGTCTGTAAAATTCTTAGTGATGCTAAATAAGCAGAGGTGCTTATTTAAAAACTGAGATTGGAATGTTAAAATTTTGGCATTTGGGCTTCACTTAAAAACAAAATCTTTTTAACTTATTTTGTTATTAATTATTTGGTCATTTTAAGATGTAGCAAATAAAATTCTTGGATATCTTTCTTCAAAGCATGCTTTTTCTTTTTTTGAAATATGTTCTCTTACCTGATTTCATGTTCTAGTACACTAAAGAATGTGTTGTTCTTTCCTAAATGGCTTTTTTGAACATAAATATTGTGCAGTTGCAACAAATGTTTATTAAAAAGCCAGATTTCTAAAAACTAGAAGAATTTAGGTACACAACTATTCGTTCGTTCTTAATAATGAGTAAAAATGCCATCACCTTTAGTTTTCAAATAGCTTCATAAAAATATTATACTATGAAAATAGATTTGCAATTAAAATAAAAGACACACCAAAGAGGGTGTCGACTTTGTGGTGATAAGAGCCTAGAGGGTTTGAAGTGAGGAGAAAAGAATTTGACTGTATTCAGAATTTCAGCATGTGTCACAATTAATTTTTAATTGCTTTTGAGAGAAGATGTGTCCCCTTCCCCTTAAGTGTTTATAGCTTTGCTGAGACCTTTGGCGTTTGGCGTCCTCTTTAATGTCCATCCTTCACCCTGCTTGCATCTTTCCTGGAGCAGCTGGCTCCCATCATTTCTGATGAAAGTCATTCTCTTACTCTTGGCTCAGGATTTGGAAATGTTGTTGTTGGAGCTGCTTCTTTAGCTGATCTTAAAAATGCTTATTCGATTTCATTCTTGAGGCCAGATTATTGCTTACTGAGAATTTATACCTGATAAAATAAATTGCCTGTGTGAACTGCCTCTTCATAGTAGATAACCAGCCACTTTTTGGGAGAGAATTCCAGTCTTTTAGATTGGGTAATGGGGCGTGGATTGTTACAGCCAGATTGGATTTTAGGCCCTCTGTTGATATGGAATTTAAGGTCCTTCTAACTGTATCACATCAGGCTGGATGGGATTATAGGGGAGAGAGGTCTGAGGGGCACTAGGACTTGGAAAGAATCTGAAACTGACTTTCTTTTTCTATAGCTCTAGCTAAGAGGTGATGATGGTGATGATAACAGCTCACTTTTCATTTATTAAAGTTTTGTTAGATGGGCCAGGGCCTTTGTATACTTCACCTGATTTGGTTTCCATTATTGTTTCTGTTTTTAAGATAACCTCTGTGAGCCTTAATTTTCAGAATTTGCTTGTAAGTTGGCAAAGAGTGCATCAGTCAGGAACTAGAATTCAAATGCAATGCTTTCTGACTCCAGAACTTTAGTGTTCAACCATCATACCCAAATCTCTTCCTTGCTTGGGAACTGTAAGCCATATTGCATCAATCACAAGTATTTCAATATTCTATGTGCCTGGGGTAGCTTTGGTATTAATTAGACCCTTAAAAATTTGTGTGACATATGAGAGATTTATACTGAAGTTGCTCAAGGTCTTTGCAACGTTGACTGTACTACTGAAGACTTTTGTTCTTTTACAGTTCTATAGTGTGGTCTTTGCAATGTATTGGGGACATCTAGTACCCCTAGGGGATATTTGTGTCTTATTCTGCTACATACTTGGAAGGAAACCAAGATGTCTGTTTCAAGCTGTAGCATATCTGGCTGAACATATAAAGGAGTTAAGATGATCCTAGAGCATGGGCTACTGTGTCTGTCGTACAGTGCACCTTACCAGCCCCAACACAGAGCAATCTCTCCCAAGAAACTCCACTTCCAGACAGAGCCATCTGTTAGACTTCCCTCCCTCCCTCCCTCCCTCCCTCCTTCCTTCCTTCCTTCCTTCCTTCCTTCCTTCCTTCCTTCCTTCCTTCCTTCCTTCCT